>NC_135507.1:118304283-118608544 GCF_052857255.1 Amblyomma americanum | reverse complement strand
ACTGAAGAGCGAAGCAGGGATTCCAGACTTATGTAGGCAGCCGGGCACGCTGTTCCGTCAGCGTAGGCAGAGACGAGGATGCGCAGTAGGATGCACTGGTGTCACGATGACGAAAGGACACAGGCAGTCTGCGTGGTTGATGGCCAGCCGTTGCGTTGATCCAAGGTCCAAGGAAACGTGTGGCTGTAACGAAATACAGGGTCACTTGGTCGTCCTGCTCGTTGGGTGCACTGCTGCCGGACTGAAGAGCGAAGCAGAGATTTCAAGCTTATGTAGAAAGCGTGGCACGCTCCTCCGTCAGCGTCGGCAGAGACGAGGATGCGCAGTAGGATGCACTGGCGTCACGATGACCAAAGGGCACAGGCAGTCTGCATCGTTGATGGCCAGCCGTTGCGTTGATCCAAGGCCCCAGGAAACGTGTGGCTGTAACGATACACAGGGTAACTTGGTCGTCCTGCTCGTTGGGTGCACTGCTGCCGGACTTAAGAGCGAAGCAGGGATTCCAGACCTATGCAGGCAGCCGGGCACGCTGTTCCGTCAGCGTAGGCAGAGACGAGGATGTGCAGTAGGATGCAATAGCGTCACGATGACCAAAAGGCGCAGGCAGTCTGCATCGTTGATGGCCAGCCGTTGCGTTGATCCAAGGCCCCTGGAAACGTGTGGCTGTAACGATATACAGGGTCACTTGGTCGTCCTGCTCGTTGGGTGCACTGCTGCCGGAAAGAATTGCGAAGCAGGGATTACAGACTTATGTAAGCAGCCGGGCACGCTGTTCCGTCAGCGTAGGCAGAGACGAGGATGCTCAGTAGGATGCACTGGCGTCATGGTGACCAAAGGGCACAGGCAGTCTTCGTCGTTTATGGCCAGCCGTTGCGTTGATCCAAGGCCCCAGGAAACGTGTGGCTGTAACGATGTACAGGGTAACTTGGTCGTCCTGCTCGTTGGGTGAATAGCGAAGCAGGGATTTCAGGCTTATGCAGGCAGCCTGGCACGCTGCTCCGTCAGCGTAGGCAGAGACGAGGATGCGCAGTAGGATGCACTGGCGTCACGATGACCAAAGTGCACAGGCAGTCTGCGTCGTTGATGGCCAGCCGTTGCGTTGATCCAAGGCCCCAGGAAACGTGTGGCTATAACGATATACAGGGTAACTTGGTCGTCCTGCTCGTTGGGTGCACTGCTGCTGCACTGAATTGCGAAGCAGGGATTTCAGGCTTATGCAGGCAGCCTGGCACGCTGTTTCGTCAGCGTAGGCAGAGACGAGGATGCGCAGTAGGATGCACTGGCGTCACGATGGCCAAAGGGCACGGGCAGTCTGCGTCGTTGATGGCAAGCCGTTACGTTGAAACAAGGCCCCAGGAAACGTGCGGCTGTAACGATATACAGGGTCACTTGGTCGTCCTGCTCGGGTGCACTGCTGCAGGACTGAAGCGCGAAGTAGGGATTTCAGGCTTATGTAGGCAGCCTGGCACGCAGCTCCGTCAGCGTATGCAGAGACGAGGATGCGCAGTAGGATGCACTGGCGTCACAATGACCAAAGGGCACAGGCAGTCTGCGTCGTTGATGGCCAGCCGTTGCGTTGATCCAAGGCCCCAGGAAACGTGTGGCTGTAACGATATACAGGGTCACTTGGTCGTCCTGCTCGTTTTGTGCACTGCTGCAGGACTGAAGAGCGAAACAGGGATTTCAGGCTTATGTAGGCAGCCTGGCACGCTCCTCCCTCAGCGTCGGCAGAGACGAGGATGCACAGAAGGATGCACTGGCGTCACGATGACCAAAGGGCACAGGCAGTCTACGACGTTGATGGCCAGCCCTTGTGTTGATCCAAGGCCCCAGCAAACGTGTGGCTGTAACGATATACAGGGTCACTTGGTCGTCCTGCTGGTTGGGTGCACTGCTGCCGGACTGAAGAGCGAAGCAGGGATTTCAGGCTTATGTAGGCAGCCTGGCACGCTGCTCCGTCAGCGTAGGCAGATACGAGGATGCGCTGTAGGATGCACTGGCGTCACGATAACCAAAGGGCACAGGCAGTCTGCGTCGTTGATGGCCAGCCATTGCGTTGATCCAAGGCCCCAGGAAACGTGTGGCTGTAACGATATACAGGGTCACTTGGTCGTCCTGCTTGTTGGGTGCACTGCTGCCGGAATGAAGAGTGAAGCAGGGATTCCAGACTTATGTAGGCAGCCGGGCACGCTGTTCCGTCAGCGTAGGCAGAGACGAGGATGCGCAGTAGGATGCACTGGCGTCACGAAGACCAAAGGGCACAGGCAGTGTGCGTCGTTGATGGCCAGCAGTTGCGTTGACCCAAGGCCCCACGAAACGAGTGGCTGTAACGATATACAGGGTCACTTGGTCGCCCTGCTCGGTTGCACTGCTGCCGGACTGAAGAGCGAAGCAGGGATTTCAGGCTTATGTAGGCAGCCTGGCACGTTGCTCCGTCAGTGTAGGCAGAGACGAGGATGCGCAGTAGGATGCACTGGCGTCACAATGACCAAAGGGCACAGGCAGTCTGCGTCGTTGATGGCCATCCTTTGCGTTGATCCAAGGCCCCAGGAAACGTGTGGCTGTAACGATATACAGGGTCACTTGGTCGTCCTGCTCGTTGGGTGCACTGCTGCCGGACTGAAGAGCGAAGCAGGGATTCCAGACTTATGTAGGCAGCCGGGCACGCTGTTCCGTCAGCGTAGGCAGAGACGAGGATGCGCAGTAGGATGCACTGGTGTCACGATGACGAAAGGACACAGGCAGTCTGCGTGGTTGATGGCCAGCCGTTGCGTTGATCCAAGGTCCAAGGAAACGTGTGGCTGTAACGAAATACAGGGTCACTTGGTCGTCCTGCTCGTTGGGTGCACTGCTGCCGGACTGAAGAGCGAAGCAGAGATTTCAAGCTTATGTAGAAAGCATGGCACGCTCCTCCGTCAGCGTCGGCAGAGACGAGGATGCGCAGTAGGATGCACTGGCGTCACGATGACCAAAGGGCACAGGCAGTCTGCATCGTTGATGGCCAGCCGTTGCGTTGATCCAAGGCCCCAGGAAACGTGTGGCTGTAACGATACACAGGGTAACTTGGTCGTCCTGCTCGTTGGGTGCACTGCTGCCGGACTTAAGAGCGAAGCAGGGATTCCAGACCTATGCAGGCAGCCGGGCACGCTGTTCCGTCAGCGTAGGCAGAGACGAGGATGTGCAGTAGGATGCAATAGCGTCACGATGACCAAAAGGCGCAGGCAGTCTGCATCGTTGATGGCCAGCCGTTGCGTTGATCCAAGGCCCCTGGAAACGTGTGGCTGTAACGATATACAGGGTCACTTGGTCGTCCTGCTCGTTGGGTGCACTGCTGCCGGAAAGAATTGCGAAGCAGGGATTACAGACTTATGTAAGCAGCCGGGCACGCTGTTCCGTCAGCGTAGGCAGAGACGAGGATGCTCAGTAGGATGCGCTGGCGTCATGGTGACCAAAGGGCACAGGCAGTCTTCGTCGTTTATGGCCAGCCGTTGCGTTGATCCAAGGCCCCAGGAAACGTGTGGCTGTAACGATGTACAGGGTAACTTGGTCGTCCTGCTCGTTGGGTGAATAGCGAAGCAGGGATTTCAGGCTTATGCAGGCAGCCTGGCACACTGCTCCGTCAGCGTAGGCAGAGACGAGGATGCGCAGTAGGATGCACTGGCGTCACGATGACCAAAGTGCACAGGCAGTCTGCGTCGTTGATGGCCAGCCGTTGCGTTGATCCAAGGCCCCAGGAAACGAGTGGCTGTAACGATATACAGGGTCATTTGGTCGTCCTGCTCGGGTGCACTGCTGCCGGACTGAAGAGCCAAGCAGGGATTCCAGACTTATGTAGGCAGCCGGGCACGCTGTTCCGTCAGCAGTAGGCAGAGACGAGGATGCGCAGTAGGATGCACTGGCGTCACGATGACCAAAGGGCACAGGCAGTCTGCGTGGTTGATGGCCAGCCGTTGCGTTGATCCAAGGCCCCAGGAAACGTGTGGCTGTAAGGATATACAGGGTCTCTTGCTCGTGCTCCTCGTTGGGGGCACTGCTGCCAGACTGAAGAGCGAAGCAGGGATTTCAGGCTTATGTAGGCAGCCTGGCACGCTGCTCCGCCAGCGTCGGCAGAGACGAGGATGCGCAGTAGGATGCACTGGCGTCACGATGGCCAAAGGGCACAGGCAGTCTGCGTCGTTGATGGCCAGCCGTTGCGTTGATCCAAGGCCCTAGGAAACCTGTGGCTGTAACGATATACAGGGCCACTTGGTCGTCCTGCTCGTTGGGTGCACTGCTGCCCGACTCAAGAGCGAAGCAGGGATTTCATGCTTATGTAGGCAGCCTTGCACGCTACTCCGTCAGCGTAGGCAGAGACGAGGATGCGCAGAAGCACGCACTAGCGTCACGATGACCAAAGGGCACAGGCAGTCTGCGTCGTTGATGGCCAGCCGTTGCGTTGATCCAAGGCCTCAGGAAACGTGTGGTTGTAACGATATACAGGGTCACTTGGTCGTCCTGCTCGTTGGGTGCACTGCTGCCGACTGAAGAGCGAAGCAGGGACTTCAGGCTTATATAGGCAGCCTTGCACGCTGCTCCGTCAGCGTAGGTAGAGACGAGGATGCTCAGTAGGATGCACTGGCGTCACGATGACCAAAGGGCACAGGCAGTCTGCGTCGTTGAAGGCCAGCCGTTGCGTTGATCCAAGGCCCCAGGAAACGTGTGGCTGTAACGATATACAGGGTCACTTGGTCGTCCTGCTCTTTGTATGCACTGCTGCCGACTGAAGAGCGAAGCAGGGATTTCAGGCTTATGTAGGCAGCCTGGCACGCTGCTCCGTCAGCGTAGGCAGAGACGAGGATGCGCAGTAGGATGCACTGGTGTCACGATGACCAAAGGGCACAGGCAGTCTGCGTCGTTGATGGCCAGCCGTTGCGTTGATCCAAGGCCCCAGGAAACGTGTTGCTGTAACGATACACAGGGTCACTTAGTCGCCCTGCTCGTCGGGTGCACTGCTGCCGGACTGAATAGCGAAGCAGGGATTTCAGGCTTATGCAGGCAGCCTGGCACGCTGTTCCGTCAGCGTATGCAGAGACGAGGATGCGCAGTAGGATGCACTGGCGTCACGATGACCAAAGGGCACAGGCAGTCTGCGTCGTTGATGGCCAGCCGTTACGTTGAAACAAGGCCCCAGGAAACGTGTGGCTGTAACGATACTCAGGGTCACTTGGTCGCCCTGCTCGTTGGGTGCACTCCTGCCGGACTGAAGAGCGAAGCAGGGATTCCAGACTTATGTAGGCAGCCGGGCACGCTGTTCCGTCAGCGTAGGCAGAGACGAGGATGCGCAGTAGGATGCACTGGCGTCACGATGGCCAAAGGGCACAGGCAGTCTGCGTCGTTAATGGCCAGCTGTTGCGTTGACCCAAGGCCCCAGGAAACGAGTGGCTGTAACGATATACAGGGTCATTTGGTCGTCCTGCTAGGGTGCACTGCTGCCGGACTGAAGAGCCAAGCAGGGATTCCAGACTTATGTAGGCAGCCGGGCACGCTGTTTCGTCAGCGTAGGCAGAGACGAGGATGCGCAGTAGGATGCACTGGCGTCACGATGGCCAAAGGGCACGGGCAGTCTGCGTCGTTGATGGCAAGCCGTTACGTTGGCACAAGGCCCCAGGAAACGTGCGGCTGTAACGATATACAGGGTCACTTGGTCGTCCTGCTCGGGTGCACTGCTGCAGGACTGAAGCGCGAAGCAGGGATTTCTGGCTTATGTAGGCAGCCTGGCACGCTGCTCCGTCAGCATAGGCAGATACGAGGATGCGCAGTAGGATTCACTGGCGTCACGATAACCAAAGGGCACAGGCAGTCTGCGTCGTTGATGGCCAGCCGTTGCGTTGATCCAAGGCCCCAGGAAACGTGTGGCTGTAACGATATACAGGGTCACTTGGTCGTCCTGCTCGTTGGGTGCACTGCTGCCGGACTGAAGAGCGAAGCAGGGATTCCAGACTTATGTAGGCAGCCGGGCACGCTGTTCCGTCAGCGTAGGCAGAGACGAGGATGCGCAGTAGGATGCACTGTTGTCACGATGACGAAAGGACACAGGCAGTCTGCGTGGTTGATGGCCAGCCGTTGCGTTGACCCAAGGTCCAAGGAAACGTGTGGCTGTAACGATATACAGGGTCACTTGGTCGTCCTGATCGTTGGGTGCACTGCTGCCGGACTGAAGAGCGAAGCAGAGATTTCAAGCTTATGTAGAAAGCATGGCACGCTGCTCCGCCAGCGTAGGCAGAGACGAGGATGCGCAGTGGGATGCACTGGCGTCACGAAGACCAAAGGGCACAGGCAGTCTGCGTCGTTAATGGCCAGCCGTTGCGTTGACCCAAGGCCCCAGGAAACGAGTGGCTGTAACGATATACAGGGTCATTTGGTCGTCCTGCTCGGGTGCACTGCTGCCGGACTGAAGAGCCAAGCAGGGATTCCAGACTTATGTAGGCAGCCGGGCACGCTGTTCCGTCAGCAGTAGGCAGAGACGAGGATGCGCAGTAGGATGCACTGGCGTCACGATGACCAAAGGGCACAGGCAGTCTGCGTGGTTGATGGCCAGCCGTTGCGTTGATCCAAGGCCCCAGGAAACGTGTGGCTGTAAGGATATACAGGGTCTCTTGCTCGTGCACCTCGTTGGGTGCACTGCTGCCAGACTGAAGAGCGAAGCAGGGATTTCAGGCTTATGTAGGCAGCCTGGCACGCTGCTCCGTCAGCGTAGGCAGAGACGAGGATGCGCAGTAGGACGCACTGGCGTCACGATGACCAAAGGGCACAGGCAGTCTGCGTCGTTGATGGCCAGCCGTTGTGTTGATCCAAGGCCCCAGGAAACGTGTGGCTGTAACGATACTCAGGGTCACTTGGTCGCCCTGCTCGTTGGGTGCACTGCTGCCGGACTTAAGAGCGAAGCAGGGATTTCAGGCTTATGTAGGCAGCCTGGCACGCTGCTCCGCCAGCGTCGGCAGAGACGAGGATGCGCAGTAGGATGCACTGGCGTCACGATGGCCAAGGGGCACAGGCAGTCTGCGTCGTTGATGGCCAGTCGTTGCGTTGATGCACTGCTGCCGACTGAAGAGCGAAGCAGGGATTTCAGTCTTATGTAGGCAGCCTGGCACGCTGCTCCGTCAGCGTAGGCAGAGACGAGGATGCGCAGTAGGATGCACTGGTGTCACGATGACCAAAGGGCTCAGGCAGTCTGCGTCGTTGATGGCCAGCCGTTGCGTTGATCCAAGGCCCCAGGAAACGTGTGGCTGTAACGATACACAGGGTCACTTAGTCGCCCTGCTCGTTGGGTGCACTGCTGCCGGACTGAAGAGCCAAGCAGGGATTCCAGACTTATGTAGGCAGCCGGGCACGCTGTTCCGTCAGCGTAGGCAGAGACGAGGATGCGCAGTAGGATGCACTGGCGTCACGGTGACCAAAGGGCACAGGCAGTCTGCGTCGTTGATGGCCAGTCGTTGCGTTGATCCAAGGCCCCAGGAAACGTGTGGCTGTAACGATATACAAGGTCACTTGGTTGTCCTGCTCGTTGGGTGCACTGCTGCCGGACTGAATAGCGAAGCAGGGATTTATAGGCTTATGCAGGCAGCCTGGCACGCTGCTCCGTCAGCGTAGGCAGAGACGAGGATGCGCAGTAGGATGCACTGGCGTCACGATGACCAAAGGGCACAGGCAGTCTGCGTCGTTGATGTCCAGCCGTTGCGTTGATCCAAGGCCCCAGGAAACGTGTGGCTGTAACGATATACAGGGTCACTTTGTCGTCCTGCTCGGGTGCACTGCTGCCGGACTGAAGAGCGAACCAGGGATTTCAGGCTTATGAAGGCAGCCGGTCACGCTGTTCCGTCACCGTAGGCACAGACAAAGATGCGCAGTAGGATGCACTGGCGTCACGATGACCAAAGGGCACAGGCAGTCTGCGTCGTTGATGGCCAGCCGTTGTGTTGATCCAAGGCCCCAGAAAACGTGTGGCTGTAACGATACTCTGGGTCACTTGGTCGCCCTGCTCGTTGGGTGCACTGCTGCCGGACTTAAGAGCGAAGCAGGGATTTCAGGCTTATGTAGGCAGCCTGGCACGCTGCTCCGTCAGCGTAGGCAGAGACGAGGATGCGCAGTAGGATGCACTGGCGTCACGGTGACCAAAGGGCACAGGCAGTCTGCGTCGTTGATGGCCAGTCGTTGCGTTGATCCAAGGCACCAGGAAACGTGTGGCTGTAACGATATACAGGGTAACTTGGCCGTCCTGCTCGTTGGGTGCACGGCTGCCGGACTGAAGAGCGAAGCAGGGATTCCAGACTTATGTAGGCAGCCGGGCACGCTGTTCCGTCAGTGTAGGCAGAGACGAGGATGCGAAGTAGGAAGCACTGGCGTCACGATGACCAAAGGGCACGGGCAGTCTACGTCGTTGAGGGCCAGCCGTTGTGTTGATCCAAGGCCCCAGGAAACGTGTGGCTGTAACGATACTCAGGGTCACTTGGTCGCCCTGCTCGTTGGGTGCACTGCTGCCGGACTTAAGAGCGAAGCAGGGATTTCAGGCTTATGTAGGCAGCCTGGCACCATGCTCCGCCAGCGTATGCAGAGACGAGGATGCGCAGTAGGATGCACTGGCGTCACGATGACCTAAGGGCACAGGCAGTCTGCATCGTTGATGGCCAGCCGTTGCGTTGATCCAAGGCCCCTGGAAACGTGTGGCTGTAACGATATACAGGGTCACTTGGTCGTCCTGCTCGTTGGGTGCACTGTTGCCGGACTGAAGAGCGAAGCAGGGATTTCAGGCTTATGTAGGCAGCCTTGCACGCTGCTCCGTCAGCGTAGGCAGAGACGAGGATGCGCAGTAGGACGCACTGGCGTCACGATGACCAAAGGGCACAGGCAGTCTGCGTCGTTGATGGCCAGCCGTTGTGTTGATCCAAGGCCCCAGAAAACGTGTGGCTGTAACGATACTCTGGGTCACTTGGTCGCCCTGCTCGTTGGGTGCACTGCTGCCGGACTTAAGAGCGAAGCAGGGATTTCAGGCTTATGTAGGCAGCCTGGCACGCTGCTCCGCCAGCGTCGGCAGAGACGAGGATGCGCAGTAGGATGCACTGGCGTCACGATGGCCAAAGGGCACAGGCAGTCTGCGTCGTTGATGGCCAGCCGTTGCATTGATCGAAGGCCCCAGGAAACGTGTGGCATTAACGATATACAGGGTCACTTGGTCGTCCTGCTCGTTGGGTGCACTGCTGCCCGACTCAAGAGCGAAGCAGGGATTTCATGCTTATGTAGGCAGCCTTGCACGCTACTCCGTCAGCGTAGGCAGAGACGAGGATGCGCAGTAGGACGCACTGGCGTCACGATGACCAAAGGGCACAGGCAGTCTGCGTCGTTGATGGCCAGCCGTTGCGTTGATCCAAGGCCTCAGGAAACGTGTGGTTGTAACGATATACAGGGTCACTTGGTCGTCCTGCTCGTTGGGTGCACTGCTGCCGACTGAAGAGCGAAGCAGGGATTTCAGGCTTATATAGGCAGCCTTGCACGCTGCTCCGTCAGCGTAGGTAGAGACGAGGATGCTCAGTAGGATGCACTGGCGTCACGATGACCAAAGGGCACAGGCAGTCTGCGTCGTTGATGGCCAGCCGTTGCGTTGATCCAAGGCCACAGGAAACGTGTGGCTGTAACGATATACAGGGTCACTTGGTCGTCCTGCTCTTTGTATGCACTGCTGCCGACTGAAGAGCGAAGCAGGGATTTCAGGCTTATATAGGCAGCCTGGCACGCTGCTCCGTCAGCGTAGGCAGAGACGAGGATGCGCAGTAGGATGCACTGGTGTCACGATGACCAAAGGGCACGGGCAGTCTGCGTCGTTGATGGCCAGCCGTTGCGTTGATCCAAGGCCCCAGGAAACGTGTGGCTGTAACGATACACAGGGTCACTCAGTCGCCCTGCTCGCTGGGTGCACTGCTGCCGGACTGAAAACCGAAGCAGGAATTCAAAGGCTTATGTAGGCAGCCGGGCACGCTGTTGTGTCAGCGTAGGGAGAGACGAGGATGCACATTAGGATGCAATGGTGTCACGATGAACAAAGGGCCAGGCAGTCTGCGTCGTTGATGGCCAGCCGTTGCGTTGATCTAAGGCCCCAGGAAACGTGTGGCTGTAACGATATACAGGGTCACTCTGTCGTCCTGCTCGGGTGCACTGCTGCCGGACTGAAGACCGAAGCAGGGATTTCAGGCTTATGTAGGCAGCCTGGCACGCTGCTCCGTCAGCGTAGGCAGAGACGAGGATGCGCAGAAGGATGCACTGGCGTCACAATGACCAATGGGCACAGGCAGTCTGAGTCGTTGATGGCCAGCCATTGCGTTGATCCAAGGAGTCAGGAAACGTGTGGCTGTAACGATATACAGGGTCACTTGGTCGTCCTGCTCGTTGGGTGCACTGCTACCGGACTGAATAGCGAAGCAGGGATTCCAGACTTATGTAGGCAGCCGGGCACGCTGTTCCGTCAGCGTAGGCAGAGACGAGGATGCGAAGTAGGTTGCACTGGCGTCACGACGGCCAAAGGGCACGGGCAGTCTGCGTCGTTGATGGCCAGCCGTTGCGTTGATCCAAGGCCCCAGGAAACGTGTGGCTGTAACGATATACAGGGTCACTTGGTCGTCGTGCTCGTTGGGTGCACTGCTGCCGGACTGAAGATCGAAGCAGGGATTCCAGAATTATGTAGGCAGCCGGGCACGCTGTTCCATCAGCGTAGGCAGAGACGAAGATGCGCAGTAGGATGCACTGGTGTCAAGAAGACCAAAGGGCACAGGCAGTCTGCGTCGTTGATGGCCAGCCGTTGCGTTGACCCAAGGCCCCAGGAAACGTGTGGCTGTAACGATATACAGGGTCATTTGGTCGTCCTGCTCGTTGGGTGCACTGCTGCCGGACTGAAGAGCGAAGCAGGGTTTCCAGAATTATGTAGGCAGCCGGGCACGCTGTTCCGTCAGCGTAGGCAGAGACGAGGATACGCAGTAGGATGCACCGGCGTCACGAAGACCAAAGGGCACAGGCAGTGTGCGTCGTTGATGGCCACCCGTTGCGTTGACCCAAGGCCCCAGGAAACGTGTGGCTGTAACGATATACAGGGTCACTTGGTCATTCTGCTCGTTGGGTGCACTGCTGCCACACTGAATAGCGAAGCAGGGATTTCAGGCTTATGTGGGCAGCCGGGCACGCTGTTCCGTCAGCGTAGGCAGAGACGAGGATGCGGATTAGGATGCACTGGCGTCACGACGGCCAAAGGGCACGGGCAGTCTGCGTCGTTGATGGCCAGCCGTTGCGTTGATCCAAGGCCCCAGGAAACGTGTGGCTGTAACGATATACAGGGTCACTTGGTGGTCGTGCTCGTTGGGTGCACTGCTGCCGGACTGAAGAGCGAAGCAGGGATTTCAGGCTTATTTATTTATTACAATACCTTCAGGGCCCCAGTGGGGCGTTACAGAAGGGAGAGGATAAAAAGTAAAAACAATGCAGCAAAATGAAAACAAAAAGTAAATGGAAAATATAATGTAATACAGTAAGGAATGAAAAAACTAAGCTTGAACAAAATACAAATCATATTACATAAGAAAACAGCCTAGTCAAACACATAGTTTTCCGCGGCATTTTTGAATAAACAGGTGTCAGAAATGTCGGCAACCAAGGTGGGAAGGTGGTTCCAATCGCTCGCCGTCTTGGGTATAAACGAGCTAAAATATGCATTGCTTCGGCAGTATGCAATGCGTACCTTGTGGCGATAATCCGTGCGAGGTGATATGAACGATGGTTCTAATAGAAGATCCCGTTTTAGCTGATGATTGTGGTAGTAAATCTTGTGAAAAGTTAGTATTCGCGCGAGTTTCCTACGAAGGGAAAGGCTAGGAAGGTTCAAAGTATTTTTCATTGTAGTTACACTAGCAGTGCGGGAAAAATTAGACAAAATAAATCGGGCGCAACGATTCTGTACTGACTCTAACTGATTAGTAAGAATTTCAAGTCCAGGGTCCCACACAGAGCACGCATATTCTAATTTCGATCTAACTAAGGTTTTATAGAGTAGCAGTTTTAAAGAAGATGGAGCCATGGAAAAATTACGACGCAAGTAGCCAAGCATGCGGTTAGCATTGTTAACAATATAGTCAACATGTGCCTGCCATGAAAGGTTAGCAGTTATATGAACCCCTAAATATTTGTATGTGGTAACTTGCTCAAGGAGAGAACCTGAAATATTGTAGGGAATAAGATTTTCGTTAGCAGACCGGTGTGAAATACGCATGACCTTACACTTGTTAATATTCAGTCTCATGAGCCAAATATTACACCAACTAGATACCTTATTTAGGTCACTTTGAAGTAAGGATGAGTCTGAAGCGAATTTGATTACTCGATAAATAACGCAATCATCTGCAAAAAGCCTAATTGTGGAGTTAATAGAAATTGGTAGATCGTTAATGTATATTAGAAACAATAGCGGCCCGAGCACGGAACCTTGAGGCACGCCGGAGGTAACAGAGCATGGAGAGGATTCAGCTTTATTTGCAGTGACGAATTGAGTTCTGTTACGCAAAAAACTCTCGATCCATGAAAGAATGTTTGGGTCGATGTTTATTTTGCCGAGCTTAAAACAAAGTAGTTGATGATTAACAAGATCGAAAGCTTGCTGAAAATCTAAAAATACACAGTCAATGAAAAATCCCTTGTCTAATGCATCAAATAAATCATGGCTGAAGGAAATGAGTTGCGTTTCACAAGAAAATGATTGACGAAAGCCATGCTGATGAGGGAAAAAAAACGAATGATTTTCTAGAAATTTAACCAGATTAGAATAAATAACATGTTCAAACAGTTTACACGGGACACTCGTTAATGATATGGGTCTGTTATTAAGAGCACAATGAGCATCACCAGACTTGAATATTGGTACCACCTTACCCACCTACCAGTCCCCGGGTAGCTTTCCTGAATTCAAAGATTGCGAAAAGAGTGCACACAAGTTAATGGAAGAATAAACACTTGTATTCTTTAAAAATTTAGAATTTATGTCGTCTATTCCCGAAGACGAAGAAATTTTGAGATTATTAATTAGACTTTCTATACCAAGACTGTCAAACACAATTGGGTCCGTTAATGGATTCTGCACAGGCTGAAAACAGGGCAGAGAAACAGATGATTGCTGTAAAAAAGTATTTGAGAAGGCATCGTTTAGCACTTCAGGGCATTCTGATGAAGGAATGGCTGCGCCGCTTCTATCGTTCAGAGCTATTGCTTTATGCTTGGGACCAGAAATGATGTTCCAAAATTTTTTGGCATTATCAATCAACAAAAACGGAAGCGTACTCTGGAAGAAAATCTGCTTGGCGTTTCTTAAGGCTTTTTGATACTCAGATGTTATGGCAAGATACACATCCCAGTGATCAGGGCAACCGGTGGTTTTCGCTCTACGATAAACTCGTTTTTTTTTACTTAGAAGGCGTTTTAATGCGGCAGTGAACCACGGGGAACGTTGCTTTCCTGATATGACGCGTAAAGGTATGTGTTTTTGGACGAGAAAATGAACTTTTTCTTTAAAAATTCGCCACTTCGTTTCCACAGTAAGGTTATAAAGGTTTGGCATGCACTCTCCTAAGAAGATTTCGAGTTCAGCGTTAATCGACGGAAAACTTGCCTTTGAATAAACTCTGTTATATTTGGGATTGGGTTGCACACGTGTGCTAGTATCTTCAAGGTCAAACTGGATGAAGGAGTGGTCACTGAGGCCTGGTAGAAATGCCAATGAATGAACTAGCTCAGGAAGCGTAGTTAGAGCAAGATCAAGAATGTTAGCGCTAGTAGTAGTGATACGGGTTGGCTGGGTAATGAGCTGAGAAATATTGAAGTCAGTGCACAGATTTATGAAGCCAATCGTGTCAGGTGACGAATCCAGAGTGGAAGGGAATGCGCCAGACCAAATTATTTTTGGCATGTTGAAATCGCCAAGTAAAAAGATTGGCGAAGAAGGAAACCTAACTAAAATGCGATTGAGCACGTCATGAAGTTCACTACAGAAAGACGATGGAGCATTTGCAGGGCGATAGCATGCGCAGAAGATTACGCCTCGATGATTAATGCGTATAGAGGCGCATACAATTTCTAGTGAAGAAACAAGTGACACGTGTGAAGAATGCAGATGATCAGCGACCGCTATCAGAACACCACCTCCTATTCTGTCTCCACGGTCACATCGATAAGTAATGAAATCCTTTTCGATGTTTAGTATTTCATCATTAGAAATATTTGAATTCAGCCAGGTTTCGGTGAGGACCAGAATGTCTGCATCGCACGTGTCGATGATAGTACACAGATCATCACGCTTGTTAGCAACACTACGAATATTAGAGAACAGAACACATATGTCATTTGGAAGCTCATGACCACGAGCAGGTAGCTACGCGGTAGAAAGATTGGCAAGCAAGGCACTACTAACAGGGCTGCGTGGAGATGCTTGGTTATTGATATGATATTCAAAGATGCTTTCTGATGCCGAAATGTAGATGTAACACTTATTCTTTATGAACAATTTGTTCTGACGAATAGCGTACTTCTCTCCACTTGCTTGTCCAAAGTCAAAAAGTTTTTTACGTGCGTTGCGAGTAGACAAGCAGAAATATTCCGTAACCTTTAGCCCAGCATTTTTCATTTTGCTTCGGTCAGTAAACACGGCTTCTCGGATCTTAAAATTCGTAAACTTGACTATGACAGGACGGCATTTGTCATTCGAAAATTTACCCAGCCGATGCTCGCGTGCTATGGCCTCGCTGGGTAGCTCAAGGTCCATTTCAGAAAGGAGCTTTTCACGCACGAGCTTTTCAGATTCATCCCATGTTTCGTTTTGCGTGTCAGGGAGGCCGTGAAAAAGTAGATTATCGCGTCGTGACCTGTCTTCGAGGTCGTCGAGTCGTTTATGAAACGCCTCTGCTTCATTCTGTACAGCCTCAGACACTTCCTGGGTAATGTCAAAGGCGCTGGAGGCTTGCGAGGCAGCTACTTTTTCTTCGACGGCAACAAGCCTATCGTTCATACTGGCCATCTGACGCTCAAGCTTTGATTGTGTTTGCCGAACTTCATTGACCTGGGAGAGTATTTCGCTATGGCTCTTGTCAATTTTTTCGTTTAAAGATTTTAACAGAGTGACTACGTCATCATTGGACTGGCTAGAATCTTTTTTAGGGGGCCCTGGGTTCTGTTCAATGTCGCCACCAAAGAGCAATAATTTCAGCACATATACACATTCGCAGACAATGCACATGAATACGCTTGGGCAAGGCACAAGCAGCAGGTTGACATTACTTGTGCGTTTACAGTGCAAAGAAGGACATGAACTTACCTGCACCAAGAAGCAGAAGAACATTGGTCGTTGCTGCATTGCTGCTGCTGTTCCATGCCCACTGAAGGTGCTCGGTGATTGCCAGTGCTTAAATGGGCACGATACACTTGATGACTGTGACGATGGGGCTTGCGCGGCCAAAGGTGCAGACCACTTGAAGGTGATGGCTTCTTCCGGTGGCGTCGGGCAACATTCGCTCATTCGTAGCGAGTCGGGCTTGAACTGTACAGACAGCCGAAGAGGCGATACGGGGCGCTCAGTCGATGTCAGGCAGGGAACGTGCTGCCGGTCGCTCGATTCATGACTAAGGCCGCTCCAAGATAGCATCTGAACCAAGAAACAGAAGAACATTGGTCGTTGCTGCATTGCTGCTGCTGTTCCATGCCCACTCTGTAGGCAGCCTGGCACGCTGCTCCGTCAGCTAGGCAGATACGAGGATGCGCAGTAGGATGCACTGGCGTAACGAAGACCAAAGGGCGCAGGCAGTCTGCGTCGTTGATGGCCAGCCGTTGCGTTGATCCAAGACCCCAGAAAACGTGTGGCTGTAACGATATACAGGGTCACTTGGTCGTCCTGCTCGTTGGGTGCACTGCTGCCAGACTGAAGAGCGAAGCAGGGATTCAAGACTTATGTAGGCAGCCGGACACGCTGTTCCGTCAGCGTAGGCAGAGACGAGGATGCGCAGTAGGATGCACTGGTGTCCCGATGACGAAAGGGCAAAGGCAGTCCGCGTGGTTGATGGCCAGCAGTTGCGTTGATCCAAGGCCCCAGGAAACGTGTGGCTGTAACGATATACAGGGTCACTTGGTCGTCCTTCCCGTTGGGTGCACTGCTGCCGGACTGAAGAGCGAAGCAGGGATTTCAAGCTTATGTAGGCAGCCTGGCACGCTGCTCCGTCAGCGTCGGCAGAGACGAGGATGCGCAGTGGGATGCACTGGCGTCACGATGACCAAAGGGCACAGGCAGTCTGCGTCGTTGATGGCCAGCCGTTGCGTTGATGCAAGGCCCCAGGAAACGTGTGGCTGTAACGATATACAGGGTCACTTGGTCGTCCTGCTCTTTGGGTGCACTGCTGCCGGACTGAAGAGCGAAGCAGGGATTTCAGGTTTATGTAGGCAGCCTGGCACGCTGCTCCGTCAGCGTCGGCAGAGACGAGGATGCGCAGTAGGATGCACTGGCGTCACGATGACCAAAGGGCAAAGGCAGTCTACGTCGTTGATGGCCAGCCGTTGTGTTGATCCAAGGCCAAAGGAAACGTGTGGCTGTAACGATATACAGGGTCACTTGGTCGTCCTGCTCGTTGGGTGTACTGCTGCCGGACTGAAGAGCGAAGCAGGGATTTCAGGCTTATGTAGGCAGCCTGGCACGCTGCTCCGTCAGCGTCGGCAGAGACGACGATGCGCAGTAGGATGCACTGGCGTCACGATGACCAAAGGGCACAGGCAGTCTACGTCGTTGATGGCCAGCCGTTGCGTTGATCCAATGCCCCAGGAAACGTGGGGCTGTAACGATATACAGAGTCACTTGGTCGTCCTGCTCGTTGGGTGCACTGCTGCCAGACTGAAGAGCGAAGCAGGGATTTCAGGCTTATGTAGGCAGCCTGGCACGCTGCTCCGTCAGTGTACGCAGAGACGAGGATGCGCAGTAGGATGCACTGGCGTCACGATGACCAAAGGGCACAGGCAGTCTGCGTCGTTGATGGCCAGCCGTTGCGTTGATCCAAGGCCCCAGGAAACGTGTGGCTGTAACGATATACAGGGTCACTTGGTCGTCCTGCTCGTTGGGTGTACTGCTGCCGGACTGAAGAGCGAAGCAGGGATTTCAGGCTTATGTAGGCAGCCTGGCACGCTGCTCCGTCAGCGTAGGCAGATACGAGGATGCGCTGTAGGATACACTGGCGTCACGATGACCAAAGGGCACAGGCAGTCTGCGTCTTTGATGGCCAGCCGTTGCGTTGATATAAGGCCCCAGGAAACGTGTGGCTGTAACGATATACAGAGTCACCTGGTCGTCCTGCTCATTGGGTGCACTGCTGCCGGACTGAAAAGCGATGCAGAGATTCCAGACTTATGTAGGCAGCCGGGCACGCTGTTCCGTCAGTGTAGGCAGAGACGAGGATGTGCAGTAGGATGCACTGGCGTCACGATGACGAAAGGGCACAGGCAGTCTGCGTCGTTGATGGCCAGCCGTTGCGTTGATCCAAGGCCCCAGGAAACGTGTGGCTGTAACGATATACAGAGTCACCTGGTCGTCCTGCTCATTGGGTGCACTGCTGCCGGACTGAAAAGCGATGCAGGGATTCCAGACTTATGTAGGCAGCCGGGCACGCTGTTCCGTCAGTGTAGGCAGAGACGAGGATGCGCAGTAGGATGGACTGGCGTCACGATGACGAAAGGGCACAGGCAGTCTGCGTGGTTTTTGGCCAGCCGTTGCGTTGATCCAAGGCCCCAGGAAACGTGTGGCTGTAACGATATACTGGGTCTCTTGGTCGTCCTGCTCGTTGGGTGCACTGCTGCCAGACTGAAGAGCGAAGCAGGGATTTCAGGCTTATGTAGGCAGCCTGGCACGCTGCTCCGTCAGTGTACGCAGAGACGAGGATGCGCAGTAGGATGCACTGGCGTCACGATGACCAAAGGGCACAGGCAGTCTGCGTCGTTGATGGCCAGCCGTTGCGTTGATCCAAGGCCCCAGGAAACGTGTGGCTGTAACGATATACAGGGTAACTTGGTCGTCCTGCTCGTTGGGTGCACTGCTGCCGGACTTAAGAGCGAAGCAGGGATTTCAGGCTTATGTAGGCAGCCTGGCACGCTGCTCCGTCAGCGTAGGCAGAGACGAGGATGCGCAGTAGGATGCACTGGCGTCACGATGACCAAAGGGCACAGGCAGTCTGCGTCGTTGATGGCCAGCCGTTGCGTTGATCCAAGGCTCCAGGAAACGTGTGGCTGTAACGACATACAGGGTCACTTGGTCATCCTGCTGGTTGGGTGCACTGCTGCCGGACTGAAGAGCGAAGCAGAGATTTCTGGCTTATGTAGGCAGCCTGGCACGCTGCTCCGTCAGTGTACGCAGAGAGGAGGATGCGCAGTAGGATGCACTGGCGTCACGATGACCAAAGGGCACAGGCAGTCTGCGTCGTTGATGGCCAGCCGTTGCGTTGATCCAAGGCCCCAGGAAACGTGTGGCTGTAACGATATACAGGGTAACTTGCTCGTCTTGCTCGTTGGGTGCACAGCTGCCGGACTGAAGAGCGAAGCAGGGATTCCAGACTTATGTAGGCAGCCGGGCACGCTGTTTCGTCAGAGTAGGCAGAGACGAGGATGCGAAGTAGGAAGCACTGGCGTCACGATGACCAAAGGGCACGGGCAGTCTACGTCGTTGATGGCCAGCCGTTGTGTTGATCCAAGGCCCCAGGAAACGTGTGGCTGTAACGATACTCAGGGTCACTTGGTCGCCCTGCTCGGTGGGTGCACTGCTGCCGGACTTAAGAGCGAAGCAGGGATTTCAGGCTTATGTAGGCAGCCTGGCACGCTGCTCCGCCAGCGTAGGCAGAGGACGAGGATGCGCCGTAGGATGCACTGGCGTCACGATGACCAAAAGGCACAGGCAGTCTGCATCGTTGATGGCCAGCCATTGCGTTGATCCAAGGCCCCTGGAAACGTGTGGCTGTAACGATATACAGGGTCACTTGGTCGTCCTGCTCGTTGGGTGCACTGCTGCCGGACTGAAGAGCGAAGCAGGGATTTCAGGCTTATGTAGGCAGCCTGGCACGCTGCTCCGCCAGCGTCGGCAGAGACGAGGATGCGCAGTAGGATGCACTGGCGTCACGATGACCAAAGGGAACAGGCAGACTGCGTCGTTGATGGCCAGCCGTTGCGTTGATCCAAGGCACCAGGAAACGTGTGGCTGTAACGATATACAGGGTCACTTGGTCGTCCTTCTCGTTGGGTGCACTGCTGCCGGACTGAAGAGCGAAGCAGGGATTCCAGAATTATGTAGGCAGCCTGGCACGCTGCTTCGTGAGCGTAGGCAGAGACGAGGATGCGCAGTAGGATGCACTGGCGTCACGAAGACCAAAGGGCACAGGCAGTCTGCGCCGTTAATGGCCAGCCGTTGCGTTGATCCAAGGCCCCAGGAAACGTGTGGCTGTAACGATATACAGGGTCACTTGGTCATTCTGCTCGTTGGGTGCACTGCTGCCAGACTGAATAGCGAAGCAGGGATTTCAGGCTTATGTGGGCAGCCGGGCACGCTGTTCCGTCAGCGTAGGCAGAGACGAGGATGCGAAGTAGGATGCACTGGCGTCACGACGGCCAAAGAGCACGGGCAGTCTGCGTCGTTGATGGCCAGCCGTTGCGTTGATCCAAGGCCCCAGGAAACGTGTGGCTGTAATGATATACAGGGTCACTTGGTGGTCGTGCTCGTTGGGTGCACTGCTGCCGGACTGAAGAGCGAAGCAGGGATTTCAGGCTTATTTATTTATTACAATACCTTCAGGGCCCCAGTGGGGCGTTACAGAAGGGAGAGGATAAAAAGTAAAAACAATGCAGCAAAATGAAAACAAAAAGTAAATGGAAAATATAATGTAATACAGTAAGGAATGAAAAAACTAAGCTTGAACAAAATACAAATCATATTACATAAGAAAACAGCCTAGTCAAACACATAGTTTTCCGCGGCATTTTTGAATAAACAGTGTCAGAAATGTCGGCAACCAAGGTGGGAAGGTGGTTCCAATCGCCTCGCCGTCTTGGGTATAAACGAGCTAAAATATGCATTGCTTCGGCAGTATGGAATGCGTACCTTGTGGCGATGATCCGTGCGAGGTGATATGAACGATGGTTCTAATAGAAGATCCCGTTTTAGCTGATGATTGTGGTAGTAAATCTTGTGAAAAGTTATTATTCGCGCGAGTTTCCTACGAAGGGAAAGGCTAGGAAGGTTCAAAGTATTTTTCATTGTAGTTACACTAGCAGTGCGGGAAAAATTAGACAAAATAAATCGGGCGCAACGATTCTGTACTGACTCTAACTGATTAGTAAGAGTTTCAAGTCCAGGGTCCCACACACAGCACGCATATTCTAATTTCGATCTAACTAAGGTTTTATAGAGTAGCAGTTTTAAAGAAGATGGAGCCATGGAAAAATTACGACGCAAGTAGCCAAGCATGCGGTTAGCATTGTTAACAATATAGTCAACATGTGCCTGCCATGAAAGGTTAGCAGTTATATGAACCCCTAAATATTTGTATGTGGTAACTTGCTCAAGGAGAGAACCTGAAATATTGTAGGGAATAAGATTTTCGTTAGCAGACCGGTGTGAAATACGCATGACCTTACACTTGTTAATATTCAGTCTCATGAGCCAAATATTACACCAACTAGATACCTTATTTAGGTCACTTTGAAGTAAGGATGAGTCTGAAGCGGATTTGATTACTCGATAAATAACGCAATCATCTGCAAAAAGCCTAATTGTGGAGTTAATAGAAATTGGTAGATCATTAATGTATATTAGAAACAATAGCGGCCCGAGCACGGAACCTTGAGGCACGCCGGAGGTAACAGAGCATGGAGAGGATTCAGCTTTATTTGCAGTGACGAATTGAGTTCTGTTACGCAAAAAACTCTCGATCCATGAAAGAATGTTTGGGTCGATGTTTATTTTGCCGAGCTTAAAACAAAGTAGTTGATGATTAACAAGATCGAAAGCTTTCTGAAAATCTAAAAATACACAGTCAATGAAAAATCCCTTGTCTAATGCATCAAATAAATCATGGCTGAAGGAAATGAGTTGCGTTTCACAAGAAAATGATTGACGAAAGCCATGCTGATGAGGGAAAAAAAACGAATGATTTTCTAGAAATTTAACCAGATTAGAATAAATAACATGTTCAAACAGTTTACACGGGACACTCGTTAATGATATGGGTCTGTTATTAAGAGCACAATGAGCATCACCAGACTTGAATATTGGTACCACCTTACCCACCTACCAGTCCCCGGGTAGCTTTCCTGAATTCAAAGATTGCGAAAAGAGTGCACACAAGTAAATGGAAGAATAAACACTTGTATTCTTTAAAAATTTAGAATTTATGTCGTCGATTCCCGAAGACGAAGAAATTTTGAGATTATTAATTAGACTTTCTATACCAAGACTGTCAAACACAATTGGGTCCTTTAACGGATTCTGCACAGGCTGAAAACAGGGCAGAGAAACAGATGATTGCTGTAAAAAAGTATTTGAGAAGGCATCGTTTAGCACTTCAGGGCATTCTGATGAAGGAATGGCTGCGCCGCTTCTATCGTTCAGAGCTATTGCTTTATGCTTTGGGACCAGAAATGATGTTCCAACATTTTTTGGCATTATCAATCAACAAAAACGGAAGCGTACTCTGGAAGAAAATCTGCTTGGCGTTTCTTAAGGCTTTTTGATACTCAGATGTTATGGCAAGATACACATCCCAGTGATCAGGGCAACCGGTGGTTTTCGCTCTACGATAAACTCGTTTTTTTTTACTTAGAAGGCGTTTTAATGCGGCAGTGAACCACGGGGAACGTTGCTTGCCTGATATGACGCGTAAAGGTATGTGTTTTTGGACGAGAAAATGAACTTTTTCTTTAAAAAGGCGCCACTTCGTTTCCACAGTAAGGTTATAAAAGTTTGGCATGCACTCTCCTAAGAAGATTTCGAGTTCAGCGTTAATCGACGGAAAACTTGCCTTTGAATAAACTCTGTTATATTTGGGATTGGGTTGCACACGTGTGCTAGTATCTTTAAGGTCAAACTGGATGAAGGAGTGGTCACTGAGGCCTGGTAGAAATGCCAATGAATGAACTAGCTCAGGAAGCGTAGTTAGAGCAAGATCAAGAATGTTAGCGCTAGTAGTAGTGATACGGGTTGGCTGGGTAATGAGCTGAGAAATATTGAAGTCAGTGCACAGATTTATGAAGCCAATCGTGTCAGGTGACGAATCCAGAGTGGAAGGGAATGCGCCAGACCAAATTATTTTTGGCATGTTGAAATCGCCAAGTAAAAAGATTGGCGAAGAAGGAAACCTAACTAAAATGCGATTGAGCACGTCATGAAGTTCACTACAGAAAGACGATGGAGCATTTGCAGGGCGATAGCATGCGCAGAAGATTACGCCTCGATGATTAATGCGTATAGAGGCGCATACAATTTCTAGTGAAGAAACAAGTGACACGTGTGAAGAATGCAGATGATCAGCGACCGCTATCAGAACACCACCTCCTATTCTGTCTCCACGGTCACATCGATAAGTAATGAAATCCTTTTCGATGTTTAGTATTTCATCATTAGAAATATTTGAATTCAGCCAGGTTTCGGTGAGGACCAGAATGTCTGCATCGCACGTGTCGATGATAGTACACAGATCATCACGCTTGTTAGCAACACTACGAATATTAGAGAACAGAACACATATGTCATTTGGAAGCTCATGACCACGAGCAGGTAGCTACGCGGTAGAAAGATTGGCAAGCAAGGCACTACTAACAGGGCTGCGTGGAGATGCTTGGTTATTGATATGATATTCAAAGATGCTTTCTGATGCCGAAATGTAGATGTAACACTTATTCTTTATGAACAATTTGTTCTGACGAATAGCGTACTTCTCTCCACTTGCTTGTCCAAAGTCAAAAAGTTTTTTACGTGCGTTGCGAGTAGACAAGCAGAAATATTCCGTAACCTTTAGCCCAGCATTTTTCATTTTGCTTCGGTCAGTAAACACGGCTTCTCGGATCTTAAAATTCGTAAACTTGACTATGACAGGACGGCATTTGTCATTCGAAAATTTACCCAGCCGATGCTCGCGTGCTATGGCCTCGCTGGGTAGCTCAAGGTCCATTTCAGAAAGGAGCTTTTCACGCACGAGCTTTTCAGATTCATCCCATGTTTCGTTTTGCGTGTCAGGGAGGCCGTGAAAAAGTAGATTATCGCGTCGTGACCTGTCTTCGAGGTCGTCGAGTCGTTTATGAAACGCCTCTGCTTCATTCTGTAGAGCCTCAGACACTTCCTGGGTAATGTCAAAGGCGCTGGAGGCTTGCGAGGCAGCTACTTTTTCTTCGACGGCAACAAGCCTATCGTTCATACTGGCCATCTGACGCTCAAGCTTTGATTGTGTTTGCCGAACTTCATTGACCTGGGAGAGTATTTCGCTATGGCTCTTGTCAATTTTTTCGTTTAAAGATTTTAACAGAGTGACTACGTCATCATTGGACTGGCTAGAATCTTTTTAGGGGGCCCTGGGTTCTGTTCAATGTCGCCACCAAAGAGCAATAATTTCAGCACATATACACATTCGCAGACAATGCACATGAATACGCTTGGGCAAGGCACAAGCAGCAGGTTGACATTACTTGTGCGTTTACAGTGCAAAGAAGGACATGAACTTACCTGCACCAAGAAGCAGAAGAACATTGGTCGTTGCTGCATTGCTGCTGCTGTTCCATGCCCACTGAAGGTGCTCGGTGATTGCCAGTGCTTAAATGGGCACGATACACTTGATGACTGTGACGATGGGGCTTGCGCGGCCAAAGGTGCAGACCACTTGAAGGTGATGGCTTCTTCCGGTGGCGTCGGGCAACATTCGCTCATTCGTAGCGAGTCGGGCTTGAACTGTACAGACAGCCGAAGAGGCGATACGGGGCGCTCAGTCGATGTCAGGCAGGGAACGTGCTGCCGGTCGCTCGATTCATGACTAAGGCCGCTCCAAGATAGCATCTGAACCAAGAAACAGAAGAACATTGGTCGTTGCTGCATTGCTGCTGCTGTTTCATGCCCACTCTGTAGGCAGCCTGGCACGCTGCTCCGTCAGCTAGGCAGATACGAGGATGCGCAGTAGGATGCACTGGCGTCACAATGACCAAAGGGCACAGGCCGTCTGCGTCGTTGATGGCCAGCCGTTGCGTTGATCCAAGACCCCAGAAAACGTGTGGCTGTAACGATATACAGGGTCACTTGGTCGTCCTGCTCGTTGGGTGCACTGCTGCCAGACTGAAGAGCGAAGCAGGGATTCAAGACTTATGTAGGCAGCCGGACACGCTGTTCCGTCAGCGTAGGCAGAGACGAGGATGCGCAGTAGGATGCACTGGTGTCCCGATGACGAAAGGGCAAAGGCAGTCCGCGTGGTTGATGGCCAGCAGTTGCGTTGATCCAAGGCCCCAGGAAACGTGTGGCTGTAACGATATACAGGGTCACTTGGTCGTCCTTCCCGTTGGGTGCACTGCTGCCGGACTGAAGAGCGAAGCAGGGATTTCAAGCTTATGTAGGCAGCCTGGCACGCTGCTCCGTCAGCGTCGGCAGAGACGAGGATGCGCAGTGGGATGCACTGGCGTCACGATGACCAAAGGGCACAGGCAGTCTGCGTCGTTGATGGCCAGCCGTTGCGTTGATGCAAGGCCCCAGGAAACGTGTGGCTGTAACGATATACAGGGTCACTTGGTCGTCCTGCTCTTTGGGTGCACTGCTGCCGGACTGAAGAGCGAAGCAGGGATTTCAGGTTTATGTAGGCAGCCTGGCACGCTGCTCCGTCAGCGTCGGCAGAGACGAGGATGCGCAGTAGGATGCACTGGCGTCACGATGACCAAAGGGCAAAGGCAGTCTACGTCGTTGATGGCCAGCCGTTGTGTTGATCCAAGGCCAAAGGAAACGTGTGGCTGTAACGATATACAGGGTCACTTGGTCGTCCTGCTCGTTGGGTGTACTGCTGCCGGACTGAAGAGCGAAGCAGGGATTTCAGGCTTATGTAGGCAGCCTGGCACGCTGCTCCGTCAGCGTCGGCAGAGACGACGATGCGCAGTAGGATGCACTGGCGTCACGATGACCAAAGGGCACAGGCAGTCTACGTCGTTGATGGCCAGCCGTTGCGTTGATCCAATGCCCCAGGAAACGTGGGGCTGTAACGATATACAGAGTCACTTGGTCGTCCTGCTCGTTGGGTGCACTGCTGCCAGACTGAAGAGCGAAGCAGGGATTTCAGGCTTATGTAGGCAGCCTGGCACGCTGCTCCGTCAGTGTACGCAGAGACGAGGATGCGCAGTAGGATGCACTGGCGTCACGATGACCAAAGGGCACAGGCAGTCTGCGTCGTTGATGGCCAGCCGTTGCGTTGATCCAAGGCCCCAGGAAACGTGTGGCTGTAACGATATACAGGGTCACTTGGTCGTCCTGCTCGTTGGGTGTACTGCTGCCGGACTGAAGAGCGAAGCAGGGATTTCAGGCTTATGTAGGCAGCCTGGCACGCTGCTCCGTCAGCGTAGGCAGATACGAGGATGCGCTGTAGGATACACTGGCGTCACGATGACCAAAGGGCACAGGCAGTCTGCGTCGTTGATGGCCAGCCGTTGCGTTGATCCAAGGCCCAATGAAACGTGTGGCTGTAACGATATACAGGGTCACTTGGTCGTCCTGCTCGTTGGGTGTACTGCTGCCGTACTGAAGAGCGAAGCAGGGATTTCAGGCTTATGTAGGCAGCCTGGCACGATGCTCCGTCAGCGTAGGCAGATACGAGGATGCGCTGTAGGATACACTGGCGTCACGATGACCAAAGGGCACAGGCAGTCTGCGTCGTTGATGGCCAGCCGTTGCGTTGATCCAAGGCCCCAGGAAACGTGTGGCTGTAACGATATACAGGGTAACTTGGTCGTCCTGCTCGTTGGGTGCACTGCTGCCGGACTTAAGAGCGAAGCAGGGATTTCAGGCTTATGTAGGCAGCCTGGCACGCTGCTCCGTCAGCGTACGCAGAGACGAGGATGCGCAGTAGGATGCACTGGCGTCACGATGACCAAAGGGCACAGGCAGTCTGCGTCGTTGATGGCCAGCCGTTGCGTTGATCCAAGGCCCCAGGAAACGTGTGGCTGTAACGATATACAGGGTAACTTGCTCGTCTTGCTCGTTGGGTGCACAGCTGCCGGACTGAAGAGCGAAGCAGGGATTCCAGACTTATGTAGGCAGCCGGGCACGCTGTTTCGTCAGAGTAGGCAGAGACGAGGATGCGAAGTAGGAAGCACTGGCGTCACGATGACCAAAGGGCACGGGCAGTCTACGTCGTTGATGGCCAGCCGTTGTGTTGATCCAAGGCCCCAGGAAACGTGTGGCTGTAACGATACTCAGGGCCACTTGGTCGCCCTGCTCGGTGGGTGCACTGCTGCCGGACTTAAGAGCGAAGCAGGGATTTCAGGCTTATGTAGGCAGCCTGGCACGCTGCTCCGCCAGCGTAGGCAGAGACGAGGATGCGCCGTAGGATGCACTGGCGTCACGATGACCAAAAGGCACAGGCAGTCTGCATCGTTGATGGCCAGCCATTGCGTTGATCCAAGGCCCCTGGAAACGTGTGGCTGTAACGATATACAGGGTCACTTGGTCGTCCTGCTCGTTGGGTGCACTGCTGCCGGACTGAAGAGCGAAGCAGGGATTTCAGGCTTATGTAGGCAGCCTGGCACGCTGCTCCGCCAGCGTCGGCAGAGACGAGGATGCGCAGTAGGATGCACTGGCGTCACGATGACCAAAGGGAACAGGCAGACTGCGTCGTTGATGGCCAGCCGTTGCGTTGATCCAAGGCACCAGGAAACGTGTGGCTGTAACGATATACAGGGTCACTTGGTCGTCCTTCTCGTTGGGTGCACTGCTGCCGGACTGAAGAGCGAAGCAGGGATTCCAGAATTATGTAGGCAGCCTGGCACGCTGCTTCGTGAGCGTAGGCAGAGACGAGGATGCGCAGTAGGATGCACTGGCGTCACGAAGACCAAAGGGCACAGGCAGTCTGCGCCATTAATGGCCAGCCGTTGCGTTGATCCAAGGCCCCAAGAAACGTGTGGCTGCAACGATATACAGTGTAACTTGGTCGTCCTGCTCGTTGGGTGCACTGCTGCCGGACTGAAAAGCGAAGCAGGGATATCAGACTTATATAGGCAGCCGGGCACGCTGTTCCGTCAGCGTTGGCAGAGAAGAGGATGCGAAGAAGTAGGATGCACTGGCGTCACGATGGCCAAAGGGCACGGGCAGTCTGCGTCGTTGATGGCCAGCCGTTGTGTTGATCCAAGGCCCCAGGAAACGTGTGGCTGTAACGATATACAGGGTCAGTTGTCGTCCTGCTCGTTGGGTGCACTGCTGCCGGACTGAAGAGCGAAGCAGGGATTTCAGGCTTATGTAGGCAGCCTGGCACGCTGCTCCGTCAGTGTCGGCAGAGACGAGGATGCGCAGTAGGATGCACTGGCGTCACGATGACCAAACGCCACAGGCAGTCTGCGTCGTTGATGGCCAGCCTTTGCGTTGATCCAAGGCCCCAGGAAACGTGTGGCTATAACGATATACAGGGTCACTTGGTCGTCCTTCTCGTTGAGTGCACTGCTGCCGGACTGAAGAGCGAAGCAGGGATTTCAGGCTTATGTAGGCAGCCTGTCACGCTGCTCCGTCAGCGTAGGTAGATACGAGGATGCGCTGTAAGATGCACTGGCGTCACAATGACCAAAGGGCACAAGCAGTCTGCGTCGTTGATGGCCAGCCGTTGCGTTGATCCAAGGCCCCAGGAAACGTGTGGCTGTAACGATATACAGACTCACTTGGTCATCCTGCTCATTGGGTGCACTGCTGCCGGACTGAAAAGCGAAGCAGGGATTCCAGACCTATGTAGGCAGCCGGGCACGCTGTTCCGTCAGTCTAGGCAGAGACGAGGATGCGAAGTAAGATGCACTGGCGTCACGATGACCAAAGGGCACGGGCAGTCTGCGTCGTTGATGGCCACCCGTTGTGTTCATCCAAGGCCCCAGGAAACGTGTGGCTGTAACGATACTCAAGGTCACTTGGCCGCCCTGCTCTTTGGGTGCACTGCTGCCGGACTGAAGAGCGAAGCAGGGATTCCAGAATTATGTAGGCAGCCGGGCACGCTGTTCCATCAGCGTAGGCAGAGACGAAGATGCGCAGTAGGGTGCACTGGCGTCACGAAGACCAAAGGGCACAGGCAGTCTGCGTCGTTGATGGCCAGCCGTTGCGTTGACCCAAGGCCCCAGGAAACGTGTGGCTGTAACGATATACAGGGTCATTTGGTCGTCCTGCTCATTGGGTGCACTGCTGCCGGACTGAAAAGCGATGCAGGGATTCCAGACTTATGTAGGCAGCCGGGCACGCTGTTCCGTCAGTGTAGGCAGAGACGAGGATGCGCAGTAGGATGGACTGGCGTCACGATGACGAAAGGGCACAGGCAGTCTGCGTGGTTTTTGGCCAGCCGTTGCGTTGATCCAAGGCCCCAGGAAACGTGTGGCTGTAACGATATACAGGGTCTCTTGGTCGTCCTGCTCGTTGGGTGCACTGCTGCCAGACTGAAGAGCGAAGCAGGGATTTCAGGCTTATGTAGGCAGCCTGGCACGCTGCTCCGTCAGTGTACGCAGAGACGAGGATGCGCAGTAGGATGCACTGGCGTCACGATGACCAAAGGGCACAGGCAGTCTGCGTCGTTGATGGCCAGCCGTTGCGTTGATCCAAGGCCCCAGGAAACGTGTGGCTGTAACGATACACAGGGTAACTTGGTCGTCCTGCTCGTTGGGTGCACTGCTGCCGGACTTAAGAGCGAAGCAGGGATTTCAGGCTTATGTAGGCAGCCTGGCACGCTGCTCCGTCAGCGTAGGCAGAGACGAGGATGCGCAGTAGGATGCACTGTCGTCACGATGACCAAAGGGCACAGGCAGTCTGCGTCGTTGATGGCCAGCCGTTGCGTTGATCCAAGGCTCCAGGAAACGTGTGGCTGTAACGACATACAGGGTCACTTGGTCATCCTGCTGGTTGGGTGCACTGCTGCCGGACTGAAGAGCGAAGCAGAGATTTCTGGCTTATGTAGGCAGCCTGGCACGCTGCTCCGTCAGTGTACGCAGAGAGGAGGATGCGCAGTAGGATGCACTGGCGTCACGATGACCAAAGGGCACAGGCAGTCTGCGTCGTTGATGGCCAGCCGTTGCGTTGATCCAAGGCCCCAGGAAACGTGTGGCTGTAACGATATACAGGGTAACTTGCTCGTCTTGCTCGTTGGGTGCACAGCTGCCGGACTGAAGAGCGAAGCAGGGATTCCAGACTTATGTAGGCAGCCGGGCACGCTGTTTCGTCAGAGTAGGCAGAGACGAGGATGCGAAGTAGGAAGCACTGGCGTCACGATGACCAAAGGGCACGGGCAGTCTACGTCGTTGATGGCCAGCCGTTGTGTTGATCCAAGGCCCCAGGAAACGTGTGGCTGTAACGATACTCAGGGTCACTTGGTCGCCCTGCTCGGTGGGTGCACTGCTGCCGGACTTAAGAGCGAAGCAGGGATTTCAGGCTTATGTAGGCAGCCTGGCACGCTGCTCCGCCAGCGTAGGCAGAGACGAGGATGCGCCGTAGGATGCACTGGCGTCACGATGACCAAAAGGCACAGGCAGTCTGCATCGTTGATGGCCAGCCATTGCGTTGATCCAAGGCCCCTGGAAACGTGTGGCTGTAACGATATACAGGGTCACTTGGTCGTCCTGCTCGTTGGGTGCACTGCTGCCGGACTGAAGAGCGAAGCAGGGATTTCAGGCTTATGTAGGCAGCCTGGCACGCTGCTCCGCCAGCGTCGGCAGAGACGAGGATGCGCAGTAGGATGCACTGGCGTCACGATGACCAAAGGGAACAGGCAGACTGCGTCGTTGATGGCCAGCCGTTGCGTTGATCCAAGGCACCAGGAAACGTGTGGCTGTAACGATATACAGGGTCACTTGGTCGTCCTTCTCGTTGGGTGCACTGCTGCCGGACTGAAGAGCGAAGCAGGGATTCCAGAATTATGTAGGCAGCCTGGCACGCTGCTTCGTGAGCGTAGGCAGAGACGAGGATGCGCAGTAGGATGCACTGGCGTCACGAAGACCAAAGGGCACAGGCAGTCTGCGCCGTTAATGGCCAGCCGTTGCGTTGATCCAAGGCCCCAGGAAACGTGTGGCTGTAACGATATACAGGGTCACTTGGTCATTCTGCTCGTTGGGTGCACTGCTGCCAGACTGAATAGCGAAGCAGGGATTTCAGGCTTATGTGGGCAGCCGGGCACGCTGTTCCGTCAGCGTAGGCAGAGACGAGGATGCGAAGTAGGATGCACTGGCGTCACGACGGCCAAAGAGCACGGGCAGTCTGCGTCGTTGATGGCCAGCCGTTGCGTTGATCCAAGGCCCCAGGAAACGTGTGGCTGTAATGATATACAGGGTCACTTGGTGGTCGTGCTCGTTGGGTGCACTGCTGCCGGACTGAAGAGCGAAGCAGGGATTTCAGGCTTATTTATTTATTACAATACCTTCAGGGCCCCAGTGGGGCGTTACAGAAGGGAGAGGATAAAAAGTAAAAACAATGCAGCAAAATGAAAACAAAAAGTAAATGGAAAATATAATGTAATACAGTAAGGAATGAAAAAACTAAGCTTGAACAAAATACAAATCATATTACATAAGAAAACAGCCTAGTCAAACACATAGTTTTCCGCGGCATTTTTGAATAAACAGGTGTCAGAAATGTCGGCAACCAAGGTGGGAAGGTGGTTCCAATCGCTCGCCGTCTTGGGTATAAACGAGCTAAAATATGCATTGCTTCGGCAGTATGGAATGCGTACCTTGTGGCGATGATCCGTGCGAGGTGATATGAACGATGGTTCTAATAGAAGATCCCGTTTTAGCTGATGATTGTGGTAGTAAATCTTGTGAAAAGTTAGTATTCGCGCGAGTTTCCTACGAAGGGAAAGGCTAGGAAGGTTCAAAGTATTTTTCATTGTAGTTACACTAGCAGTGCGGGAAAAATTAGACAAAATAAATCGGGCGCAACGATTCTGTACTGACTCTAACTGATTAGTAAGAGTTTCAAGTCCAGGGTCCCACACACAGCACGCATATTCTAATTTCGATCTAACTAAGGTTTTATAGAGTAGCAGTTTTAAAGAAGATGGAGCCATGGAAAAATTACGACGCAAGTAGCCAAGCATGCGGTTAGCATTGTTAACAATATAGTCAACATGTGCCTGCCATGAAAGGTTAGCAGTTATATGAACCCCTAAATATTTGTATGTGGTAACTTGCTCAAGGAGAGAACCTGAAATATTGTAGGGAATAAGATTTTCGTTAGCAGACCGGTGTGAAATACGCATGACCTTACACTTGTTAATATTCAGTCTCATGAGCCAAATATTACACCAACTAGATACCTTATTTAGGTCACTTTGAAGTAAGGATGAGTCTGAAGCGGATTTGATTACTCGATAAATAACGCAATCATCTGCAAAAAGCCTAATTGTGGAGTATATAGAAATTGGTAGATCGTTAATGTATATTAGAAACAATAGCGGCCCGAGCACGGAACCTTGAGGCACGCCGGAGGTAACAGAGCATGGAGAGGATTCAGCTTTATTTGCAGTGACGAATTGAGTTCTGTTACGCAAAAAACTCTCGATCCATGAAAGAATGTTTGGGTCGATGTTTATTTTGCCGAGCTTAAAACAAAGTAGTTGATGATTAACAAGATCGAAAGCTTTCTGAAAATCTAAAAATACACAGTCAATGAAAAATCCCTTGTCTAATGCATCAAATAAATCATGGCTGAAGGAAATGAGTTGCGTTTCACAAGAAAATGATTGACGAAAGCCATGCTGATGAGGGAAAAAAAACGAATGATTTTCTAGAAATTTAACCAGATTAGAATAAATAACATGTTCAAACAGTTTACACGGGACACTCGTTAATGATATGGGTCTGTTATTAAGAGCACAATGAGCATCACCAGACTTGAATATTGGTACCACCTTACCCACCTACCAGTCCCCGGGTAGCTTTCCTGAATTCAAAGATTGCGAAAAGAGTGCACACAAGTAAATGGAAGAATAAACACTTGTATTCTTTAAAAATTTAGAATTTATGTCGTCGATTCCCGAAGACGAAGAAATTTTGAGATTATTAATTAGACTTTCTATACCAAGACTGTCAAACACAATTGGGTCCTTTAACGGATTCTGCACAGGCTGAAAACAGGGCAGAGAAACAGATGATTGCTGTAAAAAAGTATTTGAGAAGGCATCGTTTAGCACTTCAGGGCATTCTGATGAAGGAATGGCTGCGCCGCTTCTATCGTTCAGAGCTATTGCTTTATGCTTGGGACCAGAAATGATGTTCCAACATTTTTTGGCATTATCAATCAACAAAAACGGAAGCGTACTCTGGAAGAAAATCTGCTTGGCGTTTCTTAAGGCTTTTTGATACTCAGATGTTATGGCAAGATACACATCCCAGTGATCAGGGCAACCGGTGGTTTTCGCTCTACGATAAACTCGTTTTTTTTTACTTAGAAGGCGTTTTAATGCGGCAGTGAACCACGGGGAACGTTGCTTGCCTGATATGACGCGTAAAGGTATGTGTTTTTGGACGAGAAAATGAACTTTTTCTTTAAAAAGGCGCCACTTCGTTTCCACAGTAAGGTTATAAAAGTTTGGCATGCACTCTCCTAAGAAGATTTCGAGTTCAGCGTTAATCGACGGAAAACTTGCCTTTGAATAAACTCTGTTATATTTGGGATTGGGTTGCACACGTGTGCTAGTATCTTTAAGGTCAAACTGGATGAAGGAGTGGTCACTGAGGCCTGGTAGAAATGCCAATGAATGAACTAGCTCAGGAAGCGTAGTTAGAGCAAGATCAAGAATGTTAGCGCTAGTAGTAGTGATACGGGTTGGCTGGGTAATGAGCTGAGAAATATTGAAGTCAGTGCACAGATTTATGAAGCCAATCGTGTCAGGTGACGAATCCAGAGTGGAAGGGAATGCGCCAGACCAAATTATTTTTGGCATGTTGAAATCGCCAAGTAAAAAGATTGGCGAAGAAGGAAACCTAACTAAAATGCGATTGAGCACGTCATGAAGTTCACTACAGAAAGACGATGGAGCATTTGCAGGGCGATAGCATGCGCAGAAGATTACGCCTCGATGATTAATGCGTATAGAGGCGCATACAATTTCTAGTGAAGAAACAAGTGACACGTGTGAAGAATGCAGATGATCAGCGACCGCTATCAGAACACCACCTCCTATTCTGTCTCCACGGTCACATCGATAAGTAATGAAATCCTTTTCGATGTTTAGTATTTCATCATTAGAAATATTTGAATTCAGCCAGGTTTCGGTGAGGACCAGAATGTCTGCATCGCACGTGTCGATGATAGTACACAGATCATCACGCTTGTTAGCAACACTACGAATATTAGAGAACAGAACACATATGTCATTTGGAAGCTCATGACCACGAGCAGGTAGCTACGCGGTAGAAAGATTGGCAAGCAAGGCACTACTAACAGGGCTGCGTGGAGATGCTTGGTTATTGATATGATATTCAAAGATGCTTTCTGATGCCGAAATGTAGATGTAACACTTATTCTTTATGAACAATTTGTTCTGACGAATAGCGTACTTCTCTCCACTTGCTTGTCCAAAGTCAAAAAGTTTTTTACGTGCGTTGCGAGTAGACAAGCAGAAATATTCCGTAACCTTTAGCCCAGCATTTTTCATTTTGCTTCGGTCAGTAAACACGGCTTCTCGGATCTTAAAATTCGTAAACTTGACTATGACAGGACGGCATTTGTCATTCGAAAATTTACCCAGCCGATGCTCGCGTGCTATGGCCTCGCTGGGTAGCTCAAGGTCCATTTCAGAAAGGAGCTTTTCACGCACGAGCTTTTTCAGATTCATCCCATGTTTCGTTTTGCGTGTCAGGGAGGCCGTGAAAAAGTAGATTATCGCGTCGTGACCTGTCTTCGAGGTCGTCGAGTCGTTTATGAAACGCCTCTGCTTCATTCTGTACAGCCTCAGACACTTCCTGGGTAATGTCAAAGGCGCTGGAGGCTTGCGAGGCAGCTACTTTTTCTTCGACGGCAACAAGCCTATCGTTCATACTGGCCATCTGACGCTCAAGCTTTGATTGTGTTTGCCGAACTTCATTGACCTGGGAGAGTATTTCGCTATGGCTCTTGTCAATTTTTTCGTTTAAAGATTTTAACAGAGTGACTACGTCATCATTGGACTGGCTAGAATCTTTTTTAGGGGGCCCTGGGTTCTGTTCAATGTCGCCACCAAAGAGCAATAATTTCAGCACATATACACATTCGCAGACAATGCACATGAATACGCTTGGGCAAGGCACAAGCAGCAGGTTGACATTACTTGTGCGTTTACAGTGCAAAGAAGGACATGAACTTACCTGCACCAAGAAGCAGAACATTGGTCGTTGCTGCATTGCTGCTGCTGTTCCATGCCCACTGAAGGTGCTCGGTGATTGCCAGTGCTTAAATGGGCACGATACACTTGATGACTGTGACGATGGGGCTTGCGCGGCCAAAGGTGCAGACCACTTGAAGGTGATGGCTTCTTCCGGTGGCGTCGGGCAACATTCGCTCATTCGTAGCGAGTCGGGCTTGAACTGTACAGACAGCCGAAGAGGCGATACGGGGCGCTCAGTCGATGTCAGGCAGGGAACGTGCTGCCGGTCGCTCGATTCATGACTAAGGCCGCTCCAAGATAGCATCTGAACCAAGAAACAGAAGAACATTGGTCGTTGCTGCATTGCTGCTGCTGTTCCATGCCCACTCTGTAGGCAGCCTGGCACGCTGCTCCGTCAGCTAGGCAGATACGAGGATGCGCAGTAGGATGCACTGGCGTCACGATGACCAAAGGGCACAGGCCGTCTGCGTCGTTGATGGCCAGCCGTTGCGTTGATCCAAGACCCCAGAAAACGTGTGGCTGTAACGATATACAGGGTCACTTGGTCGTCCTGCTCGTTGGGTGCACTGCTGCCAGACTTAAGAGCGAAGCAGGGATTCAAGACTTATGTAGGCAGCCGGACACGCTGTTCCGTCAGTGTAGGCAGAGACGAGGATGCGCAGTAGGATGCACTGGTGTCCCGATGACGAAAGGGCAAAGGCAGTCCGCGTGGTTGATGGCCAGCAGTTGCGTTGATCCAAGGCCCCAGGAAACGTGTGGCTGTAACGATATACAGGGTCACTTGGTCGTCCTTCCCGTTGGGTGCACTGCTGCCGGACTGAAGAGCGAAGCAGGGATTTCAAGCTTATGTAGGCAGCCTGGCACGCTGCTCCGTCAGCGTCGGCAGAGACGAGGATGCGCAGTGGGATGCACTGGCGTCACGATGACCAAAGGGCACAGGTAGTCTGCGTCGTTGATGGCCAGCCGTTGCGTTGATGCAAGGCCCCAGGAAACGTGTGGCTGTAACGATATACAGGGTCACTTGGTCGTCCTGCTCTTTGGGTGCACTGCTGCCGGACTGAAGAGCGAAGCAGGGATTTCAGGTTTATGTAGGCAGCCTGGCACGCTGCTCCGTCAGCGTCGGCAGAGACGAGGATGCGCAGTAGGATGCACTGGCGTCACGATGACCAAAGGGCAAAGGCAGTCTACGTCGTTGATGGCCAGCCGTTGTGTTGATCCAAGACCCCAGAAAACGTGTGGCTGTAACGATATACAGGGTCACTTGGTCGTCCTGCTCGTTGGGTGCACTGCTGCCAGACTTAAGAGCGAAGCAGGGATTCAAGACTTATGTAGGCAGCCGGACACGCTGTTCCGTCAGCGTAGGCAGAGACGAGGATGCGCAGTAGGATGCACTGGTGTCCCGATGACGAAAGGGCAAAGGCAGTCCGCGTGGTTGATGGCCAGCAGTTGCGTTGATCCAAGGCCCCAGGAAACGTGTGGCTGTAACGATATACAGGGTCACTTGGTCGTCCTTCCCGTTGGGTGCACTGCTGCCGGACTGAAGAGCGAAGCAGGGATTTCAAGCTTATGTAGGCAGCCTGGCACGCTGCTCCGTCAGCGTCGGCAGAGACGAGGATGCGCAGTGGGATGCACTGGCGTCACGATGACCAAAGGGCACAGGCAGTCTGCGTCGTTGATGGCCAGCCGTTGCGTTGATGCAAGGCCCCAGGAAACGTGTGGCTGTAACGATATACAGGGTCACTTGGTCGTCCTGCTCTTTGGGTGCACTGCTGCCGGACTGAAGAGCGAAGCAGGGATTTCAGGTTTATGTAGGCAGCCTGGCACGCTGCTCCGTCAGCGTCGGCAGAGACGACGATGCGCAGTAGGATGCACTGGCGTCACGATGACCAAAGGGCACAGGCAGTCTACGTCGTTGATGGCCAGCCGTTGCGTTGATCCAATGCCCCAGGAAACGTGGGGCTGTAACGATATACAGAGTCACTTGGTCGTCCTGCTCGTTGGGTGCACTGCTGCCAGACTGAAGAGCGAAGCAGGGATTTCAGGCTTATGTAGGCAGCCTGGCACGCTGCTCCGTCAGTGTACGCAGAGACGAGGATGCGCAGTAGGATGCACTGGCGTCACGATGACCAAAGGGCACAGGCAGTCTGCGTCGTTGATGGCCAGCCGTTGCGTTGATCCAAGGCCCCAGGAAACGTGTGGCTGTAACGATATACAGGGTCACTTGGTCGTCCTGCTCGTTGGGTGTACTGCTGCCGGACTGAAGAGCGAAGCAGGGATTTCAGGCTTATGTAGGCAGCCTGGCACGCTGCTCCGTCAGCGTAGGCAGATACGAGGATGCGCAGTAGGATGCACTGGCGTCACGATGACCAAAGGGCACAGGCAGTCTGCGTCGTTTATGGCCAGCCGTTGCGTTGATCCAAGGCCCCAGGAAACGTGTGGCTGTAACGATATACAGGGTAACTTGGTCGTCCTGCTCGTTGGGTGCACTGCTGCCGGACTTAAGAGCGAAGCAGGGATTTCAGGCTTATGTAGGCAGCCTGGCACGCTGCTCCGTCAGCGTACGCAGAGACGAGGATGCGCAGTAGGATGCACTGGCGTCACGATGACCAAAGGGCACAGGCAGTCTGCGTCGTTGATGGCCAGCCGTTGCGTTGATCCAAGGCCCCAGGAAACGTGTGGCTGTAACGATATACAGGGTAACTTGCTCGTCTTGCTCGTTGGGTGCACAGCTGCCGGACTGAAGAGCGAAGCAGGGATTCCAGACTTATGTAGGCAGCCGGGCACGCTGTTTCGTCAGAGTAGGCAGAGACGAGGATGCGAAGTAGGAAGCACTGGCGTCACGATGACCAAAGGGCACGGGCAGTCTACGTCGTTGATGGCCAGCCGTTGTGTTGATCCAAGGCCCCAGGAAACGTGTGGCTGTAACGATACTCAGGGTCACTTGGTCGCCCTGCTCGGTGGGTGCACTGCTGCCGGACTTAAGAGCGAAGCAGGGATTTCAGGCTTATGTAGGCAGCCTGGCACGCTGCTCCGCCAGCGTAGGCAGAGACGAGGATGCGCCGTAGGATGCACTGGCGTCACGATGACCAAAAGGCACAGGCAGTCTGCATCGTTGATGGCCAGCCATTGCGTTGATCCAAGGCCCCTGGAAACGTGTGGCTGTAACGATATACAGGGTCACTTGGTCGTCCTGCTCGTTGGGTGCACTGCTGCCGGACTGAAGAGCGAAGCAGGGATTTCAGGCTTATGTAGGCAGCCTGGCACGCTGCTCCGCCAGCGTCGGCAGAGACGAGGATGCGCAGTAGGATGCACTGGCGTCACGATGACCAAAGGGAACAGGCAGACTGCGTCGTTGATGGCCAGCCGTTGCGTTGATCCAAGGCACCAGGAAACGTGTGGCTGTAACGATATGCAGGGTCACTTGGTCGTCCTTCTCGTTGGGTGCACTGCTGCCGGACTGAAGAGCGAAGCAGGGATTCCAGAATTATGTAGGCAGCCTGGCACGCTGCTTCGTGAGCGTAGGCAGAGACGAGGATGCGCAGTAGGATGCACTGGCGTCACGAAGACCAAAGGGCACAGGCAGTCTGCGCCGTTAATGGCCAGCCGTTGCGTTGATCCAAGGCCCCAAGAAACGTGTGGCTGCAACGATATACAGTGTAACTTGGTCGTCCTGCTCGTTGGGTGCACTGCTGCCGGACTGAAAAGCGAAGCAGGGATATCAGACTTATGTAGGCAGCCGGGCACGCTGTTCCGTCAGCGTTGGCAGAGAAGAGGATGCGAAGAAGTAGGATGCACTGGCGTCACGATGGCCAAAGGGCACGGGCAGTCTGCGTCGTTGATGGCCAGCCGTTGTGTTGATCCAAGGCCCCAGGAAACGTGTGGCTGTAACGATATACAGGGTCACTTTTCGTCCTGCTCGTTGGGTGCACTGCTGCCGGACTGAAGAGCGAAGCAGGGATTTCAGGCTTATGTAGGCAGCCTGGCACGCTGCTCCGTCAGTGTCGGCAGAGACGAGGATGCGCAGTAGGATGCACTGGCGTCACGATGACCAAACGCCACAGGCAGTCTGCGTCGTTGATGGCCAGCCTTTGCGTTGATCCAAGGCCCCAGGAAACGTGTGGCTATAACGATATACAGGGTCACTTGGTCGTCCTTCTCGTTGAGTGCACTGCTGCCGGACTGAAGAGCGAAGCAGGGATTTCAGGCTTATGTAGGCAGCCTGTCACGCTGCTCCGTCAGCGTAGGTAGATACGAGGATGCGCTGTAAGATGCACTGGCGTCACAATGACCAAAGGGCACAAGCAGTCTGCGTCGTTGATGGCCAGCCGTTGCGTTGATCCAAGGCCCCAGGAAACGTGTGGCTGTAACGATATACAGACTCACTTGGTCATCCTGCTCATTGGGTGCACTGCTGCCGGACTGAAAAGCGAAGCAGGGATTCCAGACCTATGTAGGCAGCCGGGCACGCTGTTCCGTCAGTCTAGGCAGAGACGAGGATGCGAAGTAAGATGCACTGGCGTCACGATGACCAAAGGGCACGGGCAGTCTGCGTCGTTGATGGCCACCCGTTGTGTTCATCCAAGGCCCCAGGAAACGTGTGGCTGTAACGATACTCAAGGTCACTTGGCCGCCCTGCTCTTTGGGTGCACTGCTGCCGGACTGAAGAGCGAAGCAGGGATTCCAGAATTATGTAGGCAGCCGGGCACGCTGTTCCATCAGCGTAGGCAGAGACGAAGATGCGCAGTAGGATGCACTGGCGTCACGAAGACCAAAGGGCACAGGCAGTCTGCGTCGTTGATGGCCAGCCGTTGCGTTGACCCAAGGCCCCAGGAAACGTGTGGCTGTAACGATATACAGGGTCATTTGGTCGTCCTGCTCGTTGGGAGCACTGCTGCCGGACTGAAGAGCGAAGCAGGGATTTTAGGCTTATGTAGGCAGCCTGGCACGCTGCTCCGCCAGCGTCGGCAGAGACGAGGATGCGCAGTAGGATGCACTGGCGTCACGATGACCAAAGGGCACAGGCAGTCTGCGTCGTTGATGGCCAGCCGTTGCGTGGATCCATGGCCCCAGGAAACTTGTGGCTGCAACGATATACAGATTCACTTGGTCGTTCTGCTCGTTGGGTGCATTGCTGCCGGACTGAATAGCGAAGCAGGGATTTCAGGCTTATGTAGGCAGCCTGGCACGCTGCTGCGTCAGCGTAGGCAGAGACGAGGATGTGCAGTAGGATGCACTGGCGTCATGATGACCAAAGGGCACCGGCAGTCTGCGCCGTTAATGGCCAGCCGTTGCGTTGATCCAAGGCCTCAGGAAAAGTGTGGCTGCAACGATATACAGTGTAACTTGGTCGTCCTGCTCGTTAGGTGCACTGCTGCCGGACTGAACCGCGAAGCAGGGATTCAGACTTATGTAGGCAGCCGGGCACGCTGTTCCGTCACAATAGGCAGAGACGAGGATGCGAAGTAGGATGCACTGGCGTCACGATGGCCAAAGGGCACGGGCAGTCTGCGTCGTTGATGGCCAGCCGTTGTGTTGATCCAAGGCCCCAGGAAACGTGTGGCTGTAACGATATACAGGGTCACTTGGTCGTCCTCGTTGAGTGCACTGCTGCCGGACTGAAGAGCGAAGCAGGGATTTCAGGCTTATGTAGGCAGCCTGGCACGCTGCTCCGTCAGCGTCGCAGAGACGAGGATGCGCAGTAGGATGCACGGGCGTCACGATGACCAAAGGGCACAGGCAGTCGGCGTCGTTGATGGCCAGCCATTGTGTTATCCAAGGCCCAGGAAACGTGTGGCTGTAATGATATACAGGGTCATTTGGTCGTCCTGCTCGTTGGGTGCACTGCTGCCGGACTGAAGAGCGAAGCAGGGATTTCAGGCTTATGTAGGCAGCCTGGCACGCTGCTCCGCCAGCGTCGGCAGAGACGAGGATGCACAGTAGGATGCACTGGCGTCACGATGACCAAAGGGCACAGGCAGTCTACGTCGTTGATGGCCAGCCATTGCGTTGATCCAAGGCCCCAGGAAACGTGTGGCTGTAACGATACTCAGGGTCACTTGGTCGCCCTGCTCGTTGGGTGCACTGCTGCCGGACTTAAGAGCGAAGCAGGGATTGCAGGCTTATGTAAGCAGCCTGGCACGCTGCTCCGCCAGCGTAGGCAGAGAGTAGGATCCGCAGTAGGATGCACTGGCGTCACGATGACCAAAAGGCAAAGGCAGTCTGCATCGTTGATGGCCAGCCGTTGCGTTGATCCAAGGCACCTGGAAAACGTGTGGCTGTAACGATATACAGGGTCACTTGGTCGTCCTGCTCGTTGGGTGCACTGCTGCCGAACTGAAGAGCGAAGCAGGATTTCAGGCTTATGTAGGCAGCCTGGCACGCTGCTCCGCCAGCGTCGGCAGAGACGAGGATGCGCAGTAGGATGCACTGGCGTCACGATGACCAGAGGGCACAGGCAGTCTGCGTCGTTGATGGCCAGCCGTTGCGTTGATCCAAGGCCCCAGGAAACGTGTGGCCGTAAAGATATACAGGGTCACTTGGTCGTCCTGCTCGTTGGGTGCACTGCTGCCTGACTGAAGAGCGAAGCAGGGATTCCAGACTTATGTAGGCAGCCGGGCACGCTGTTCCGTCAGCGTAGGCAGAGACGAGGATGCGCAGTAGGATGCACTGGCGTCACGATGACCAAAGGGCACAAGCAGTCTGCGTATTTGATGGCCAGCCGTTGCGTTGATCCAAGGAGCCAGGAAACGTGTGGCTGTAACGATATACACAGTCACTTGGTCGTCCTGCTCGTTGGGTGCACTGCTGCAGGACTGAATAGCGAAGCAGGGATTTCAGGCTTATGTAGGCAGCCTGGCACGCTGCTCCGTCAGCGTCGGCAGAGACGAGGATGCGCAGTAGGTTGCACTGGCGTCACGATGACCAAAGGGCACAGGCAGTCTGCGTCGTTGATGGCCAGCCGTCTCGTTGATCGAAGGCCCCAGGAAACGTGTGGCTGTAACGATATACAGGGTCACTTGGTCGTCCTTCTCGTTGAGTGCACTGCTGCCGGACTGAAGAGCGAAGCAGGGATTTCATGCTTATGTAGGCAGCCTGGCACGCTGCTCCGTCCGCGTCGGCAGAGACGAGGATGCGCAGTAGGATGCACTGGCGTCACGATGACCAAAGGGCACAGGCAGTCTGCGTCGTTGATGGCCAGCCGTCTCGTTGATCGAAGGCCCCAGGAAACGTGTGGCTGTAACGATATACAGGGTCACTTGGTCGTCCTTCTCGTTGAGTGCACTGCTGCCGGACTGAAGAGCGAAGCAGGGATTTCATGCTTATGTAGGCAGCCTGGCACGCTGCTCCGTCTGCGTCGGCAGAGACGAGGATGCGCAGTAGGATGCACGGGCGTCACGATGACCAAAGGGCACAGGCAGTCTGCGTAGTTGATGGCCAGCCATTGTGTTATCCAAGGCCCCACGAAACGTGTGGCTGTAACGATATACAGGGTCACTTGGTCGTCCTGCTCGTTGGGTGCACTGCTGCCGGACTGAAGAGCGAAGCAGGGATTTCAGGCTTATGTAGGCAGCCTGGCACGCTGCTCCGTCAGCGTCGGCAGAGACGAGGATGCGCAGTAGGATGCACTGGCGTCACGATTACCAAAGGGCACAGGCAGTCTACGTCGTTGATGGCCAGCCATTGCGTTGATCCAAGGCCCCAGGAAACGTGTGGCTGTAACGATACTCAGGGTCACTTGGTCGCCCTGCTCGTTGGGTGCACCGCTGCCGGACTTAAGAGCGAAGCAGGGATTTCAGGCTTATGTAAGCAGCCTGGCACGCTGCTCCGCCAGCGTAGGCAGAGAGTAGGATGCGCAGTAGGATGCACTGGCGTCACGATGACCAAAAGGCAAAGGCAGTCTGCATCGTTGATGGCCAGCCGTTGCGTTGATCCAAGGCCCCTGGAAACGTGTGGCTGTAACGATATACAGGGTCACTTGGTCGTCCTGCTCGTTGGGTGCACTGCTGCCGAACTGAAGAGCGAAGCAGGGATTTCAGGCTTATGTAGGCAGCCTGGCACGCTGCTCCGCCAGCGTCGGCAGAGACGAGGATGCGCAGTAGGATGCACTGGCGTCACGATGACCAGAGGGCACAGGCAGTCTGCGTCGTTGATGGCCAGCCGTTGCGTTGATCCAAGGCCCCAGGAAACGTGTGGCCGTAAAGATATACAGGGTCACTTGGTCGTCCTGCTCGTTGGGTGCACTGCTGCCTGACTGAAGAGCGAAGCAGGGATTCCAGACTTATGTAGGCAGCCGGGCACGCTGTACCGTCAGCGTAGGCAGAGACGAGGATTCGCAGTAGGATGCACTGGCGTCACGATGACCAAAGGGCACGGGCAGTCTGCGTCGTTGATGGCCACCCGTTGTGTTGATCCAAGGCCCCAGGAAACGTGTGGCTGTAACGATACTCAAGGTCACTTGGCCGCCCTGCTCGTTGGGTGCACTGCTGCCGGACTGAAGAGCGAAGCAGGGATTCCAGAATTATGTAGGCAGCCGGGCACGCTGTTCCATCAGCGTAGGCAGAGACGAAGATGCGCAGTAGGATGCACTGGCGTCACGAAGACCAAACGGCACAGGCAGTCTGCGTCGTTGATGGCCAGCCGTTGCGTTGACCCAAGGCCCCAGGAAACGTGTGGCTGTAACGATATACATGGTCATTTGGTCGTCCTGCTCGTTGGGTGCACTGCTGCCGGACTGAAGAGCGAAGCAGGGATTTCAGGCTTATGTAGGCAGCCTGGCACGCTGCTCCGCCAGCGTCGGCAGAGACGAGGATGCACAGTAGGATGCACTGGCGTCACGATGACCAAAGGGCACAGGCAGTCTACGTCGTTGATGGCCAGCCATTGCGTTGATCCAAGGCCCCAGGAAACGTGTGGCTGTAACGATACTCAGGGTCACTTGGTCGCCCTGCTCGTTGGGTGCACTGCTGCCGGACTTAAGAGCGAAGCAGGGATTGCAGGCTTATGTAGGCAGCCTGGCACGCTGCTCCGCCAGCGTAGGCAGAGAGTAGGATCCGCAGTAGGATGCACTGGCGTCGCGATGACCAAAAGGCAAAGGCAGTCTGCATCGTAGATGGCCAGCCGTTGCGTTGATCCAAGGCCCCTGGAAACGTGTGGCTGTAACGATATACAGGGTCACTTGGTCGTCCTGCTCGTTGGGTGCACTGCTGCCGAACTGAAGAGCGAAGCAGGGATTTCAGGCTTATGTAGGCAGCCTGGCACGCTGCTCCGCCAGCGTCGGCAGAGACGAGGATGTGCAGTAGGATGCACTGGCGTCACGATGACCAGAGGGCACAGGCAGTCTGCGTCGTTGATGGCCAGCCGTTGCGTTGATCCAAGGAGCCAGGAAACGTGTGGCTGTAACGATATACACAGTCACTTGGTCGTCCTGCTCGTTGGGTGCACTGCTGCAGGACTGAATAGCGAAGCAGGGATTTCAGGCTTATGTAGGCAGCCTGGCACGCTGCTCCGTCAGCGTCGGCAGAGACGAGGATGCGCAGTAGGTTGCACTGGCGTCACGATGACCAAAGGGCACAGGCAGTCTGCGTCGTTGATGGCCAGCCGTCTCGTTGATCGAAGGCCCCAGGAAACGTGTGGCTGTAACGATATACAGGGTCACTTGGTCGTCCTTCTCGTTGAGTGCACTGCTGCCGGACTGAAGAGCGAAGCAGGGATTTCATGCTTATGTAGGCAGCCTGGCACGCTGCTCCGTCAGCGTCGGCAGAGACGAGGATGCGCAGTAGGATGCACTGGCGTCACGATGACCAAAGGGCACAGGCAGTCTGCGTCGTTGATGGCCAGCCGTTGTGTTGATCCAAGGCCCCAGGAAACGTGTGGCTGTAACGATATACAGGGCAACTTGGTCGTCCTGCTCGTAGGGTGCACTGCTGCCGGACTGAAGAGCGAAGCAGGGATTTCAGGCTTATGTAGGCAGCCTGGCACGCTGCTCCGTCAGCGTCGGCAGAGACGAGGATGCGCAGTAGGATGCACTGGCGTCACGATGACCAAAGGGCACAGGCAGTCTGCGTCGTTGATGGCCAGCCATTGTGTTATCCACAGCCCCAGGAAACTTGTGGCTGTAACGATATACAGGGTCACTTGGTCGTCCTTCTCGTTGAGTGCACTGCTGCCGGACTGAAGAGCGAAGCAGGGATTTCAGGCTTATGTAGGCAGCCTGGCACGCAGCTCCGTCAGCGTCGGCAGAGACGAGGATGCGCAGTAGGATGCACGGGCGTCACGATGACCAAAGGGCACAGGCAGTCTGCGTAGTTGATGGCCAGCCATTGTGTTATCCAAGGCCCCAGGAAACGTGTGGCTGTAACGATATACAGGGTCACTTGGTCGTCCAGCTCGTTGGGTGCACTGCTGCCGGACTGAAGAGCGAAGCAGGGATTTCAGGCTTAGGTAGGCAGCCTGGCACGCTGCTCCGTCAGCGTCGGCAGAGACGAGGATGCGCAGTAGGATGCACTGGCGTCACGATTACCAAAGGGCACAGGCAGTCTACGTCGTTGATGGCCAGCCATTGCGTTGATCCAAGGCCCCAGGAAACGTGTGGCTGTAACGATACTCAGGGTCACTTGGTCGCCCTGCTCGTTGGGTGCACCGCTGCCGGACTTAAGAGCGAAACAGGGATTTCAGGCTTATGTAAGCAGCCTGGCACGCTGCTCCGCCAGCGTAGGCAGAGAGTAGGATGCGCAGTAGGATGCACTGGCGTCACGATGACCAAAAGGCAAAGGCAGTCTGCATCGTTGATGGCCAGCCGTTGCGTTGATCCAAGGCCCCTGGAAACGTGTGGCTGTAACGATATACAGGGTCACTTGGTCGTCCTGCTCGTTGGGTGCACTGCTGCCGAACTGAAGAGCGAAGCAGGGATTCCAGACTTATGTAGGCAGCCGTGCACGCTGTACCGTCAGCGTAGGCAGAGACGAGGATGCGCAGTAGGATGCACTGGCGTCACGATGACCAAAGGGCACGGGCAGTCTGCGTCGTTGATGGCCACCCGTTGTGTTGATCCAAGGCCCCAGGAAACGTGTGGCTGTAACGATACTCAAGGTCACTTGGCCGCCCTGCTCGTTGGGTGCACTGCTGCCGGACTGAAGAGCGAAGCAGGGATTCCAGAATTATGTAGGCAGCCGGGCACGCTGTTCCATCAGCGTAGGCAGAGACGAAGATGCGCAGTAGGATGCACTGGCGTCACGAAGACCAAACGGCACAGGCAGTCTGCGTAGTTGATGGCCAGCCATTATGTTATCCAAGGCCCCAGGAAACGTGTGGCTGTAACGATATACAGGGTCACTTGGTCGTCCTGCTCGTTGGGTGCACTGCTGCCGGACTGAAGAGCGAAGCAGGGATTTCAGGCTTATGTAGGCAGCCTGGCACGCTGCTCCGTCAGCGTCGGCAGAGACGAGGATGCGCAGTAGGATGCACTGGCGTCACGATTACCAAAGGGCACAGGCAGTCTACGTCGTTGATGGCCAGACATTGCGTTGATCCAAGGCCCCAGGAAACGTGTGGCTGTAACGATACTCAGGGTCACTTGGTCGCCCTGCTCGTTGGGTGCACCGCTGCCGGACTTAAGAGCGAAGCAGGGATTTCAGGCTTATGTAAGCAGCCTGGCACGCTGCTCCGCCAGCGTAGGCAGAGAGTAGGATGCGCAGTAGGATGTACTGGCGTCACGATGACCAAAAGGCAAAGGCAGTCTGCATCGTTGATGGCCAGCCGTTGCGTTGATCCAAGGCCCCTGGAAACGTGTGGCTGTAACGATATACAGGGTCACTTGGTCGTCCTGCTCGTTGGGTGCACTGCTGCCGAACTGAAGAGCGAAGCAGGGATTTCAGGCTTATGTAGGCAGCCTGGCACGCTGCTCCGCCAGCGTCGGCAGAGACGAGAATGCGCAGTAGGATGCACTGGCGTCACGATGACCAGAGGGCACAGGCAGTCTGCGTAGTTGATGGCCAGCCATTGTGTTATCCAAGGCCCCAGGAAACGTGTGGCTGTAACGATATACAGGGTCACTTGGTCGTCCTGCTCGTTGGGTGCACTGCTGCCGGACTGAAGAGCGAAGCAGGGATTTCAGGCTTATGTAGGCAGCCTGGCACGCTGCTCCGTCAGCGTCGGCAGAGACGAGGATGCGCAGTAGGATGCACTGGCGTCACGATTACCAAAGGGCACAGGCAGTCTACGTTGTTGATGGCCAGCCATTGCGTTGATCCAAGGCCCCAGGAAACGTGTGGCTGTAACGATACTCAGGGTCACTTGGTCGCCCTGTTCGTTGGGTGCACCGCTGCCGGACTTAAGAGCGAAGCAGGGATTTCAGGCTTATGTAAGCAGCCTGGCACGCTGCTCCGCCAGCGTAGGCAGAGAGTAGGATGCGCAGTAGGATGCACTGGCGTCACGATGACCAAAAGGCAAAGGCAGTCTGCATCGTTGATGGCCAGCCGTTGCGTTGATCCAAGGCCCCTGGAAACGTGTGGCTGTAACGATATACAGGGTCACTTGGTCGTCCTGCTCGTTGGGTGCACTGCTGCCGAACTGAAGAGCGAAGCAGGGATTTCAGGCTTATGTAGGCAGCCTGGCACGCTGCTCCGCCAGCGTCGGCAGAGACGAGGATGCGCAGTAGGATGCACTGGCGTCACGATGACCAGAGGGCACAGGCAGTCTGCGTCGTTGATGGCCAGCCGTTGCGTTGATCCAAGGCCCCAGGAAACGTGTGGCCGTAAAGATATACAGGGTCACTTGGTCGTCCTGCTCGTTGGGTGCACTGCTGCCTGACTGAAGAGCGAAGCAGGGATTCCAGACTTATGTAGGCAGCCGGGCACGCTGTACCGTCAGCGTAGGCAGAGACGAGGATGCGCAGTAGGATGCACTGGCGTCACGATGACCAAAGGGCACGGGCAGTCTGCGTCGTTGATGGCCACCCGTTGTGTTGATCCAAGGCCCCAGGAAACGTGTGGCTGTAACGATACTCAAGGTCACTTGGCCGCCCTGCTCGTTGGGTGCACTGCTGCCGGACTGAAGAGCGAAGCAGGGATTCCAGAATTATGTAGGCAGCCGGGCACGCTGTTCCATCAGCGTAGGCAGAGACGAAAATGCGCAGTAGGATGCACTGGCGTCACGAAGACCAAACGGCACAGGCAGTCTGCGTCGTTGATGGCCAGCCGTTGCGTTGACCCAAGGCCCCAGGAAACGTGTGGCTGTAACGATATACAGGGTCATTTGGTCGTCCTGCTCGTTGGGTGCACTGCTGCCGGACTGAAGAGCGAAGCAGGGATTTCAGGCTTATGTAGGCAGCCTGGCACGCTGCTCCGCCAGCGTCGGCAGAGACGAGGATGCACAGTAGGATGCACTGGCGTCACGATGACCAAAGGGCACAGGCAGTCTACATCGTTGATGGCCAGCCATTGCGTTGATCCAAGGCCCCAGGAAACGTGTGGCTGTAACGATACTCAGGGTCACTTGGTCGCCCAGCTCGTTGGGTGCACTGCTGCCGGACTTAAGAGCGAAGCAGGGATTGCAGGCTTATGTAGGCAGCCTGGCACGCTGCTCCGCCAGCGTAGGCAGAGAGTAGGATCCGCAGTAGGATGCACTGGCGTCGCGATGACCAAAAGGCAAAGGCAGTCTGCATCGTTGATGGCCAGCCGTTGCGTTGATCCAAGGCCCCTGGAAACGTGTGGCTGTAACGATATACAGGGTCACTTGGTCGTCCTGCTCGTTGGGTGCACTGCTGCCGAACTGAAGAGTGAAGCAGGGATTTCAGGCTTATGTAGGCAGCCTGGCACGCTGCTCCGCCAGCGTCGGCAGAGACGAGGATGCGCAGTAGGATGCACTGGCGTCACGATGACCAGAGGGCACAGGCAGTCTGCGTCGTTGATGGCCAGCCGTTGCGTTGATCCAAGGAGCCAGGAAACGTGTGGCTGTAACGATATACACAGTCACTTGGTCGTCCTGCTCGTTGGGTGCACTGCTGCAGGACTGAATAGCGAAGCAGGGATTTCAGGCTTATGTAGGCAGCCTGGCACGCTGCTCCGTCAGCGTCGGCAGAGACGAGGATGCGCAGTAGGTTGCACTGGCGTCACGATGACCAAAGGGCACAGGCAGTCTGCGTCGTTGATGGCCAGCCGTCTCGTTGATCGAAGGCCCCAGGAAACGTGTGGCTGTAACGATATACAGGGTCACTTGGTCGTCCTTCTCGTTGAGTGCACTGCTGCCGGACTGAAGAGCGAAGCAGGGATTTCATGCTTATGTAGGCAGCCTGGCACGCTGCTCCGTCAGCGTCGGCAGAGACGAGGATGCGCAGTAGGATGCACTGGCGTTACGATGACCAAAGGGCACAGGCAGTCTGCGTCGCTGATGGCCAGCCGTTGTGTTGATCCAAGGCCCCAGGAAACGTGTGGCTGTAACGATATACAGGGCAACTTGGTCGTCCTGCTCGTAAGGTGCACTGCTGCCGGACTGAAGAGCGAAGCAGGGATTTCAGGCTTATGTAGGCAGCCTGGCACGCTGCTCCGTCAGCGTCGGCAGAGACGAGGATGCGCAGTAGGATGCACTGGCGTCACGATGACCAAAGGGCAAAGGCAGTCTGCGTCGTTGATGGCCAGCCATTGTGTTATCCAAGGCCCCAGGAAACGTGTGGCTGTAACGATATACAGGGTCACTTGGTCGTCCTTCTCGTTGAGTGCACTGCTGCCGGACTGAAGAGCGAAGCAGGGATTTCAGGCTTATGTAGGCAGCCTGGCACGCTGCTCCGCCAGCGTCGGCAGAGACGAGGATGCACAGTAGGATGCACTGGCGTCACGATGACCAAAGGGCACAGGCAGTCTACGTCGTTGATGGCCAGCCATTGCGTTGATCCAAGGCCCCAGGAAACGTGTGGCTGTAACGATACTCAGGGTCACTTGGTCGCCCTGCTCGTTGGGTGCACTGCTGCCGGACTTAAGAGCGAACCAGGGATTGCAGGCTTATGTAGGCAGCCTGGCACGCTGCTCCGCCAGCGTAGGCAGAGAGTAGGATCCGCAGTAGGATGCACTGGCGTCGCGATGACCAAAAGGCAAAGGCAGTCTGCATCGTTGATGGCCAGCCGTTGCGTTGATCCAAGGCCCCTGGAAACGTGTGGCTGTAACGATATACAGGGTCACTTGGTCGTCCTGCTCGTTGGGTGCACTGCTGCCGAACTGAAGAGCGAAGCAGGGATTTCAGGCTTATGTAGGCAGCCTGGCACGCTGCTCCGCCAGCGTCGGCAGAGACGAGGATGCGCAGTAGGATGCACTGGCGTCACGATGACCAGAGGGCACAGGTAGTCTGCGTCGTTGATGGCCAGCCGTTGCGTTGATCCAAGGAGCCAGGAAACGTGTGGCTGTAACGATATACACAGTCACTTGGTCGTCCTGCTCGTTGGGTGCACTGCTGCAGGACTGAATAGCGAAGCAGGGATTTCAGGCTTATGTAGGCAGCCTGGCACGCTGCTCCGTCAGCGTCGGCAGAGACGAGGATGCGCAGTAGGTTGCACTGGCGTCACGATGACCAAAGGGCACAGGCAGTCTGCGTCGTTGATGGCCAGCCGTCTCGTTGATCGAAGGCCCCAGGAAACGTGTGGCTGTAACGATATACAGGGTCACTTGGTCGTCCTTCTCGTTGAGTGCACTGCTGCCGGACTGAAGAGCGAAGCAGGGATTTCATGCTTATGTAGGCAGCCTGGCACGCTGCTCCTTCAGCGTCGGCAGAGACGAGGATGCGCAGTAGGATGCACTGGCGTCACGATGACCAAAGGGCACAGGCAGTCTGCGTCGTTGATGGCCAGCCGTTGTGTTGATCCATGGCCCCAGGAAACGTGTGGCTGTAACGATATACAGGGCAACTTGGTCGTCCTGCTCGTAGGGTGCACTGCTGCCGGACTGAAGAGCGAAGCAGGGATTTCAGGCTTATGTAGGGAGCCTGGCACGCTGCTCCGTCAGCGTCGGCAGAGACGAGGATGCGCAGTAGGATGCACTGGCGTCACGATGACCAAAGGGCACAGGCAGTCTGCGTCGTTGATGGCCAGCCATTGTGTTATCCAAGGCCCCAGGAAACGTGTGGCTGTAACGATATACAGGGTCACTTGGTCGTCCTTCTCGTTGAGTGCACTGCTGCCGGACTGAAGAGCGAAGCAGGGATTTCAGGCTTATGTAGGCAGCCTGGCACGCTGCTCCGTCAGCGTCGGCAGAGACGAGGATGCGCAGTAGGATGCACGGGCGTCACGATGACCAAAGGGCACAGGCAGTCTGCGTAGTTGATGGCCAGCCATTGTGTTATCCAAGGCCCCAGGAAACGTGTGGCTGTAACGATATGCAGGGTCACTTGGTCGTCCTGCTCGTTGGGTGCACTGCTGCCGGACTGAAGAGCGAAGCAGGGATTTCAGGTTTATGTAGGCAGCCTGGCACGCTGCTCCGTCAGCGTCGGCAGAGACGAGGATGCGCAGTAGGATGCACTGGCGTCACGATTACCAAAGGGCACAGGCAGTCTACGTCGTTGATGGCCAGCCATTGCGTTGATCCAAGGCCCCAGGAAACGTGTGGCTGTAACGATACTCAGGGTCACTTGGTCGCCCTGCTCGTTGGGTGCACCGCTGCCGGACTTAAGAGCGAAGCAGGGATTTCAGGCTTATGTAAGCAGCCTGGCACGCTGCTCCGCCAGCGTAGGCAGAGAGTAGGATGCGCAGTAGGATGCACTTTCGTCACGATGACCAAAAGGCAAAGGCAGTCTGCATCGTTGATGGCCAGCCGTTGCGTTGATCCAAGGCCCCTGGAAACGTGTGGCTGTAACGATATACAGGGTCACTTGGTCGTCCTGCTCGTTGGGTGCACTGCTGCCGAACTGAAGAGCGAAGCAGGGATTCCAGACTTATGTAGGCAGCCGGGCACGCTGTACCGTCAGCGTAGGCAGAGACGAGGATGCGCAGTAGGATGCACTGGCGTCACGATGACCAAAGGGCACGGGCAGTCTGCGTCGTTGATGGCCACCCGTTGTGTTGATCCAAGGCCCCAGGAAACGTGTGGCTGTAACGATACTCAAGGTCACTTGGCCGCCCTGCTCGTTGGGTGCACTGCTGCCGGACTGAAGAGCGAAGCAGGGATTCCAGAATTATGTAGGCAGCCGGGCACGCTGTTCCATCAGCGTAGGCAGAGACGAAGATGCGCAGTAGGATGCACTGGCGTCACGAAGACGAAACGGCACAGGCAGTCTGCGTAGTTGATGGCCAGCCATTGTGTTGATCCAAGGCCCCTGGAAACGTGTGGCTGTAACGATATACAGGGTCACTTGGTCGTCCTGCTCGTTGGGTGCACTGCTGCCGAACTGAAGAGCGAAGCAGGGATTTCAGGCTTATGTAGGCAGCCTGGCACGCTGCTCCGCCAGCGTCGGCAGAGACGAGGATGCGCAGTAGGATGCACTGGCGTCACGATGACCAGAGGGCACAGGCAGTCTGCGTCGTTGATGGCCAGCCGTTGCGTTGATCCAAGGCCCCAGGAAACGTGTGGCCGTAAAGATATACAGGGTCACTTGGTCGTCCTGCTCGTTGGGTGCACTGCTGCCTGACTGAAGAGCGAAGCAGGGATTCCAGACTTATGTAGGCAGCCGGGCACGCTGTACCGTCAGCGTAGGCAGAGACGAGGATGCGCAGTAGGATGCACTGGCGTCACGATGACCAAAGGGCACGGGCAGTCTGCGTCGTTGATGGCCACCCGTTGTGTTGATCCAAGGCCCCAGGAAACGTGTGGCTGTAACGATACTCAAGGTCACTTGGCCGCCCTGCTCGTTGGGTGCACTGCTGCCGGACTGAAGAGCGAAGCAGGGATTCCAGAATTATGTAGGCAGCCGGGCACGCTGTTCCATCAGCGTAGGCAGAGACGAAGATGCGCAGTAGGATGCACTGGCGTCACGAAGACCAAACGGCACAGGCAGTCTGCGTCGTTGATGGCCAGCCGTTGCGTTGACCCAAGGCCCCAGGAAACGTGTGGCTGTAACGATATACAGGGTCATTTGGTCGTCCTGCTCGTTGGGTGCACTGCTGCCGGACTGAAGAGCGAAGCAGGGATTTCAGGCTTATGTAGGCAGCCTGGCACGCTGCTCCGCCAGCGTCGGCAGAGACGAGGATGCACAGTAGGATGCACTGGCGTCACGATGACCAAAGGGCACAGGCAGTCTACGTCGTTGATGGCCAGCCATTGCGTTGATCCAAGGCCCCAGGAAACGTGTGGCTGTAACGATACTCAGGGTCACTTGGTCGCCCTGCTCGTGGGGTGCACTGCTGCCGGACTTAAGAGCGAAGCAGGGATTGCAGGCTTATGTAGGCAGCCTGGCACGCTGCTCCGCCAGCGTAGGCAGAGAGTAGGATCCGCAGTAGGATGCACTGGCGTCACGATGACCAAAAGGCAAAGGCAGTCTGCATCGTTGATGGCCAGCCGTTGCGTTGATCCAAGGCCCCTGGAAACGTGTGGCTGTAACGATATACAGGGTCACTTGGTCGTCCTGCTCGTTGGGTGCACTGCTGCCGAACTGAAGAGCGAAGCAGGGATTTCAGGCTTATGTAGGCAGCCTGGCACGCTGCTCCGCCAGCGTCGGCAGAGACGAGGATGCGCAGTAGGATGCACTGGCGTCACGATGACCAGAGGGCACAGGCAGTCTGCGTCGTTGATGGCCAGCCGTCTCGTTGATCGAAGGCCCCAGGAAACGTGTGGCTGTAACGATATACAGGGTCACTTGGTCGTCCTTCTCGTTGAGTGCACTGCTGCCGGACTGAAGAGCGAAGCAGGGATTTCATGCTTATGTAGGCAGCCTGGCACGCTGCTCCGTCAGCGTCGGCAGAGACGAGGATGCGCAGTAGGATGCACTGGCGTCACGATGACCAAAGGGCACAGGCAGTCTGCGTCGTTGATGGCCAGCCATTGTGTTATCCAAGGCCCCAGGAAACGTGTGGCTGTAACGATATACAGGGTCACTTGGTCGTCCTTCTCGTTGAGTGCACTGCTGCCGGACTGAAGAGCGAAGCAGGGATTTCAGGCTTATGTAGGCAGCCTGGCACGCTGCTCCGTCAGCGTCGGCAGAGACGAGGATGCGCAGTAGGATGCACGGGCGTCACGATGACCAAAGGGCACAGGCAGTCTGCGTAGTTGATGGCCAGCCATTGTGTTATCCAAGGCCCCAGGAAACGTGTGGCTGTAACGATATACAGGGTCACTTGGTCGTCCTGCTCGTTGGGTGCACTGCTGCCGGACTGAAGAGCGAAGCAGGGATTTCAGGCTTATGTAGGCAGCCTGGCACGCTGCTCCGTCAGCGTCGGCAGAGACGAGGATGCGCAGTAGGATGCACTGGCGTCACGATTACCAAAGGGCACAGGCAGTCTACGTCGTTGATGGCCAGCCATTGCGTTGATCCAAGGCCCCAGGAAACGTGTGGCTGTAACGATACTCAGGGTCACTTGGTCGCCCTGCTCGTTGGGTGCACCGCTGCCGGACTTAAGAGCGAAGCAGGGATTTCAGGCTTATGTAAGCAGCCTAGCACGCTGCTCCGCCAGCGTAGGCAGAGAGTAGGATGCGCAGTAGGATGCACTGGCGTCACGATGACCAAAAGGCAAAGGCAGTCTGCATCGTTGATGGCCAGCCGTTGCGTTGATCCAAGGCCCCTGGAAACGTGTGGCTGTAACGATATACAGGGTCACTTGGTCGTCCTGCTCGTTCGGTGCACTGCTGCCGAACTGAAGAGCGAAGCAGGGATTCCAGACTTATGTAGGCAGCCGGGCACGCTGTACCGTCAGCGTAGGCAGAGACGAGGATGCGCAGTAGGATGCACTGGCGTCACGATGACCAAAGGGCACGGGCAGTCTGCGTCGTTGATGGCCACCCGTTGTGTTGATCCAAGGCCCCAGGAAACGTGTGGCTGTAACGATACTCAAGGTCACTTGGCCGCCCTGCTCGTTGGGTGCACTGCTGCCGGACTGAAGAGCGAAGCAGGAATTCCAGAATTATGTAGGCAGCCGGGCACGCTGTTCCATCAGCGTAGGCAGAGACGAAGATGCGCAGTAGGATGCACTGGCGTCACGAAGACCAAACGGCACAGGCAGTCTGCGTCGTTGATGGCCAGCCGTTGCGTTGACCCAAGGCCCCAGGAAACGTGTGGCTGTAACGATATACAGGGTCATTTGGTCGTCCTGCTCGTTGGGTGCACTGCTGCCGGACTGAAGAGCGAAGCAGGGATTTCAGGCTTATGTAGGCAGCCTGGCACGCTGCTCCGCCAGCGTCGGCAGAGACGAGGATGCACAGTAGGATGCACTGGCGTCACGATGACCAAAGGGCACAGGCAGTCTACGTCGTTGATGGCCAGCCATTGCGTTGATCCAAGGCCCCAGGAAACGTGTGGCTGTAACGATACTCAGGGTCACTTGGTCGCCCTGCTCGTTGGGTGCACTGCTGCCGGACTTAAGAGCGAAGCAGGGATTGCAGGCTTATGTAAGCAGCCTGGCACGCTGCTCCGCCAGCGTAGCAGAGAGTAGGATCCGCAGTAGGATGCACTGGCGTCACGATGACCAAAAGGCAAAGGCAGTCTGCATCGTTGATGGCCAGCCGTTGCGTTGATCCAAGGCCCCTGGAAACGTGTGGCTGTAACGATATACAGGGTCACTTGGTCGTCCTGCTCGTTGGGTGCACTGCTGCCGAACTGAAGAGCGAAGCAGGGATTTCAGGCTTATGTAGGCAGCCTGGCACGCTGCTCCGCCAGCGTCGGCAGAGACGAGGATGCGCAGTAGGATGCACTGGCGTCACGATGACCAGAGGGCACAGGCAGTCTGCGTCGTTGATGGCCAGCCGTTGCGTTGATCCAAGGCCCCAGGAAACGTGTGGCCGTAAAGATATACAGGGTCACTTGGTCGTCCTGCTCGTTGGGTGCACTGCTGCCTGACTGAAGAGCGAAGCAGGGATTCCAGACTTATGTAGGCAGCCGGGACGCTGTTCCGTCAGCGTAGGCAGAGACGAGGATGCGCAGTAGGATGCACTGGCGTCACGATGACCAAAGGGCACAAGCAGTCTGCGTATTTGATGGCCAGCCGTTGCGTTGATCCAAGGAGCCAGGAAACGTGTGGCTGTAACGATATACACAGTCACTTGGTCGTCCTGCTCGTTGGGTGCACTGCTGCAGGACTGAATAGCGAAGCAGGGATTTCAGGCTTATGTAGGCAGCCTGGCACGCTGCTCCGTCAGCGTCGGCAGAGACGAGGATGCGCAGTAGGTTGCACTGGCGTCACGATGACCAAAGGGCACAGGCAGTCCGCGTCGTTGATGGCCAGCCGTCTCGTTGATCGAAGGCCCCAGGAAACGTGTGGCTGTAACGATATACAGGGTCACTTGGTCGTCCTTCTCGTTGAGTGCACTGCTGCCGGACTGAAGAGCGAAGCAGGGATTTCATGCTTATGTAGGCAGCCTGGCACGCTGCTCCGTCAGCGTCGGCAGAGACGAGGATGCGCAGTAGGATGCACTGGCGTCACGATGACCAAAGGGCACAGGCAGTCTGCGTCGTTGATGGCCAGCCGTTGTGTTGATCCAAGGCCCCAGGAAACGTGTGGCTGTAATGATATACAGGGCAACTTGGTTGTCCTGCTCGTAGGGTGCACTGCTGCCGGACTGAAGAGCGAAGCAGGGATTTCAGGCTTATGTAGGCAGCCTGGCACGCTGCTCCGTCAGCGTCGGCAGAGACGAGGATGCGCAGTAGGATGCACTGGCGTCACGATGACCAAAGGGCACAGGCAGTCTGCGTCGTTGATGGCCAGCCATTGTGTTATCCAAGGCCCCAGGAAACGTGTGGCTGTAACGATATACAGGGTCACTTGGTCGTCCTTCTCGTTGAGTGCACTGCTGCCGGACTGAAGAGCGAAGCAGGGATTTCAGGCTTATGTAGGCAGCCTGGCACGCTGCTCCGTCAGCGTCGGCAGAGACGAGGATGCGCAGTAGGATGCACGGGCGTCACGATGACCAAAGGGCACAGGCAGTCTGCGTAGTTGATGGCCAGCCATTGTGTTATCCAAGGCCCCAGGAAACGTGTGGCTGTAACGATATACAGGGTCTCTTGGTCGTCCTGCTCGTTGGGTGCACTGCTGCCGGACTGAAGAGCGAAGCAGGGATTTCAGGCTTATGTAGGCAGCCTGGCACGCTGCTCCGTCAGCGTCGGCAGAGACGTGGATGCGCAGTAGGATGCACTAACGTCACGATGACCAAAGGGCACAGGCAGTCTACGTCGTTGATGGCCAGCCATTGCGTTGATCCAAGGCCCCAGGAAACGTGTGGCTGTAACGATACTCAGGGTCGCTTGGTCGCCCTGCTCGTTGGGTGCACTGCTGCCGGACTTAAGAGCGAAGCAGGGATTTCAGGCTTATGTAAGCAGCCTGGCACGCTGCTCCGCCAGCGTAGGCAGAGAGTAGGATGCGCAGTAGGATGCACGGGCGTCACGATGACCAAAAGGCAAAGGCAGTCTGCATCGTTGATGGCCAGCCGTTGCGTTGATCCAAGGCCCCAGGAAACGTGTGGCTGAAACGATATACAGGGTCACTTGGTCGTCCTACTCGTTGAGTGCACTGCTGCCGGACTGAAGAGCGAAGCAGGGATTTCATGCTTATGTAGGCAGCCTGGCACGCTGCTCCGTCAGCGTCGGCAGAGACGAGGATGCGCAGTAGGATGCACTGGCGTCACGATGACCAAAGGGCACAGGCAGTCTGCGTCGTTGATGGCCAGCCGTTGTGTTGATCCAAGGCCCCAGGAAACGTGTGGCTGTAACGATATACAGGGCAACTTGGTCGTCCTGCTCGTTGGGTGCACTGCTGCCGGACTGAAGAGCGAAGCAGGGATTTCAGGCTTATGTAGGCAGACTGGCACGCTGCTCCGTCAGCGTCGGCAGAGACGAGGATGCGCAGTAGGATGCACTGGCGTCACGATGACCAAAGGGCACAGGCGGTCTACGTCGTTGATGGCCAGCCATTGCGTTGATCCAAGGCCCCAGGAAACGTGTGGCTGTAACGATACTCAGGGTCACTTGGTCGCCCTGCTCGTTGGGTGCACTGCTGCCGGACTTAAGAGCGAAGCCGGGATTTCAGGCTTATGTAAGCAGCCTGGCACGCTGTTCCGCCAGCGTAGGCAGAGAGTAGGATGCGCAGTAGGATGCACTGGCGTTACGATGACCAAAGGGCACAAGCAGTCTGCGTATTTGATGGCCTGCCGTTGCGTTGATCCAAGGAGCCAGGAAACGTGTGGCTGTAACGATATACACAGTCACTTGGTCGTCCTGCTCGTTGGGTGCACTGCTGCAGGACTAAATAGCGAAGCAGGGATTTCAGGCTTATGTAGGCAGCCTGGCACGCTGCTCCGTCAGCGTCGGCAGAGACGAGGATGCGCAGTAGGTTGCACTGGCGTCACGATGACCAAAGGGCACAGGCAGTCTGCGTCGTTGATGGCCAGCCGTCTCGTTGATCGAAGGCCGCTGGAAACGTGTGGCTGTAACGATATACAGGGTCACTTGGTCGTCCTTCTCGTTGAGTGCACTGCTGCCGGACTGAAGAGCGAAGCAGGGATTTCAGGCTTATGTAGGCAGCCTGGCACGCTGCTCCGTCAGCGTCGGCAGAGACGAGGATGCGCAGTAGGATGCACGGGCGTCACGATGACCAAAGGGCACAGGCAGTCTGCGTAGTTGATGGCCAGCCATTGTGTTATCCAAGGCCCCAGGAAACGTGTGGCTGTAACGATATACAGGGTCACTTGGTCGTCCTGCTCGTTGGGTGCACTGCTGCCGGACTGAAGAGCGAAGCAGGGATTTCAGGCTTATGTAGGCAGCCTGGCACGCTGCTCCGTCAGCGTCGGCAGAGACGAGGATGCGCAGTAGGATGCACTGGCGTCACGATGACCAAAGGGCACAGGCAGTCTACGTCATTGATGGCCAGCCATTGCGTTGATCCAAGGCCCCAAGAAACGTGTGGCTGTAACGATACTCAGGGTCACTTGGTCGCCCTGCTCGTTGGGTGCACTGCTGCCGGACTTAAGAGCGAAGCAGGGATTTCAGGCTTATGTAAGCAGCCTGGCACGCTGCTCCGCCAGCGTAGGCAGAGAGTAGGATGCGCAGTAGGATGCACTGGCGTCACGATGACCAAAAGGCAAAGGCAGTCTGCATCGTTGATGGCCAGCCGTTGCGTTGATCCAAGGCCCCTGGAAACGTGTGGCTGTAACGATATACAGGGTCACTTGGTCGTCCTGCTCGTTGGGTGCACTGCTGCCGAACTGAAGAGCGAAGCAGGGATTTCAGGCTTATGTAGGCAGCCTGGCACGCTGCTCCGCCAGCGTCGGCAGAGACGAGGATGCGCAGTAGGATGCACTGGCGTCACGATGACCAGAGGGCACAGGCAGTCGGCGTCGTTGATGGCCAGCCGTTGCGTTGATCCAAGGCCCCAGGAAACGTGTGGCTGTAAAGATATACAGGGTCACTTGGTCGTCCTGCTCGATGGGTGCACTACTGCCTGACTGAAGAGCGAAGCAGGGATTCCAGACTTATGTAGGCAGCCGGGCACGCTGTTCCGTCAGCGTAGGCAGAGACGAGGATGCGCAGTAGGATGCACTGGCGTCACGATGACCAAAGGGCACAAGCAGTCTGCGTATTTGATGGCCAGCCGTTGCGTTGATCCAAGGAGCCAGGAAACGTGTGGCTGTAACGATATACACAGTCACTTGGTCGTCCTGCTCGTTGGGTGCACTGCTGCAGGACTGAATAGCGAAGCAGGGATTTCAGGCTTATGTAGGCAGCCTGGCACGCTGCTCCGTCAGCGTCGGCAGACACGAGGATGCGCAGTTGGTTGCACTGGCGTCACGATGACCAAAGGGCACAGGCTGTCTGCGTCGTTGATGGCCAGCCGTCTCGTTGATCGAAGGCCCCAGGAAACGTGCGGCTGCAACGATATACAGGGTCACTTGGTCGTCCTTCTCGTTGAGTGCACTGCTGCCGGACTGAAGAGCGAAGCAGGGATTTCATGCTTATGTAGGCAGCCTGGCACGCTGCTCCGTCAGCGTCGGCAGAGACGAGGATGCGCAGTAGGATGCACTGGCGTCACGATGACCAAAGGGCACAGGCAGTCTGCGTCGTTGATGGCCAGCCGTTGTGTTGATCCAAGGCCCCAGGAAACGTGTGGCTGTAACGATATACAGGGCAACTTGGTCGTCCTGCTCGTTGGGTGCACTGCTGCCGGACTGAAGAGCGAAGCAGGGATTTCAGGCTTATGTAGGCAGACTGGCACGCTGCTCCGTCAGCGTCGGCAGAGACGAGGATGCGCAGTAGGATGCACTGGCGTCACGATGACCAAAGGGCACAGGCAGTCTACGTCGTTGATGGCCAGCCATTGCGTTGATCCAAGGCCCCAGGAAACCTGTGGCTGTAACGATATACAGGGTCACTTGTTCGTCCTGCTCGTTGGGTGCACTGCTGCCGAACTGAAGAGCGAAGCAGGGATTTCAGGCTTATGTAGGCAGCCTGGCACGCTGCTCCGCCAGCGTCGGCAGAGACGAGGATGCGCAGTAGGATGCACTGGCGTCACGATGACCAGAGGGCACAGGCAGTCTGCGTCGTTGATGGCCAGCCGTTGCGTTGATCCAAGGCCCCAGGAAACGTGTGGCTGTAAAGATATACAGGGTCACTTGGTCGTCCTGCTCGTTGGGTGCACTGCTGCCTGACTGAAGAGCGAAGCAGGGATTCCAGACTTATGTAGGCAGCCGGGCACGCTGTTCCGTCAGCGTAGGCAGAGACGAGGATGCGCAGTAGGATGCACTGGCGTCACGATGACCAAAGGGCACAAGCAGTCTGCGTATTTGATGGCCTGCCGTTGCGTTGATCCAAGGAGCCAGGAAACGTGTGGCTGTAACGATATACAGAGTCACTTGGTCGTCCTGCTCGTTGGGTGCACTGCTGCAGGACTGAATAGCGAAGCAGGGATTTCAGGCTTATGTAGGCAGCCTGGCACGCTGCTCCGTCAGCGTCGGCAGAGACGAGGATGCGCAGTAGGTTGCACTGGCGTCACGATGACCAAAGGGCACAGGCAGTCTGCGTCGTTGATGGCCAGCCGTCTCGTTGATCGAAGGCCGCTGGAAACGTGTGGCTGTAACGATATACAGGGTCACTTGGTCGTCCTTCTCGTTGAGTGCACTGCTGCCGGTCTGAAGAGCGAAGCAGGGATTCCTGACTTATGTAGGCAGCCGGGCACGCTGTTCCGTCAGCGTAGGCACAGACGAGGATGCGCAGTAGGATGCACTGGCGTCACGATGACCAAAGTTCACAGGCAGTCTGCGTCTTTGATGGCCAGCCGTTGCGTTGATCCAAGGCCCCAGGAAACGTGTGGCTGTAACGATATACAGGGTCACTTGGTCGTCCTGCTCGTTGGGTGCACTGCTGCCGGACTCAAGAGCGAAGCAGGGATTTTATGCTTATGTAGGCAGCCTTGCGCGCTGCTCCGTCAGCGTAGGCAGAGACGAGTATGCGCAGTAGGATGCACTGGCGTCACGATGACCAAAGGGCACAGGCAGTCTGCGTCGTTGATGGCCAGCCGTTGCGTTGATCCAAGGCCCCAGGAAACGTGTGGCTGTAACGATATACAGTGTCACTTGGTCGTCCTGCTCGTTGTGTGCACTGCTGCCGGACTCAAGAGCGAAGCAGGGATTTCAGGCTTATTTAGGCAGCCTTGCACGCTGCTCCGTCAGCTTAGGCAGAGACGAGGATGCGCAGTAGGATGCACTGACGGCACGATGACCAAAGGGCGCAGGCAGTCTCCGTCGTAGATGGCCAGCCGTTGCGTTGATCCAAGGCCCCAGGAAACGTGTGGCTGTAACGATATACAGGGTCACTTGGTCGTCCTGCTCGTTGGGTGCACTGCTGCCGACTGAAGAGCGAAGCAGGGATTTCAGGCTTATGTAGGCAGCCTTGCACGCTGCTCCGTCAGCGTAGGCAGAGACGAGGATGCGCTGTAGGATGCACTGGCGTCACGATGACCAAAGGGCACAGGCAGTCTGCGTCGTTGATGGCCAGCCGTTGCGTTTATCCAAGGCCCCAGGAAACGTGTGGCTGTAACGATATACAGGGTCACTTGGTCGTCCTGCTCGTTGGGTGCACTGCTGCCGACTGAAGAGCGAAGCAGGGATTTCAGGCTTATGTCGGCAATCTGGCACGCTACTCCGTCAGCGTAGGCAGAGACGAGGATGCGCAGTAGGATGCACTGGTGTCACGATCACCAAAGGGCACAGGCAGTCTGCGTCGTTGATGGCCAGCTTTTGCGTTGATATAAGGCCCCAGGAAACGTGTGGCTGTAACGATATACAGGGTCACTTGGTCGTCCTGCTCGTTGGGTGCACTGCTGCCGACTGGAGAGTGAAGCAGGGATTTCAGGCTTATGTAGGCAGCCTGACACGCTGCTCCGTCAGCGTAGGCAGAGACGAGGATGCGCAGTAGGATGCACTGGTGTCACGATGACCAAAGGGCACAGGCAGTCTGCGTCGTTGATGGCCGGCTGTTGCATTGATCCAAGGCCTCGGGAAACGTGTGGCTGTAACGATATAGAGGATAACTTAGTCGCCCTGCTCGCTGGGTGCACTGCTGCCTGATTGTGTGAAGTAAAATGTGCGTTTATGTCCAGTTAGGTATGCAAAACTCTAATATTATCGCTCCGTCTAGATTTGTTGTCATTCCATCTCTCATAGAAGGCTAGATTTAGCGTTGAAGTGAATTAAAACGACGAAGCATTGATAACATAATAATTGTTTTGATGCCTCAAGTCACCTACAACGACCTTTGACGTCACAAGTATCATGTCTGTTGAAACCGAACGAGCATAAGCGAGAGACTCGATTACAGATTATTTAGCTGCAGTAGGCGAAGAGCACACCATAATATATGTATACTAATGGCTTATGTATTATTGCAAAGAAGTAAATACGTACTCAGATGAAATCAAATAAACGTCAGTAAAGTTTTGTAGGAGGCTAGTTGGTTGCACATACTGAGACTGGGGAGCGCTACAATCAAGTCAAGAAGACAACACCACATAAGAACATCACGATACAGGAGAGCAAACTTTGAACTGAGTTTATTTTCGACATGGCGCATATTTATACGCATCTAATCATGGGACACACAAACATAAAAGTGTTAGAGCCAGCCAAGATATCAAAGCAATCACCTACACCATGCGAAATATAAGCTATCCTCGCAAGTCATGAATTTCATACATGACCGGCTAAAAACATTTTTTTCTTTTTTTGTTAAAACCACAGATGGGTCACTAACGAACCCAGCACCTTCCATTTCTGAAGCCATGCAAAATGCTTCCCACAATTCCCTTTTTGTCTTGTCCTTTGATTTAAGAAGAACCGTCGTTCTATCCAGTAGAGGCTCGCACTACTTTCTATGTGCTTCACGACCCCGTCGAGGTTTCGCTGCTGACATAATTTTTTTCCACGAGTTTTCAGTCTAGAAAGTGACTCCATAGCGTGACAGTAAAGAGGACTGAAACGGCCTCATTTGCTTTTGCATTGAATGTATCCTTAGAGAGAACTGCAAATCCGCCTTCTTTATCAGCTTGCAAAACGCTTAAGGAATGTTGCACAAGGTACCCTGCAATGTTTCGTACAGAAACTTTCGATGTTGACTGCTTACACCTGGACAAGACAACCATCCCTTCGGCGACGCAGCGGTCCGCTTGCTCTGCAGGGGCAAGCCGGGATACTTTACGAACAAGGGTTAGCAGCTCCTGGGGTGATTTCCTTGTTTCCACGGCGAACTTCGGACCAAGCCCTAGAACATCCCTTATGCTTTCGTGCAAGGCGATTTGTCCCGGAATGTAGATGGGACCTCATCGCTCCAGATGCCTGGTGGACAGACGGGAACGGAGCGCTTCCTTTCTAAGAGATAAACTAAACCTTTTGACTCTCAAGGACCCATTCCTTGTAAAAAACTCGGAGATCTTAGAATTCTTCACAGTACAGCATGACAAGGGCGTTCAAGCCTTCTCTGTTGACATCAAAGATTTGTTCTACTCACTACCCCAGACAGTCTTAGTAAAGTGCATATAAAAAAGCATTGACGAATTCGGGGCCGTTGTATTCCAGAACGCTACTGGTGTGTCAGTACAAGGATTTTTAGAGCTTTTAGTTTTGTATCTCCGGTCCACATTTATTAACTGGCTGGCAAAACCCAACATTTAGAAGGAAGACACATGTATCGGGTCTTGCTTGGTACCAGTACTAAGCAATCTGTTCTTATCTCATCTTGGCAGGACTCTTAATGATCGCCTTAATTGTACAAGTGTAAAAAGAGTTTCGTTATGTTGATGATTTTCTGGTCGTAATCGACGGCACCATGGACGACCTTCGGAACACAATCTCCGAGATAATATCAGTATTTGAAGAATGTTTGAACCCGCTTCAGCCTACATATAAAATGCCAGCTAAAAATTAAATTAGTTTTTTGGACATCAAGTTATCATTTGCAGAAGATCGCATATGCTGGAGCTATGCACCTAGGACTAACAAACCATTTCTTCCGAATACTTCCGCTCATTCGAAACTAATCAAGCGAAACATAATCAAAACCACCTTTAAGAAAGCGCTGGACAAGTCATGCCAGCACATGACGAGCAACAGTTTCTGCCAGCAGGCTGAACGGTTGTAAGAAGCAGGCTATCCGAGTGCACTCCTGGTAGCAGTAGCCGAAAGCTTGATCGTAAAAAACAGTCACCAGGTCAAAGCCCGCCCGAGAAATAAAAACGAGTAGCGGTGCTTCCTTATATTCACAAGATTTCGCATAATCTCAAGAAAATCGGGCAGCGTGCAGGAGTGAAAGCAGTGTTTTCAGCACCCGATAAACTGGCCAAACTTTGTAGGATGACCGATCCTTTTGCTGTTGAATAAGAAACGTGCACAATAAGGCACCAAAAGAAACGTGTAGAATGTGCAGAAGGCGTCCCCTTGTCATGTGGAAAATATTACATTGGTCAGACCAGTGAGTGTGTTAACGAGAGGCTCCGAGAACATAAGAGGAACTTGGAGAACGGCAAAGGAAACCTTGCCGGAGACTGTTTGGATTGCAAGCCGGTGGGGTGCCATCCAGTTTTCAAAGAATGCCAAATCATCAGTAAAGAGAAACAGCAACTAACACGTGAGATTGTAGAACCCAGACAGATAAGAAAACTTAAAGATAAATGTGTTAGTGCAGCATTTATCTGGCTCTCAAAGAAAGAAATTGAATTCCTTGATTATGTAAATAAAAAAGTAAGTGCGTGTTATGTGGTAATTCACGGCATGGTAGCCTGGTAGTATTTCTGCGATATTCAGCCTGTATAAGAACTTCACATGCAATGAATAATCTTCAGTTGAAAATTAGCGCTCGTGTTGTCTCTTTGATCGTCCTGGTGTCTTAGTGCCTGGGGGGTTGAATGGGGGACATAAGTACGTTCTCCCCACTCAATCGCGGCTGACACGGTTCAAAGTCGCCCGGACCCCACCCCGTGATCGGGTACGCTACCGAGCGCTCGCCGACCACGGCGGGCCTTGCTCTGGGGGAACAAAGTAACGACACATTGGCTGACACAAACAGGCATTTATTGCTACAGAAACAATAACGCCAGCTAGCAACAAGGTACGCTAATGAATCGAGGTCGTCAGACTCACCAGCAAGGTTCCGAGCGAATGTTAGCCCGCGCTAGGGCAAGGGATATAAACTCCGCAGGCCGGACGGGACGAGTACGGGATCCTGTCTCCGCGTCTCTTCTTCGCCCCTCCGGCGAAGAGCGGAGCCGCGAGCGACACGTCCGCCCGGTGCCGACGATCCCAGCCGAAGCTCCTCTCCTGCGCGCGGGCTTTGGCAGTCTCCCCGCAGCGATGCTGGCGCCCTCGCTTGCCAGTTAATGTAACTCACAAGAGATTGCGCTCAGCCTCGAGGTGAGACCGCCGCTGCACGGTACCTCGCGGGAAAGCAAACTCAGGGGGCTGCAGGGCAGGTCACCACACGCTATATGTTGCGGCTGGAATGGTGTTCGCTGCACCGCAGTTCTCAGGGACAAACGTCGAGCTGCAACTTGTGACATGAGCCAAAAGACAGCCGCAGTGCAAGCTCACCGCGTGAAGGAATGCAGTTTGCTGCCAAAACACCCCATGAAACATGTTGCGCTCTGTGAGCATTAAAAAAAAATTCTTATTGTCCCCCATAAACCGATGCTCCTACTAATGTCCCTGTTACTTTTGTTCAGCCTTGTCAGGTAGTTAGCCCTACCGACCATAAATACGCGCTTAATACAAATTTACATTAGCCATGCATGCAATAGCTATTGATACAGACCTGACGGCAACGACTCCAGAGACGAAGACGTTGTTCGATCGCCTGTCGCCTCAGCTCTCTTTATTTAGCTAATTTTTCCGAATTTACCTAGTTTTATTTGAATATTCGAGGACGGCAGCATCTTCAAGGCGGCACTGTCCCTATGGGAAGAGTACGGCTGCTCCGGCGCCGGCAAGCCTAAAGGGACCATGCCATTCAAAGGAGGCTGGCTCGGAAGAGGCGGCCATGGCTTCCCAGGCTGTGGAGCGACCAGAACATGGACTCGACGACCCATCCAGCGAGACCCCATCGCTTAGTGAGGCTGAGTCAACGATCGTGGACGGTGACGAGTCAGTGGTCGATATGGCTGACGTTGGCAACGAGGGCTTCAAGTTGGTGAGCATCGCAAGCAACGAACGGTAGGGATCCCGGTAGTGGTTGAGCCCACAGAAAAGGGGGTTGATTTAAGAGAGAAGAATCCCATCTTACTTTTCGCGGCCATTCAACCACTGCTGGGATCAGCTCCGATTCGATGTCGGTTCACCTTGCACGGGGCTCTTCAGCTGAATGTCTCGACGGAAGAGCAGGTTGACAAGCTCCTGCAGAGCTCTCTGATTTTTGGCATCAAAGTTAACGTGCGGTTGCCCCCTTCCTACATGAAGAACACCTGTGTTATTAAGGGTGTACCAAAGTGGTATTCAGATCGCGACCTACTTGATTATCTGAAACCACAAGGTGTACTGCACGTGAAACGACTTGTGCGTCGTGTGGAGTCTCCAGGAAAAGAATGGGCCGCGAAACCAACCAACTCTATCGTGTTGACATTCGCTCCTAACTCAGAGCGCCCCGAAAAAATTGATCTGGGGTTCACAAAACACGCAGTTGCAGATTTCACTGAAGCTCCTCCACGGTGTTTTAGATGCCAACGGTTTGGGCACGTGGCCAAAGTTTGCACAAATGACCGACGCACTGTAAGCGGTGCGGAGGCGACCACGGGTTTAAAACCTGCAAGGACGATTTTGCTTGCGCCAATTGCGGTGGCGATCATCCAGCAAGTTTCGGAGGCTGCCCCTTCCGTGTGAGCGCTCTGCGCCGTCGGATGTCCTATATTGCTGGTCCAAAAACCCCACCGACTGAGACGCCCGTCCCTGGATTAGACGAGTTCCCAGAATTTCAGTCTGATGTTGCATTGCCCAACAATGTCCCTAAGAGACCTGAGTCCAGCAAGACGCCAAGGCCCAGTGCGCGCGAGTCGACTGTTCGACCTCCAGCAAAAAGTTTCCATGTTCCTGAGCGGTCGGATCACTGCCAGACTCCACGGCAAGGGAGTCTGGCAGTGACAACATGTTCCAGCGGTTCCGGTCGTTCACATGTTCCAGCGGTTGCGCCTGGTAACCTGAAGAACTTCCTACTGCTGGTGCTTTCTTTTGAGTCCCTAATTTCAGCCTTCGCAACAAACTTCCTTGCGAACTAAAATAGATGGGGCTAAACCTCGTGGATCTCATATGCACCGAAAAGTGCCGTTTATATTGCAGTGGAACAGCGCTGGGATTTTAAGTCGGTTAGCTGAACTCAAACTATTCTTGTAAGAGACTTGTGTTCCAGTATTGGCCCTGGCAAAAGCTGGCCTGCCAAGCGGGAGATGTTTGACTGGATATGTCGCCCATAAAAACTGCAGCATAAAGTCATTTCCTGCAGGAAGTGCTGCGCTTTACATAAGAAGAGAAATTCCACATGGTTCTCTAAGCGTTGCCGATCTTTGCACAGATGACATTGAGGTAGCGGCTGTGAGAATACAGCTCGGCTCTCGAACCCTTTCGATTGCATCCGTGCACGTGTCTCCGCGGAAGAAGGTAGCATTAGATTTGTTTCCACAGCAGCTCTGCGACCGCTGCCCAGCACCTAGAATCATCTGCGGTGATTTCAATGCCCATCACGCTTTTTGGGGTGACAGGAACACGGATTCCCGTGGACGCAAACTTGTAGAGGTTATTGACAGTTTGGACCTGTGTGTTGCCAATCACGGAAGCCCCACTTTTTTCCGGCCTCCAGCCTCAGCGACAGCTATAGACCTGACACTGCATTCACCTGACGTCCGCGTGACTTGGTCAACAGCGCCCGACTGCATGAGGAGTGATCACTATCCGATTTTTCTGTTTGCTGCCGACTTACGTATGCATGGTCCTAAGATTAGCAACATGGTCAACTAGGACAAGTACAGAAAGCACCTAGAACGTGTTTCTGGGGATGTTGTTGACAAAATGATTTCTAGTAAGCTAGCAGCAACTACGGCTGTCAAGTTACCTGATCATTTTCCAGCCCCAGATTTAAAACTCAGGAACCTTTGCGCAGCGAGAAGGGCGGAGCGCCAACTCGTGCGGAAGAAGGACGACAGGAAACTGAAGACGACCTTCAATAGGCTGAATTCTGCTATTAGACGGGCCTCATTCTGTGCTAGTTTGACTGTGTTCTCACCGATAACGAGAATATTGCGAGTTATTGGCAGCCTTGCTGGAGAAGCTCGCCCTTCGGAGCCTTTTGAAGCTCTTGCAATATGCAAGGAAAAACCTATTGTGTGCTTGCCAGAGTAATTTTCAGACGCACTCGTACGCGCTGATTCTGGAATATATATTCACCACCTGCTTCCTCCAGGTCTATCATGGACGTCCCGTTCACGCTTCGTGAGCTTCAGACTGCGCTCAGTTGCCTGCGGCGCCGGTGTTCACCAGGTCCCGACGGCATCACCAATCAAATGCTGAATAATCTGCTCTTGCAACTCAGAAAGGAGCTCCTCAACTTCATCAATCGAGTTTGGGAGACTGGCGATGTTCCTCCGTCATGGAAGGTGGGACATGTAGTACCGGTACTGAAGCCTGGCAAAGACATGACAGACCTTGCCTCGTATCGCCCAGTGTCATTGACCTCCTGTGTAGCTAAGTTGATGGAGAAGCTTGTAAATGAACGCTTATCATGGTGGCTTGAGGACAGCAAGGCACTGCCATCCTGTATGACAGGATTCCGCCGAGGTCTCAGTGCCCAAGATAGCGTCTTAGACTTGATCAGTCACATTGAACACCAGAGAGCTTTCGGCCCTTCCACCTTGGCCATTTTTCTTGATGTTGCGAAAGCTTACGACAGCGTGCTTCAGAGCTCAAATCTAAACAGTTTGCAAGGCATGGGCATACAGGGCCATATGTTAAGATTCATTTACAAGTTTATAAGTGATCGCGCGGTTCGTGTACGGTTACGGAGTACGTTAAGCACCGAAAGAGTTCTATCACGAGGTGTGCCTCGAGGAAGTGTTCTTTCCCCCACGCTCTTTAAAGCCGTAATGGCTGGCCTACCCGATTCGTTGAAAAAAAGTTGCAGGCAAGTGCGTACGTCACTTTATGCTGACGACATCTGTAATTGGATTACTGGCTACCAACACAAGCGATTAGCCCTGATAGCTCGACATGCTATACTTTCGGCACAAGCTTACCTTCAAAGTGTGGGGTTGTCTCTGTCAGTGGACAAATCCGGCTTTATTATGTTTCCAGGTGTAGGAAGACGTCAAGCGCGGTTGAAGATAGACCTCGGTCACTCTTGCATCCATCAATTCAACCACGCGCGTTTCCTGGGCGTCATTATTGACTCCCGTCTACAGTGGCGAAAAGCTGTAGACGCGATTGTTTCATCTATATCTTCTCGTCTCAATGTGATCCGTAGAATTGCACGTGAGCAATTGGGAAGCCATCCTTTTTCAGTGGTCAAACTTCATGAGGCGCTGGTGGTCAGCCGGATAATGTATCAATTACCTTTAATTTCCCCCTCGGCATCACAACTTGAGCGTCTCGAAGTTGTCCACAGAAAGGGCCTAAGAAGAGCCATTGGAGTTCCCCAGGCGGCTGCGAATAAGGCAGTACTTCATGAGCCCCTATCAAAACCTCTTAGCCTTATCGCTTCTCAGAGACTATTAATGCATTTTGACCGCTTAGGAGAGACGGTAGCTGGGCGATCCCTTCTCCAGCGGCTCTGCAAGAGATATGAGTCGAAGGCTTACTTGGCACTCAACACTCTTAGTTCTTTAGGCATTAATGTCCGAAGGCAAAGGAAACAGTTGAAACCCCCCAGGTCTTTTCCGACCCTCGACTGTAAGGTCACAATTCCCCATGTGAGCGCAAAGCGCAGCTCTCCTTTGGCAGCAACGCGTTCGCTTGTGCTGGAATAATTGGAAACAGAGTATGCCTACCATCTTCAAATTTTCACGGATGGTTCTGTGGACAAGGTCAAACAAGCTAGCGCAGCAGCTTTTTACATTCCTTCTTTGGACTGTAAGTGGTCCGTACGCTGTACTGCTGTCGTATCCTCCACAACGGCTGAAAGTGTTGCTATTGAGGCGGCTTTACGGAAGTTAGGGTCTTGTCCGGCTCAACCTGTTGTCATCCTAACTGAGTCAAAATCTGCCCTTCAGAGGTTAGAGCGCGGATTCCCTACTGACGCATTGTCTCTAAGCTCTCTGCGCTTGGTGCAGAATCTGCACAGCAGAGGCTTTACTCTACATTTCCAGTGAGTGCCCTCTCACATAGGAGTCAAAGGTAATGAGGTGGCAGACTGCCTCGCCCATAAAGCTCTATCAAGGATTCCATCAAAAAAAGTACCTCAAGATGGGAAAAGTCTCTGCATAAAAACGGTGCTCGATCACTTTAGTACCCTGTGGAGTGCGTCCCACCAGCCACGTGTGACCAAGGGAGTGAGAAGATCTCAGGCGACCCTTCTACATCGAATTCGCACGGCCTCTGCTCGCACTCCTGCATGGATGCATAAGACCGGTATAGCATCGTCTCCGCTCTGCTCTTTATGTGGTGTGTGCGGGGATATCGAACATTATATTATGTACTGCCCAGAGTACAACGCAGAAAGGCATGTGATGTTCGCTTCCTTCAAGAAGACAGGAACCCGTCACAGCATAGTGCAGGACATTGTCTACCCGAGTGGAAACCAGACATGCAGAAGGGAGGCTGCTCGCCTTCTTTTAACATTTCTGGAGAACACGGATCTTGTTTTTAAATGGTGACCGCAGAAACGGGCTATGGCCTACTGTGATTGAATGTGTGCGTAGATGGTGTCTTCCGGAGTGGACTACTTTATACTGTGAGTGAATGTGTGTATGGAGTGTGGCACTACAAATGGCCTATGTTCTACTGTGACTGAATATGTGCATAGATGGTGACTTCTGGAGTGGACTGTGATGTGAACTGTGTGGATTGTTTGTGTGCATAGATGGTGAATGCGGGAGAGAATGTGTGCTATTATAAGAGACTGTGCGCTTAGCGGGGTAGATGCGGCATTGTTACTATCGAAGGGACACTGCGGTGGAGCAATTGCCGGCAGACAAAGCAAGGCTAACCCCACCTGTAGCATTCAACACCTCAACCTCATTCCGCAACGACTCCAGGTGGTGGAACGAAGACGAAGAAGCGCATGTTGATTTTTTGGGCTAGTAGCTCTGGACTGGGTTTCTGATCACAACCTGATGTGCTTAAATTCAGGATCGGCCACTTATATTCGCTCACACACTCAATCTGTTTTAGATCTCACGTTCACTAGTCCTGTAATTGGCGCAACGAATTGGTCGACTGTTGATAGCGGCACCTCAAGTGACCATATACTTATTCATTTAGATATCATTTCGCGTGTTACTCCTGCGTCTTCTCAGGTGCGGTCACATGTAAATTATGACAGATTTCAGACGGCGTTGCGCTCTGCCCTTGCTTCAGTGTCTAACATCGCCAATGCCCACCAGTCAGCAAGCATAAGTCTGGCAATAGAGGAAAGCCGTAAAAAGTCGGAGTTCCTGGTGAGGTCAACAAAAGGAATTCTTCTAACTGGTGGAATGCGGACTGTACAAGAGAATACAGGCGGAGGAAGGCAGCATGAAAAAAGCTTCTTCATAACCAATGCCCGGATAACAGGAGTGATTATAAAGTTTTTGCAGCCACCTTTAAACGCTGTTTCTCGCGCGAAGGAAAAATATGACTCAGAACACTTCGATTATCTTTCAAAGGCGGGCAACCGACGTGCACTATTCGGTTTTCCACGGTCGAGGAAACAGCTCATGTCCTCTCATAATTTTCAGTCATTAGTTATGTCACCTAAAGAAGCTATCCAGACCGTTTAATTAATTGTCACAGGCCTGCATAAGCGGTTCTCCTCTTTACTACCTTTGCGCCCAAAGTTGTTTGCACCAGTCGTGCTAAATAATAATGCCTCACAAGTAAATCTATCAGAGCTTTCACAAATTGTCCAGAAATTGCCAGCTGCTGCTCCTGGTCCTGATAGTGTTACTACAAAGATGCTCAAGATTCTCTTTGAAGAGTCTCCCAACTCCTTATTGCACCTAATAAACTACTCTCTCAAACACGCTTGGATACCTTCTGAGTGGAAGCCGTCCAAGGTGATCCATTTACTTAAAAAGCAGGGTGGAGGCTATGAATTTCATAAAATTAGGCCAATTTCTTTAACATCAAACGTGGTAAAGTTGATAGAAAGGGTGTTACTAATTCAGGTGTCAGCCATTGTGGACCGCAAAACTATACTCAGCCCGTGCCAACTCGGTTTCCGGCCACGGTGTTCGATATGGAACGTACATGCTGATCTTGAGAGCAGAATTCTCCTTGCTGGTCGTCAACGCCTGGTCGCGGCTTTGGTTACGTTAGACGTCCCCAAATCTTATGACAGTGTAGAACACTCCATCCAGATGCATAGGCTACAGTCTCTTCAATTTCCAGATTATATAGTTGCATGGATATCTGCATTTCTTTATAACAGGGAATTCTTTTGCCTCCATAATGGTGTTCATTCAGAGAGGTACAGACAAACGCGAGGTGTACCGCAAGGAGCTGTTCTTTCTCCTGTGCTCTTTAATATTCTGTTGCTCAATTCCTCTCCACCGCCATGTACGCACTTACGTCTATGCGGACGACATTGCGTTTTTTGCTGCTGCGGTGGATATAGATTCCCTATATGATCTGTTGCAGTCATATTTGAATCCACTTGAGCACTGGTTGAGGGCATTACACCTGAAGTTAAATGTTGGCAAGTGAGCCACCCTTGTTTTCCCTCTATACACTCCTGTAGTGGTCTCTCTCACTTGCCAGTTAAAAATAATACCGCAGGTTCAATCCCTAAAATACCTAGGGGTCATTTATGATAACAAACTCACCTGGCGACCTCACATTGACCATGTCGCGGTGAAAGGGGCACGTGCCGGGGGCATGTTACGGAGATTATAACATCACCGATACAGCATGCGCAGAGATGCGCTATTAATGATCTACACTGTGTATGTTACGACAATTTTAAAATTTGGATCAGTGTTGTTTTCAGGCTCGGCTACATATAAACTTCGTCCTCTCGTCCTTTCAGAGAGGGAAGCACTTCGCATGTGCCTCGGCCTTCCAAAATTTGTGGCTATCAATGCGCTGTACCTTGAAGCCCGCATTCCGCCTCTCTTATCCCGACTTCAATTTTTAACTGTGCAAACTTACCTCAGGATCTATGAATCCCATTTCCACCATTCCCAAAGCATTTTCTGTTGTCAGCCGACCCCCTTTTTTGGTGTCCCCTGGTCTCGTTTCAATGCCCCTCAGGTAGTGTTTGTGCAAAAATTACTGCAGACTTTAGATGTAAACATTTATGATATCCTTCCTGCGCTTCGCAATGGGCCCGCTATCCACATTGTTTTCGACGACATATTCCCAAAAAATGCAAAACTTTTGCCACCGAGTATTCTAAATGGTCTTCTAGAAGATCATCTGAGGACGCTACCTACAGATATAGCAATAGCCACTGACGCATCGCAATGCAATGAAAAAGCAGGTGTGGGAATATTTTGCTCGCATTTAGACTGGTCCTTTTCATTGCGCCTTCCAGATTTCACCCCTAGAAAAAGGTTGCTGGAGGAGCCCTTGCAGCATCTTGGCCTTAGTTTGAGCTGCCCGCTCTTGCTATCATTTGGCGCCACCATGTGGGTTCAGCCACAGATCTGTTTGTACCACCGTTCTAAATTTCCTGATAGAATCTCACCTACTGCCTTGCTAAGTGTTCCAAACTTTTCTTTTCTATCAATTATTACATTTTGACTTAATCATTATTATTTAATCCCTCTTTATTATTATTCTTATAATTTTGAAATCAAAACTTTCATCCCTTTTCTGTTCATGACGAAGAATTCACCGGTGTTGCGCTCCCACGTGCTTTTCCTTTTTATTAACTGCGTTCAGGTGAATAGCCACCCGATTATTGGCCGATCCCCCAGTGTGGGTATGTGCCATCTTTTGATAGGCTAACAACAACAACAGCTCCGGCCAGCGGCTGCCTGTCTCTGCCAATGACTCCAACTGTAAAAATTAGGGCGTTACGATATGCTTTCAGTTCTGTCGTCCAAGTGTACGCCCCGACAGGTGTCACTGGAATCGCCATTGCACAGTTGTCAGTCATTTCGTCAAAGCGAAAGGAAAGTTTATTGTGTAATGACAATAAACAAAAAAAATTCATAGCAAGCGTGCTCAAGTGCTCTTTTTCAGCAAAGATACATCATTGTCACCTTCGCAATTTTGCGACTCTAATGTTGTGAGAGGTTGGCACCTGATCCTGTTTCCCGATGTGCATCGCAGGCATCAATTGAAGGCGCTCCGCTGAAGGCTTGCAGGCAAGGCAGAAAGGTACAGCCTGCACTATCTTAAGAACTGGGAGAGAACTGCGCCCACCTTTAAGAATAAAAAGACATCATGATAGAGTGCTGAGTGAGCACTGCCAGAAAACTGAATGAGCTTCGTCTGTTAGGCTGTTATGGTCAGTACGAAGCAACCCCCGCCCATCATCGTCTGTTGAGCACCGGAGCCCCAAGAAGGTCCCATCAAATGTTTTGTAGCGAAAGCTGCTTTGGCGACGAACTTGCCGTTTCACTGTGCTCGCTGCCCCACCATGGTCGCACCGCACCACGTAACAAACCACGTGACTGGTCACGTGACCAACCGCATGAGGAACTACGTGACCAGCCACAGCGCCGCGCCGCGGGCAGCTTTTGGCTCGAGACGCCATAGGAGGAGGACGGTTTTTTCGGAGCTCAGCGACTTCGTCCGAGGCTATATAAGTGCTTTTTGGTATTTGCTCTAGTACATCTGTAGGGGGCGAGCAGTTTTAAACCGTGTTAAAGGGACACTGAAGAGAACCCTATCAAAATTTTTTTGTTAGCAGTATCTGATAGTTCGGCATTTCATGGATTTGTTGACGCTTGTCCGGGAGCGAAAAATGCATTTATTTCAAAGAAATTTGGATTCTAAGCTGAAAATTTTTTTTACCGCCGCTCCCATTCAAACTCGAGAACTCTTATGACGACACGGAGAACTCTTATGACGACACAGAACGGAGTGACGTGAAACGTGACGTAAACGGAGACTCCGTGATTTCTGGCCGCTAGCGGTGCGGTCTAGCAGCTGCCGAAATGAAAGCTACCGCCGCCGCACGTTAAAGGCACCTATCGGGGATCGCCACCGCCGCTTCGTTTACGTTTTCAACGGCGTCTTGACAGCGTTACGATGGATCCCGTTCCCGAACCCGACGACGTGGTTTTCGCAAAAACTCTGGCCTGCATTTCAGCGACCTCAGCCCCACAGAACGTGCGATGCTTTTGAGGGAGCACGGTTAGGTTAGGCGCCGGTGGGTGGTTTCCCCCTTCCTCAGAGAGCTGCCGTTGCAAACTAAATATCATAACCCTCGTGCGGGGAGTCGCAAGGGGACAGGACAAGGTCGGCGCCTTGCGCCCATCGGAGGCTGGCCGGGGCTTTGGGGCCAACGGATTGTGATTCATTGTACGGCGCGGTTGCACAGCGCAGCAGGCGGCGCCGAGGTCTCCCACGGTTGCAAGGGCGAAGTTATTTATGTACTTTTTGCCACAAGAAACAAATGGGTGCTCGAGGGCGGTCGCGTTTAACGTCGGCGGCTTGAAACCGAAGCCGGCGCACGACGCTTCAACGGCTTCCGCTAGATCCAACGGGTCCAATGGATCTGGCTCTCTCGCCAACTTGCATGTATCTTCAGATATGTACTGTGAATGGATTAAAATATCCGAGCTCGAAAGAACACCTCCGCCCAACTGCCGCCGCTATTGAATATAACGCGCACCTCGCCGCGGAGCCAAATCAGTCTGGCCGGGCCGGCGGCGGCTGGCGCACTCGGCGCGAAATAGAGACATGCTCCAAATCTCCCCGCCATTGCGGTCAGAGTGCGCCGAAGCCGCCGAACGCGTCGGCGGTCAAGCGCAGTTGGAGTAAGAGGGTCTCGCTTTGACCGACGTAACTTCGCCGTGCAGCGCGTGCGCGCCTCGCCGCAGCATAAACGCGCCTTAACAGAGCCTGCGCTTAGCCGCTAACCAACGTATTCGGCGGCGGCATCCATGGGAGCCACTGAAGCCCCCCGCCCACTGATTGAATAAAAGGAAAGAAGTCCGGTTCCGAGGTTCGGAATCGAACCAGGGCCTTCGGCGTTTGAGGCGGAAGCGCTGCCGCTCCGCCACGACGGCCCAAGTTACAGTCGTCAATAAAGGCGCATCTAGTGAATGCACTCTTCTGATGCAGAAATCTCCGCGCTTTCGCAAGGTATATCCTGGCCTAACGAAGCTTGGCCATCAGCAATTTTTCTGAACTGCCTTGTACCTTGTCTCCCGTCCCTAATAAACGATTTCCGTTAAGTAGTTTAAAGTTGACTGGCACAGCCGGGAATGTTTCGCCGGGCAAGCGTGCGAATACACAAGTGCTGCCTTGTACAATCACCGACCATCGTGCCATCATAGCTTTTCATCGACCGTGGCGATCATCTGACAAGCCTTAACAGGCTCCTTCAAAGGTTAACTAGCACTTGAAGCGGCACTTGGAGTTCCTCTGCTGCTCGCCGCTTGTAAATCGAAGCGCGTCCAAAACAAAACCACATGGCACGCAAAGCTCATAGACGCGAAGCGCCATAACAAATCGAAACTCTCCTGACCGCCTGTGGCGCCGCCAAGCATCCGTTTTCTTTGTTTCCAACATTCAGGTTGTCTTTTGCCTGCCTTTCTTGTGTGATAAAAGTGCACTATTGGTTTTAAAACAAAACTTACTTCAATATTGATCAGCGCAACCTACCTTTGTCAGCCTCAGAGATTCGCGACCCCAAGTAGGATGGATAATTCCTCCAAGGTGGCGTCTCTTGTCCTATGGTGTCACCACGCTTGTACTTGCGAGATTGGCCTCTGGTGGCGATACCTGTTTTTTGGTTCTTGCTATTTTCTACCTTACAAGAGCTTTGTTTTCAGTAAGAGCGGCGTTTTTGTTATCAGGAGCTGGTATTCTATCGATACAAGCCAACTTCAATTTCTCCTCAGTGTCCCTATCAGGGTAGGAAGGCTAGCGGAGGTGTGTATGCCGTAGATCTTTGTTTAGGAATTTTCGTGGACTTTTGCCTTGCGCAGCCGGATGATGGGTCGGCAAGCTAGGAAAGTCAAGGTTGACGGGGACGGGGAGCTAGTCCAGTGCCAGGAGTGCGACCGTTGGTGCTATTTAGACGAGACCGAGTTCGGGAACTTAGTCGAGGACGTTTAGGTTAGCTTCGCGTGCAGGTTATGTAAGCGTTTTGAGGAGGCCGTTCGGACGTTGAAAGGAGAATGGGCAGCTAGGATTAAGGAACTCAAAGGGGAGTTGAAGGTGAAATGAGAGGAACGGATTAAGCTAGAAAGAGGGAGGGGGCAAATGCGGGCCTTTTGGAGCGAATTGTGGGCGAGCTGAAAAAGGAGCGGGAAAAGCGGGCCCGGCTAGAAGAGCAGGTAGAAGCAAGTCGCGGCTGGCAGGTCTTCCCAGTTCGGAGCAGTGTCCGGTGGTGAACGAGGCTCGTCGATCCTACAGCGCTGTAGCGTAGCAGGCTTTCAGTGGGGGAGACAGAATGGTAAAAACTGGCGTGGGACGCGCGACAGCAGCGTACGGCGGCGGCAGAGACAGCTAGCGCGATTCGGAGGGCAACAGTCACAGTCCGGAAGCGAACGGTTAGAGCGCAGAAGGATTCTGGTAGTCGGCGACTCGAACGTAGCGAGGGTTGAGGAAGGCGTTTTGACGACAGTGAAGGCGGACAGGCGGGTGCAGGTTATGCCCGACCAGGGAAGTGCATGGTAGATGCAATGGCCAAAGCCCAGGAGATGGTAGGGGGCAACATGGATGGCGAACATCTTGTCGTTATTCATGCTGGTCTCAACGATGTGCTGAAGGGGAGGAGCCAGAATCTCGAGAAGCAGTTAGAAGTGGGATGCGTAGTCTTAGACAGGCCTCTGAGAGTGTGTATGCGACCACATGCACAATTCCAGAGGTCCAGAGGCAGTCTAGCGGAACGGAAAGGAGGGTCGTTGAGGCTAACCGTGCAATTAGGTTTATGAGTCGACGACTAGGATACGGGGTAATGGAAGTTAACAGGGACGTGTACGAGGTCAGCTCCCGCACTTTTGAACGGGATGGCAATCACTACGGTGGTGCCACTGGCAAGAGCGCAGGTAGTAGGATAGGTCGCCAGCCAACAGTTTTTTTGTGGGGACCCAGAGCTCTGAGGGAAGCAGTGTAGACAAGGAAGAACTAAGACGATGGAACAATAAGAGAAGAAATAGACACAAGCGCCAGGGCCAAGTTAATTCAGATATAGGTTTCATTAACATGCAAAGTGGGAGGAATAGGCTGAAATGGGAGGAAATAGAACAGTTAAAGCAGGAGGAATTAATGGTATATGCCTTAGTGGAAACACATCTTAGAGAAATGGAGGAACCACACAGTAACCCAGACTGCGCATGAGAATATTGCAATAGAACAGAGGGCCGAAGAAAGGGGGGCGGAATTGGGACATTAATTCATTATTCATTATTTATTATGTATGTCCTGTATTTATGTAAACATAAATACCCACGAGACCAGCAGATTGGACAGCCGTCGCCGTAGATCAGTTGGTAGAGCACCGGACGCGATGTTCGGAGGTCGTGGGTTCGGATCCCACCGGCGGCATGGTTGTTTTTTCTGCTGCTTTATAAGTAATTTTCTTTAGGCGATAGATTAATCGAAGTATTATTATCTCACTGATAAGCAACGCACATTAAAAAAAATTAACATACCCCTATGCACCTTGGTTTCGGTGACGGTTGGCTCCCTTAATAAGTATATATATATATATATATATATATATATATATATATATATATATATATATATATATATATATATATATATATATATATATATATATATGTAACAGAGTGCTTATAAAATGGGGAAAAATGTTTCAGGCCCTCTACAGATACAGCGGGGGCTTAGGCAAGGATGTCCTCTGTCTGCTTTGTTCATGTTGCGCCTGCAAGGGTTACAGACCAAACTAGAGAGGATTGGGCTAGGCTTCAGCCATTCTTCTTTCAACTAAGGAGAAAGGATTAAACAGTCATTACTGGGACTAATGTACGCCGATGATACAGTGCTAATGGCTAACAAAAAGGAAGATTTGCACAAATTGATAGACATTTGTGGTACAGATGGAGATAGATTAGGTTTCAAGATTAGTAAGGAAAAATCTGCAGCCATGATATTTAATAATGAGGGCTGCAAGCATATAATACAGGAGTTAACGCTAGAAGTAGTGGATGAGTACAAGTGTCTAGGGGTGTGCATAAATAACGGTGCTGAATATCTGACAGAGCATGAAAATAATGTAATGAATAAAGCTCGTAGGATAGCAGCTGTAATGAAAAATAGGGCACTGTGGAATTACAATATGTATGATGTGGTAAGAGGAATCTGGGAAGGGGTCATGGCTCCTAGCCTGACTTTCGGCAATGCGGTCCTGTGCATGAGACCAGATGTTCAAGCAAGGTTAGAAATCAAACAACGCGGCGTAGGGAGGCTAGCTTTGGGAGCACATGGCATTACCTCAAATCAGGGGTACAGGGTGATATGGGATGAGCGCCGTTCGACAGCAGAGAAGTTAGCAGTAAGATAGCATTTGAGGGGCGATTGAGAAAAATTGGGGAAAAGCAGTGGGCTAGGAAAGTTTTCCGATACCTCTACATAAGGAATGGTGACACGAAATGGAGAAAGCGAACAAGAAAACTTACAAGCAAATATCTTGGCAGCAGTAGAGAGGGAAATCAGCAATTATCGGTTAACAAAAAGGCTAAAGAAAGAGAGAGAGAGCTCTGTGGAAAACAGGGATGCTGACGAAATCGGCAGTGCGAACATTCAGGATCTTTAAGGAGGAAATTTCCAAAGAACACATCTATGATAATTGTAGGGGAAGCTCTTTGTTGTTTGAGGCCAAGATGGGGGTTTTGCGGACTAAGACATATAGAGCCAGGTACGACGAGATAGACACGTCGTGATGGTGAGGATGAATTTTTAAGGCGCAAGGGAAGCTTTCGGCCAAAGAGCGCCATGGCACAAGGTAGTTTTGATTTCACAAGGTGGGGTCAAAGGCCCATTTCCCAAGCATTTTACCCTAAGAAGCCAAGCACCAGGCAGAGGGAAGCGTGTACCCATTGTATCATGGTGGGTGCCCGGCGGCACTGGGGATCGAACCCCGCGCCTCCCGCATGCGAGGCGAATGCTCAAACCACTAGGCCACCGCTGCGGTTGTACCAACACGTTTTGCGTTGCGTGCGAAGAGGAGAAGGAAACGGCTGAACACTTGATACTTTTCTGTAAAGGGCTTCACCCTACAGTGTAAAGCAGCTGGGCTGATTTATCCAAAGCATTGGGGTTTAAGGACAGTGAAGGAAAAGTAGATTTTAAGCGGGTAGTAGTAACCAAGCGAAGATTATCTGATTGGTGGCTGAAATCTAGACAAGAGTAAAATTTCGCATGCCATGGCTAGGTGGCCTGAACCACCACCGCATGATTTAAAGGGTTCAGCCTTATCCGTCCATCCATCCATCCGAACCACGTGACCAACCCCTTGGTCGGTGGCGGGATCACTGAAACGCCCGCACACTCACTGAATAAAAAAAACCCTTTGCCGAGGCTGGAATTCGGGCCAGGGCCTTTGGTGTTTGAGGCGTCGACGCTACCACTCCGCCACGACGACTCAAGGTTTAATCATGAATAAAGGCGCGTGTAGTGAATGTGCGCCTTTCATATATTAACTCTTCCGAACCAGATGTTGCCGCGCTTTCGCTACATTTATCCTGGCCTAACCGAGCTAGGCCATCATCAATTTTTATCCACAGTGCGGGCGACATGCAATAGTCTCTTTCGAGGTCCGTTAGGGGTATGTTGAATAAATAAATAAGCAGCCTAGCATGCCCAAGGAACCACTTCCAATCGCTACTTAAGAAAACCTTATTGTGCAGGATCCATGATATCAGCGCATAAATTCTGTTCGAATATTTTCGAAATGCAACCCGCGAACATACCCGGGGCTTAGCGTCATGCTTACAAGGTTGCACGTTTGCACGAATTCAGGGTCCCAAATATGCAGTGGCTAGAACACGAAACAAGTTCTCTCAGGACTCTGCCAAAAAATTTGATTCGCGGGGGTTGCTCCGCACGAAGCAGGACAGCCAAGCAGAATACCCTCGGCCCAGCAGCACGTCCAGTGCGCGTGCTCCTTCCCTCCCCTTGATTTTCGCACTGCTTCGCCTCGGCACCACTGCATCAGGCTGTGTACGCTGGCGCGGTAATATTAAAAACACGGAAGGCTGTACACGAGCAAAATCCGCGTTTGAAACCTTGGCTCTCAGTGTTGTTCTGCTATCTTCTACCTGCCCATTTCCGTTTCGTCACTCGATTCGCAGTAATTCATGTCCTCTTCATATCTGCTCATCATATTAGCACATATCTAGTTCTTCAAACCGCGCTAAAAAAAACAAGGGCGCACCGAAAGATACACATGGGCGCTTGTGTGTACGAGTGATCTGCCACCAACTCGCCAAAGCTTCTGCATTGGCTGTACTCGGGGACAGCTTTGTATGGCTATGGAGTGGCAGCTACGAACGTGCGCTGTAAGCTTAACGCTTAGCTTTCTCCTTCGTGAACGTGTGATAAGAGCGCGCTTGCGAAAGCCCTGCGCCTCGCCCTCGTAGCTTCCACTGGATAACCACAGAAATATGTCTCCGACTATAGATCTGCCGTTCCAGAATCTGACAGCTTTTAAGGCGACAGCTGTTGGTCCCTCAGGCCTCGATAACTAGGGCGCGGTTATATTCGCATCACACGCAGCTGCGAGAGGAGGCACACAAAGAATATCGCCTGAAGGGAGAACGGTCAGGGCAATCCAACGCTATGAAATTGCTGAGCTGTTCACCAAACAAGCATGAAAAATTTCTGAGGTTGACGTTGCTTACACTCTTTAGTGATTTCTTAAATATGGATAATTTCTTCCAAGTATGTAGTCACAGACTACTGCCAATCCATTCGAAGAGATGAAGATGGCAGAAATATTTTCCACATATTTTTCATCTATTATGCAGATAAGGCGGCGAGAGATCATTGTGTGGAAGAAAGTGCATTTGTAAGCGGTGACAGCCACACCGACACAGAGGCCTCAAAGGCAGCAAAACGACACTTTTGGGGCCGCTAACGAGGTGAGCGCATTAGTAGGCAGAAATTGTAAATAAAGGCGCAGTTTCTACATAACTGACCGTGACCCTCACTAATGCAGTGGTGGTGTCGAGGTACAGCATTCGTCACGCATGAAAGAGGAACACAGTTCGAACCTCGCTTCCAAGGCATTTTTCTGAGGGTTAAAAACATCAATCAATCAATCAATCAGGTTTATTTCACATCAAGGATGTGGGGAGCGGGGACAAAAAGCCTATAGAGGCTTGACGGAGGTCCCCGCCCCCTACAGCAACTACATTGTGCACAAAAACCCACAATCACTCAACGGTACATTATATGTTATGCCTGTGACATATTTAAAACAAAAGCACATTGCATCGAAAATAAAACACGTTCAGGGCATCAAAAAACACATAACCATAAAACATATCACGTAAAGAGGGAAGGCATAAAAGCAGGCTGAGTTAGTACACTAAAGAAAGAAACTATATGCTGTTACTCTTCACTGAATGCCGATGAAATTCCATAAATAGGTCACGGGCGCGGCTTTGTCTCGGGGTCCAGAGCCGAAAACAAACCCTCTCACCATTCCGGGTTTTGACTCCCACCTACCTAATGAATGCACCCATTAACCCCGTGCCCTCAGTCCCACCGGCTGCCAAGCAGATGACAAGGGCGGCAGACGACCTGTGACACAGCGTAGTGTGCTAAGGATGCCTGAACCCAGACGGGCCATCGATGTAAAGTGAACCCCGCAATGCTTAATGCTAGAACCTGTGGGCCTGTACGGCCCCTTTTAACCATTCATACTACGAGCTCCGCTCGCGTGCGCTCTTCTCCCGACATCCAGGCAAGAGCTGATGCGATGCAACTGCGCATGACCCAACAATTGCTCACGAAGCGTGACGCTGACAGGTGTTTTATCGCTGGGGACGTGAGACTTGAGAAGGGCGGTAAAAGCGGAACCATGCGGCGCGCGGAGGAATTCCTGAGGGAGAGCTGCTGTGGCTCCGTCACGCTGTCAGACGAGATGTTCAATGTTGAAGAGTGGCGAATTCCCAGGCGGTCAAGCCACACTGAACCCATAGCGAGTAGAGGTGTGCGCCGAGGCATCGGCGCACCGCAGTCGACTGCCCTCGCTGCGCCGCCGTCGCCGAAGCAAACTAGACAGTTTTAGCTGTGCGTACGCAACGGCTTAGCGTACGCAAGGAGTTTGCGGGGACGGTAGTGCGCATGCGCTGAACGCAAGCGCAAGCCTTGCGTCTTGCGTGCGTACGCTAGCCAGCGGACTTTGCGTTGCGGCGCTTGCGTGGCTTGCGTACGCAAACGTTGACAAGATGGCGGCGCCCTGCTCGCCCGCTTCGGAATAAATACATGTCGCCGCTGGATTCTCCGACGCAACAGCTCGCTCAAATGATAGCGGTTCGCATTTTATTTCGCCTAGTCTTGCCCAGACACAGCGGTATAAGCGATAACTAGCCCATGTTTTTCAGATAATTCGGTGATTTTCAAGCTCCTAGGCCTAAATGTGTGCAGTGTGTTTTCCGCGTAGCAACGCCACCTGGCGAAGCTGTTTTCCGGCTTTTAGCCAGTTCTTACATTTTCTTCGGTTTGCACAGTTTTTCTTTTTGGAACAAAAAAAGGCTCACAATGCACTCACGCTAGTTATCAGTATTCACGGATGAAATTTTCTTCAACAGAGCGTTGATGTGCTTTGACGTCCTGTCACTAGATGGCGCTACGTGCGCCTGAAGGACGCTACGGCTCGGCCAGCTAAAAATATAGACAAGCGTCAGGCCGTGACGTCAAAGAGATGCGGCGGTGCTGGCGTCACCAGTGACTCGTTGTGTAGGCAAAAAGCGGGAGCTTCCGTATTGGGTGCGCCACGCTTGCGTGTTTTTGGGCACAATTCACTGCGTGCCGACAAATTGTGGTGCGATTGGTTGAGCCGCAATGCAGAAGAAAGGAAGCGGAATAAGTTTCCACAAGTTTATTGCAGTCAGATAGGCGCAAAAGCGACGGGCAGGGACCGATGAGCAGGTCAAGTTCGGCGACGGATCGGCTTCGCGGCTAATTATTACTGCCGAGCTCGTTTCGCCCCTTGGGTAATTATATTGCATTTCTGAATTCAAATCTAATAAGTTGGTTCGTGTTTCTGAGTTCGCATCGTTGCTGTTCGGTCGCGTGGCAAACAGTGCAAAAAATCAAGTAACACCTGCCACTCGTTCTCAATCTGTCGTGCTCTCAGCATATGTTTAGGCGCGATATTCCGTGTGCTTGGGATTCGTTCTCAATCTGTCGTGCTCTCAGCATATGTTTAGGCGCGATATTTCGTGAGCTTGGGATCGTAAACTGAACGCAAGGGGCCATTTTCAGACGCTTATCCCCCGGACAACGTCCCCATCACTTCGCGCGCAAAAAAAACAACAAAAAAAACACAGAAAGCTGCCGCCAGTCGCCTTCACCGTTCACATCGTGCTGAGCTTGAAGAAGCACCGAACTAGGGTAGTAGCACGCACGACGGTTTTTTCTCTGTTTTCATTTTCGCGAATTTCAACAACTTAGTCGCTTCAACATTGGTCCAACGACGCTAGGATCTCGACAAAGTCGCGCAGTGTTATTTCCTAAATTATTTGAATTTTCACACTGTGTTTCGATCAGAACCTGGCGAACGCAGCAAATTCCACGCCAAAAGCCACTCTGATCAAGCAAAATGCACACACATGAATAAAATCTAAAATAAGAAGCAAAATTTTATAGCTTAGCAGATTCGGCGTAAACTTCGCTTGGAGCTCGAGGAAAACGTCTATGCATGCGCTCGTGGAGCTCTCGGATCGCATTTGCCTCATTCAAAGCAGCTATATATTGTTCTTTAAATTCCAATGTCTCCGGAGTGAAGTGGCTCGGTGAAAATAGGAAGCACATTACAAGGTTCGTCGTGTGATAAAGTTGATTCGAGTCGTGCATCACGTCGTCCTATCTTGCACTAGCAATCTGATATGCTTTATCGGCCCATAAGTTCAGAACTGTTCACGATTAGTTGCTCCCCACACCTCGCGCTTTCACCCGCCGTAGTGCTGCGCTGTTGCTTGTCGCCAACAAGGAGCGCAGAAGCGTCCGATGCAGCGCTCCGCCTACTAATTCCTCCCGGCGAACAGGCTGAAAAAGTGCGGAACTACTCTCCGGGCATCAACAAAAATGTTTCCATCAAGAAGCGACGCGCACGCTTTGAAATATTCGCATACCCCAGTTGGTTTCGAAGGCAGAGTCTCATGGCGCAGTGTAGGCGTGCTGCGTTTTGCCTACACCCCGTGTCGCTGCCGACCGCGGCGCCACCTTTGTTTACAAACATGACGCTTGTCTATACTTCGGAGCGGACAGCGTAACGCACGCAGCGCCGTAGCGCTTTGCGTACGCAAGTGCTTGCGTACGCACAGCTAAAACTGACCGGCACGCCGCCGCCGCACTTGGCGCGATCGGCGCGCCCTCTAAATATGAATAAATATTTTTCCCCGGCATATCTAGCTGCTTTTGAGATTTTTTTTGCTTTGTTTAATTCTTTTCTTTGCCTCAGGCAGATACTCATGTAAAGGAGTTGAGCAATCGAGGAACACAAAACAAACAGAAGCAACCATACTCTCCGCGCGCCTACGCATGCGCATCTTCACCAGACAACGCAACATGGCATTCCGAAACTTCCTCTGCAAAAGCGCAGCACGGCGCAACCAGAAGAAACAACTTCTAGGAACGTCGGAATCGCGACTCGAGGGTCATGGGCACTGTGGCTGCGGGTGGAACCGGCGATATATCCCAAAACGGCGTGAACGCGTCGTAGCATATCTCAACAGGAGATATTTTCAGCTGCTACTGATGCAGAAAGAAAAAAATATTTTTTCTATTCCAGGAAACGGCTGTTATAAAATATGTTACTTGAAACAAATGCTGATTATTATTCGGAACAAGTGGTTTCACAAACTGTCCAGTCGGAAATAGTTGTGTTATAAATCTACTGATTGGTTGACAGGTAAAGGGTCGAACCATAAGCAAAGGTTGGTCATAGATGAGGTCTTGTTCTTTTTACATAAAAGAATAATGTATAAATGCAATCTCATTAAGGACAAGTGGAAGTACGATTAACATATCGAGTATCACGTGCATCAATGCCGGCTTTGCAATTCTAGACGAATTCACTGACTCTGCGCATTAGAAAAATAACGGAGGTATATAAAAAAACGGAAACAATTGCGACTACGGCGCCGAAAACAAGCAAGGTTCTGCACGTTCGTGGAGCAAGAAATATGTAAACACAATCAACATACGCGCTTGAGATATGTGCCTCATTTTTGTTTAAGTATGTGGCACTTAAAAAACAAGATTTTCAGAACATTTTGCTTTTCTCTCATCATTCAACCCGTCTGTATTCTGTCCTCTCAGCCCTTAGTAAGAAAATCGCTAAAATTTCAACTAGTTTAGCAAGGAAAGCTGTAGCGAAACAGCTTTTAAATTAATGCTTAACTTTCCACGCCGCCAGCGCCGCCGCCGCCGCCGACTAGAAGCGACCGCCACGCCGCCGCCGTTCGAAACCGCCACGGCGCACACCTCTAATTAGCGTGTCGTGAATCCAGCGCTGGCTGCGCCACCTGTCGTCGCTCTTGCTAAGCGGTGATGGGGCTGCTCCCGCTGGCTTGCTGCTGCGTCTGTCTCAGAAACTACATACATGCATGTGCCGCCATACGCAGGGTTTGCGGATTCAAGTGACAATCGGGTAAGCGTGCTATTAATCGCAGAGGCAGATTTGGCCTTGGAAATCACGATTTTTCTTCCTGGGCAATTCGGGCGCGCTGTCTTTTGTTTATGATGTGAGTCGCAACCGAGCCACCGCTAAATATCGCGAAAAAAAAAAACTACTCTGAGGACGTGATATACTTGAGTCTATCCCTGCCCCGGTTTTCTTTAACTAATGAAGAGCTTTACGCGTTTAGGCATTGTTCAGAGCGCCTAACCGTGAAACCGCGCGCTGGTATGGCAAGCTTCATTGGTTGCTCTAGGTGCATGACATGGGATGTCAGCGTTTTTTACTGCCTATTTACCTGTGTCATGTACTGTGCCGTCGCATGCTGCTCGTCTGGCTAATTCCTCTGCTCTCTATTAAACAGCTACATTATCTTTACAACATGCGGATCCCCTTGCGATTGTACTAACATAGACTTCACTACACCTGTGCAGGATTCTGCGAACGCATGGTACCTGACGCTGCTGCACAGCTCATAAAATAAGTTTACTGAAAAATGAAACCACAATTTACCTATTTGCTTGCAGTACTTTTGGTTGCAGCGGACTAATAATGCTCGCAAAATATAGTGATTTTGTTTCTTTTATCTTCTGTGTTTTTTATTGAGTGAGAAGTGATCTAAAGTATGTGAGGTGTAACATCCCCAAAGCGCTCATGGGCTATGAAGGATGGCTTAGCGGAGGGATCTGGATTATGTTGAATCTTCCGAGGTTCTTTTACGTGCACTGGCACTGTACACCGCGGGAATGCTTTTGCATTCCGCTTCCGTCAAAATGAGGTCGCCGCGATCAGCGTTTGATCCCACGGCTTTGGGCTCAGTAGCCACTAGTGGGTGAGCGGGCGCCTGTTGCGCTGTGGCCAGGACTTTTTGAGCGGACGCACAGTGCAAGTGTGCGCCTACCTCTCATTTCTGCTGCTATAGAAATATCCTTCACTACAAAACACGGATGAAATCCCAGCCACTAACTTGAACCGCTGTGGCTGCGACAAGCCGGCAAGGAGGTCGGCAAACGCGTGCGCGGAGGAGCGCGGCCAGCGGACCCCGCGGCTGTTTTCAGGATCGGCCGCGAGAGACAGAGGGAATAACTTTTATTTCTAAAAAGGACACCGGAGCGGATTGCAGGTGGGGTGCTCAATCCAAGATTCCAGTGGTTTCCGCCAAAGCTTTAGCGATGAGACTAGCGCCTCCTGGTGTTCCAGGGTGCCGCTGTCCACCGTCACCTCCAACTGCTCCAGCGCCGCGTTGTGCGGCTTTATGTGGCTCGGTTTCGCTGAGCATGTCCATGTATATAGCGTGAATGGGGGAATATCGCCACAGCAAGGACATAGATGTGCGTATAATGTTGGGTGAATACGGTGTGAGTGGGGAAGATTGGGGAAAGTAAGTGTTTGGATGCGTCTTAGGTGGTAGGAGTCCGCCGGGGAAAGATTCTTATGTGGCGGGGGGTAGATACGCCTATTTAGGCGGAAGGTCTCTAGGCGGTTTGAAGAATGGGTTGAGATGGAGTAGAGCGGAGCCGTGAGGGAGATTTCAGTGGCGCCCCTACTAAAGACCCTACAGGCAGCGCTCATGGCGTATATTGACGCGAGTAGTTACAAGGCCTGCAGCCATGTTTGTTGCATCTCATCATATGCGTATCTATGCCGCGTCCTGCTGTTCAGGTAGCAAAGTGTTTTGTTATTTATAACGATCAGATTCTTGTGGCTATTTACGGCTGTCAGCTTAGCATGCTGTTTTCAGAAGCCTTTCACCGCATGTCGTGCGTCGCGGATACAAATCAGACTGTTCTTTATGGGCGCTATTGTTGTACAGTAATGAACCGACTGTGAATGCAGTTCGCGGGTGCACCACTCCTCGGACGAGACCATGGGTCACGGGCCCATTCCCCGGTATGCGCGGCCTTCATTTAACGCCAAACTGCGCTTTTTACTTGTGGTTCGGTTCGCAGCGCGGATCAGTGTCAGCTAGATTTTTTTCTCTTAGCCAGTTTTTTTCGTAATTAACCGTACGTGGCTTATCAATCGCTTTGCCGTACCTCGCAGTCAAGTGGACAAGACCGGGCATCTCTGTGTGCCGAATCTGTGGAGGTGTAATTTATGAGAAGCATGGCAGCAGCCTTCCTTTTTCATAAGCCGATTGTGTAGCCTGCAGCCTGAGCAGCTTAAGTCAAGGGCGTAACCCACAGAGATGTTAGCGCACAGGCGGCCGTCACTGCCTGCAGTCTCATCTGCTGTGCACTAGGCTGCAACCTCGAATCCTCTGTGCGAAGCAAACACTTGATATATATTGTGAGCCGCGGCCTAATTTGCCAGTGGCAAAGTATGAGGTGTACGCTAACAAGAAATCTGTGTCATTTCCTTTGCTGATTAGAGGGCTACCGGAGCGCAAAGGCCAATTTCGGACAGTGCTTTGCTGACGTGTATAGTTCCGCTCGCATTAAAAGGATTTACCACAACTTGCAGACGTGCAGAGCGACAGTTCACACCAGAGATTAAAATTTCAGAGAGGGCTTTCGGGGCGAGTTGTGGCCACCTGCCTACATGATCCGCATGAAAGGCGCGTTTTGCGCCAGAACTAAAAGCGAAAACGATAGCCTCCTCGAGTTTATGGGCCGTTGCCAAGAGCTGCACGCGAACTGAACATGCAGTACCTCAAGCGAGAAGGTTGGTCATGAGATACAACGGCACCATCTTATGTTTCAGCCACATCACCGGTGCCGTCCCTTGCAGGATTTCGACGACATGCCGACAGAAGTGGCCCGCATCGAGACGACATTCCGGGCGGAGCTTCACTAAAAGGCAAGTCCCCCATTTGCGGCATCCCTCGACCCATCATGTGCATGGGTCGGATCTTCGCCAGCACACGGCTCGGCGTCACAGGCCCACACTGATTCACCGTCACGGGATGCACCCGGGAGTGAGAACCGGACCATTTCCAGCCGTCTCCAAGGACAAGGTGTCCTTCGTGGCACACCACCCAAGTCAACAAACGGTTACCACGGAGGGGGATTTTCCAGTGTGCCTAAGTCACGAATGTTAGGGCCATTACAAGACCCAGTGCCCGAGTAGGAGATTGGCAATGGGGATGCTGCAGTGGCAGCTGCTGACTTTCACGGGGTGGAAGGCACAACGTGCACGCCTCATCCGGCAGAAGTCTACTCTCGCGGGTTCACAGACACAGCGTCGGCGCCTCCTGCGGCAACCACCGACCATCACACATCGGCAGCCGCAACGAGTCCACCTACTTCGGAAGCATGATGAAGACATGCAACAGAAAACGCAAGAAGGACGGCAGTGAGCCTGGTGTTTTGGTCGTCACCGCATCCTGCTGCCAAGAAGAACCTGTTCTAAAGGAGAGCGACGGAAAACCTCAGGTAAAGCGGCGCAAGCGAAGAAAGGGAAAGAATTGACCCTACTTTTCCTAATCACCACCGACAACAGTGGTGGTGGCGACGGCCGCTCCTTCGTCAATGCCTTCGCCGCTTGAAGTACGGCGCCTGGACCTCTGAGAAGAAGAGGTAAGCTCTTTGCCGTCAACTTTACATCCCTATGATGCCCGCCTAGACAAAGCACCGTTGCTTGCGGTCAGAATCGGCGAAATGGAAGTGCCAGCTCTTTTATACACAGCTTCTACAGTTTCCGCTTTCGGCGATCACCTCAAAACCTCCTGCAAAACAAAAGGTCTATAGATGAAATGCGTAAATACTAGTACAAATGTAATCGCATGTAATCTGTTCACGTAGTGAGCGCAACGTCAGCAGGTCTTTTGAACGGTTACCATCCACGGAAAAAATCTAGAACAGAGACTCCTTCAACTTCAATAAATCAATTTATTCCAATTTCCGTTACAAAAACTTCGGGCGCCTGGAAAAGCCGCAGTCATCACGACCGTTTTACAACTTTCACCATACCTGCAAAGCGGAAGTTTTGTAGCGACTAAATGGCTCACATAAATTCGCACGTAAGAAATTCGTGACACGCCGAGAAAGAAGACGCAATTTACAAAAGCAACATTTTTTTGTCCTCACAAGTATTAAGGCATCAAGGCAGGAATGCTTGTACACAACATTTATACTTCAATGCTTATTTGTATATAAGGTAGAAACTACCTTACAAACGCATTCCGAATAGCAGATACATATATAGCGCGTAGAATTTCATAAAATGGCGTGTTCGGGTATGTAGGAATCATATATTTTAGAGTAAAAAAGCCATAGTCAGTTCTGCACCGCGATAAAGATAATTTAATACATTTTCTTGCCGTGTATAGCGTCTGATTTTATATAAGGGTCAAAATAGTAGAAAAAAATGTGCACTTTTCGGCTGTTATTATCTTATGGGCAGACGCACGCTTCTAGCGGAAAATTTTGTCTATGGGTATTATTTTTTAACGCAGTAATATAAGGCGTGTCGGTGCGGCATATGACACGTTAAAATTACGTAACCTCTTTTCTATAAAATTTCAAGATTCAAAAGATCAGGTCAACTACCACACGATTGTAAAAGCGGTAAGGTCGTTCCAGTCTTCAAATCGGGTTAAAAAAATTCACCGTTTAACGACCGTCCCATTTCCCTTACCAGCGTGCCTTGCAAACTCATGTCATCTACTCCAATGTGATGAGCTTCCTCGACTGTCACAACTTTTTTCATCCTGCGTAACACGGTTTTCGAAAAGGCTTCTCATGCGAATCACAGCTGGTCAATTTTATTTATGATTTGTAAGCTATGCTAATCTTGACTCTAATCTACAGACTGATGCTATTTTTCTGAACTATACAAACGCGTTCGACAAGGTTCCTCACAAACGCTTAGCACTAAAACTTATCTTTAAATGGATAGAAGAATTCTTGACTAACCGCTCACAGCAGGTCACCGTCAACAACCAAAACTTCGATCCTATCCCAGTAATGTCAGGTGTTCCGCAAGGGTCTGTCCTCGGTCCGCTTCTGTTTTTAATTTATATTAACGATTTAACAACGCAATTACATAGTAATGTTCGCATGTTCGCCGATGATTGTGCAATATATCGCCAGGTTAATAACGCTTCTGACCAAACATCTCTTCAAGACGACCTTAACCGCATTCAGGAATGATGTGCCAATTGGTTAATGGAACTTAACCCTCAAAAAATGTAAAATCTCGTCCTTCACGCGTCGCCGCAACCCCTTTCACTTCCCATACTTAATAGCTAACGTCCCTGTGTACCCGGTTCTACCATACAAGTACTTAGTCATTACCTTGTGTAGCGACTTGTCCTGGAGCTTACACGTTACGAACATCATTTCGCCCGCAAATAAAAATCTTGGATTTTTAGGACGTGATCCCCGCCAAGCCTCTAAACATGTGAAGTTATTAGCGTACAAATCCCTTGTCAGACCAAAGTTAAAAGATGCCGCACCCATTCGGAACCCGCACCAAGCTTACCTTATAAATGCACTCGAATCAGTCCTAAACAGAGCAGCCAGATTCATCCATTCATCATATTCTTGCGACGTCAGTGTGTCAGCGTTGAAAGCTGAATCCCGCCTAATGCCCTTATCATCTCGTCTCCGCATTGCCAGCTTTTGCTTGTTTCATAAATTTTTCCATAGTTGACTAGGCCGTGCACCCTACATCGTCCCTTCAGCCCGCATATCTCATCGCACTCGTCATCCTTTTCAAGTTTCCCGACCTCGTGCCCGAACTACCACCTATGCCGCATCATTTTTTTTTCCGTACTGCAGCATACTTGAACGACCTAACCAACGACATCGCAGCCATCACGTGCTCGTCCAATTTTGCCAATAATGTTACCAGCCATGTTTCATTGTGTTAATACTTGCTCATCAAAATATGTGTACCCAGGCCTTATGTAGTACCCCTCGTGGGTGTTTAAGGCAATAAAATGAAAATGAAATAAAATGTTGAATGCGGTAGTTTTTGCCCAAACAAGGAAGCAATACGAGACATAGTGCTGCGAAGCTTTGTAATGTTAATTTGTTCGCTTAAGGCTGCCGGCACGCGTCTTTATTGCGTAATTTTTGATGCAAGACGCTACCAGGTTTATCTTGAAGGATCGCAGGTAGATGATCGCCTCATGGTCAAGAAAATCTATGCCCACTTCGCGTGAATATTGCTGTAGCTCTACGCAGGTCGCAGAATAGATATGTCCGCTGACGGTCACTTGCGCAGTGCATCGTCCCGCTGTCGCAATGAGGTGACCTCCTGGGGAGCTGATTTGTGGGCCTTCCCAGGCGGTTCGTGACTTTACTCATCTGTGCGGCGAATGTTCCATTCATCACCGACTAGTCAGATCCTGTGTCGACTGGAGCGGTAACTTTGCGGCCGTCGATAGCCACTTCCAAGTCGGATGTCGTGGCTTTTGCGTTGCACGTCGTCCTCGATGTCTGGTCATGGCTTGGTAGGATATGTGAATAATGGGTAGGGCGTGTCGTCGAAGCTTTTCTGAGTGGCAGCGTCATTCTGAAGTTCGATAGTGTCGTGGTTGAGCTCCTGTTTGTATGCGGCATCGGCGTAGTAGATGGCGGCGTTTTCATGCAGCTTGGTCGTTGGCGGATCTCGTTGTTTCGCTGGTGAGCAACCTCACCTCTACAAATTGCTCTCTTTAGTTTCAGCTACAGGGGCTAGCAGACCTTCATCAGACAACTTCGTTGCAGCTGCGGCCCGGTGATGAAAAACGCGTGCTGTTCGGCGTCGGGGAGCGGTATAGACTGCTTGACCACACGTACTCTTCTCTGCGCAATTAGTCGCAGATTTCCCGTGGTCGCTGGCCAGGGAGCGGTAGTGGGGCGTCGATGGAGAAAACGCGCAGGCTGATGCGTCTGTACGGGCGGTGACAAAGCATGTGGCGAACAAAAACAACAGTGGAAGCACAGTGGGCAGCTGTCGGGAGTCCTGCACTCGTGACATTCTTTTAGTTGTTGCATGGCTGGTAAAGTTAGTCGGCGTGCGGAATCTATAGGGGGCATCGTTCTTGGAGAGATGGTTCCCGTCGAAGAGGGCTTGGGGGGTCTCGTCGGGGCGCAGGACTGCGCATTGAGGCTGCGTAGGCCACCATGGCTTCAGCTTCCGTTGGAGTCGGCGGTGTCGGGGAGCCAAGCACACGCTTTACTTCTTTGTGGATGATGTCCATGAGGGACGCCACCCGAGTCTGCTGCGCGGCAATGGCAGCAGTCGGTGAAGTTCTTCCCGAATTTCGCGTATTAGATCCCGCAGGTTATCCCCACTTGCAGGGGTATCATTCGAGCGTCTTGCCTTCAGCACTTTAAGTGGACGGTTGTAATGACGGGTCCGGGCCTCAAGCGTCTTTTCGACGGTAAAAGCTTCCACTAAGAACTGTGCGACAGTTTTTGAAGGATTCTAGATCAGGACAGCAAACTATTGCTTGTTTTCGCCACGCGTCAGAAAGGTCAGCTTCTTTTCTTGAATAATGTCGAAATTGCGCGCCTCAAAAGACAATTCATTTCTTCCACATACGCACTCATGGTCTCGTTTGGGTGTTGAATTCTTGACTGCAGCAGAACCCCTGCTCTTTCTTTCCGTACGATGCTGGTGAACGTTCCCAACAGCTGCTTCTTGAAGGTCACCCACGTCGTGAGGGAAGGCTGGAGGTCTTCAAACCACGTTCTGGCAGGACCATCCAATGCAAAATAAGCGTTACGAAGCTTTGCGCTGTCGTCCCAGGCGTTCAGCGCTGCCACACAGTCGTACACGTCTAGCCAGTCTACTACACCTTTGTGCGGTTGCTCATGAAAAGTTGGTGGCTCAGGAGGCTGGCGAGCACGAGGGCATTGGCTGTGCACCAGTGTCATTCACGGGGGGGGGGGGGGGGGGCATTGCCTCCAGGATAGCTGGCCAACACCTCCACCAGATGTCACGTAGTGTTGTCTGCAGTCCGAAGACCAGGAAGGCCAACGAAAATGGCATCCAAACAAAATTGTTTATTTGGGCTGGCTTGCACCCACAATGAATTGACTGAATCACTCGGCGGCGCCGTAGCAACAAGCATGCTCGGCGGTCGTCGAACACGCCTGCCGCTCTCGGCGACGCTCAAACTAAAGCTGATGGCGAACTTTGGAGATAAAGCGTGCAAAGTTAGTAGAACATTCTGAAACAATGTAGAGTCATTTCATGCAGGCTGCGATCCTTCGGGATAAACCTGGCGCGTCTTGAATCACAAATAAAGCGATAAAGCCGTATGCCGGCGGCTTTGAACACGAACAAATAAACACTGCAAAGTTTTGCGGCATAATCAATCAAAGGAAGCATAATAAAGATCCAATTTGTTTTCACTGCGAAAATGCAGTGATTCCGGGAGCTTGTCTTGACCGATCTGCAGAAGGCGTGCGAGAACTTTACTGTTGTTGGCACTCAAGGACACTGTAGCGTTAAAAACTGCGCCAATTGATATGAATTTTTCGATATACTGATTGGTAGAATTAGCAAAATAGACGAGTGGCGCAGTGGCAATGTGTTGTCTCTTGTGTTGGGTTAGATAAGAAACCCTTAGTATTTGTTTTGTACATTTTAATGAGGTTAATGATGACCAATCATATAGTGACTCGAGACTGTATTTGCGGTGCTGTTTACTCTGTTAACGTTAGGCGAGGACGAAAACAGGCTGGTGTCGCCTGCGTATATAATGTATTTAACAAGACCACTGATATTGCATATGTCATCAATATCCATACGAGTATGTTGAATAGAAGTACCTGATCCCAGAATGCAGCCCTGGGGCACACCGCTCCTAATTTTTTACATGTCCGAAGAGCACTGATTTAAAACATACCGGCAACGACCGTTTAAATGCGATTTAATGAGACAGAATGCATGCCCACATATACCGTAATGGTCATGTTTGGAGAAAATATTTATTTATTTATTTTATTAGTTCAACCCTGCAGGCATTGCGGCACAAGCAAGAGAGGCATAAGAGATATGCAAATGCAACTCATAAATACAAATTGCAAATACAGTTGTTTCGGGGACATAACAAAAAGAAAACTGTAACACAATTCTGGCCGTATCTGAGCAAAGGCCGTGGAAAAATGCTTAAAGGAACAGTGAGGAGAACTCTATCAAATTTTTTGTTACAAAAATCTCATAGTACGGCCTTTCATGGCTTTGTTGCAGCTTGTCCGGGAGCGAAAGATGCATTTATTTCAAAGAAATTTTAATTCTAAGTTGAAACAGTTTTTTCCACCGCTCCGATTCAAACTCGAGGCACTCTTATGACGTCACGGCGTCCACTTATGACGTCATAGGACAGAGTGACGTGAAACGTGATGTAAACGCAGACTCTATTATATCTGGCGGCTAGCGGTGCGGTCTAGCAGCTGCCGAAATGAAAGCTACCACCGCCGCACGTTGAAGGCATCTATCGGGGGTCGCTACCGTCGCTTCGTTTGCGTTTGCACCGGCGCCTTGCCAGCGTTACGATGGATCCCGTTCCCGAACCCGCAAACGAACTTCTCGTAAAGACTCCGGCCTGCATTTCAGCAACCTCTGGCCCACAGAGCGCGCGATGCTTTTGAGGGAGCACGGTTAGGTTAGGCGCCGGTGGGTCGTTTCCCTCTTCCGCCGTGAGCAGCCGTTGCTAAATATATATCGTAAACGCAGTGAGGGGGAGTCGTGAGGGGCGAAGACAAGGTCGGCAAGTCGCGCCGTCGGAGGCTGTCCGAGGCTTTGGGGCCAATGGAATGTGATTCCTTGAAAGGCGCTGTTGCACGGTGCAGCAGGCGGCGTCGAAGAGGTTTCGCACGGTTGTAAGGGCCAGATTATTTATTTATTTTTTGCCACAAAAAACGGATGGGTGCTCAAGGGCGCTCGCGTTTAAAATTGGCGGCTTGAAAGTAAAGCCGACGCCCGACGCTTCAACCGGTTCCGCGCATTTCCGGAGGTACGGGCTCCACTGGGTCGGGCTCTCTCGCCCACTTGCATGTACCTTCAGATGTGTACTGTGAATGCATTAAATTAGCCGAGATCTAGAATAGAACAGCTCCGCCGAACTGCCAAATCTATTGAATGAAGCCGCAGACAAAGAGTTGGAGGAGAGCGGAGTCAAGGTCTCTGCAGGTTCCAAATCTCTTTTTCTTAACTGCCTTGTAATTTGTCTCCCGTCCCTAATAAACGATTTCCGTTAAGTAGTTTGAAGTTGACTGGCACAGCCGGGAACGTTTCGCCGGGCAAGCGTACGAAAACACAAGTGCTCTTTATACTGCTAACTGCCTTGTACGATCACCGACCTTCGCGCCATCATAGCTTTTCATTGACCGTGGCGATCATCTGACCAGCCATAACTGGCTCCTTCAAAGGTTAACGGCACTTGAAGCGGCACTTGGAGTTCCTTTGATGTTCGGCGCTTGTAAATAGAGGAGCGTCAATAACAAAACCACGGGGCACGCAAAGCTCATAGAGGCGAAGGGCTATAACAAATCGAAACTATCCTGGCCGCCAACCAACGGTTTTCTTTGCTTCCAAAATTCAGGTTGTCATTTTTCTGTCTTCCTTCTGGGATAAAAGTGCACTATCGGTTTCAAAAGAAAACTTACGTCAATATTGAACCGCGCAACATTCCTTTGTCAGCCTCAGAGATTCATAGCGTCCATGTAGGAAGGAAAATTCCTCCAAGGTGGCGTCTCTTCTCCTATGACGTCATCACGCTTGTACTTGCGAGATTGGCCTGTGGCGGCGATACCTGTATTTTGGGTCTTGCTATTTTCTATTCTACCATAGCTTTGGTTTCAGCAAGAGTGGCGTTTTTGTGATCAGGAGTTGGTATTCTGTCGATACAAGCCAACTTCAATTTCTCCTCTTCGTCCCTTTAAAAAACCAATCGCAAACATACGGGTCTGCTACACGAAGAATATTTCCAGAAAAAAATGCATTAAAATTTGAGAAGTAATATAAAATGCAAAATATGCGTGATGTTACCAATTTATACCTTCAATCGCATCAGTGCTGCGTAGTAATGATTGTGGGAGGTTGTGTGGATAAAAATCTTTGCCTAAGTCGCCAAGCACGCCTAAGGTTTGAAATTGCGCTTTAGAGTTATTTAACACGTATTTTTTATGTATCAAGGAATGCTGTGTTGATCTATCTTTTGTGAATTCATATTGGCAGCTGGCTATTAGAGTGTGTAAGAAATTGTAGTAACGTCGATGCATTATTCGTTCTAACCGCCCAGAAAACAAAAGAAGTACAGATATTGGCCTCCAATTTCCTTGAACGTTTTTAGGTCCTTTTTTTATAAATAACCTTGACTTTGGCTGACCGCACGCCTGCAGGAAAACGTCCTGTATTAACCGCGGTATCGTGAATATATTTGAGGCAAGGCATGATCAGTGACTCTACATAGTTTACGGACAGACTCTGAGTGTTACATGAGTCGAGGCGATATATTCTTTAATTTTTGCGCACTGAATAAACCTGATCTTTCTCTCTTGGCCCCAGAATAATTTATTAGCCAAGCCTATCACCAAAAAAAACCCAGAAATTCCTGGATTGTATACACAGTTTCCAACGTCAGAAAAAAGAGTTGAAGTCAATAGCGAGGGGACAGCCAGCTAGTATTGCCTTGTGTTAGATAACTAGGCTCATCAGGTTCTGCGATGTTATTTCTATTTAGGAGAACATTTAGGCGCCTCCACTTTTCTTTAGGGCTGCAGGACAGATGTATACAACAAATTGGTAGAATAAGCACACCTGGATGTTATAAATTCTTTCTTCATATGGCTTCTCAGAAACTTATAACTGATGGAGGGTAGATGTGTAGGCCAGTTGGTGAGACATGAAGGAGCTAGACACCGCAGCGGACACGGGACAGAGAAAGAAGACGACACAAGGCGCCTTGTGTCGTCTTCTTTCTCTGTCCCGTGTCCGCTGCGGTGTCTAGCTCCCTTATAACTGATTCACTGTGGGTGCACCACGTGAAAATAGAATAAAGCAAGCAATAAAGAGACAACACAGACAGAGCTCGTCTGTCGTGTCTCTTTCTTTTGTGCTTTCATGTAATTTCGCGCTGTGCCACCCACAATTAAATTTTACCAACTCGCCCAGCTATCCCCCCTTCTTCTCTTATAACTGGCTAAAAATTCGAGGATATGCTTTTGAAAACAGCAGAAAGTTTGCTTCTTTTTTACCAGCTGTACCAGGCGAACAGTGATCCATGAAGGTATAATCTCACCGATATCGAGACAAACGTTATAAAGTCGGAGAAACAGCTGAAGGAGCTCATTATAAGCATCATTGGCCTCTGAAGCACAGGCCGCCAGCGCACATTAGGCAAATTGGAATTGACGATGAAGAAGTCTAAGACGCGCATAACTGGCACTCGGGCTCATTGGACACCTTAGCCACGCTTTTACGTACTGTACTAAGGGGTGGTGTCCAGCTGCAAAAAAAAAACAGTGCTTTCGCGAAATATTTCTTGCTCAGCAATGCTAGACCACCAGCTATTTTTGAAGCGGAAGCTTTACTGGCCTAGTCAAGCCAAGTTCATCGGCACCGCAATTTGACTTTCCAGTGGAGGATAGATAGAGGTGAGGCAGCCACTTGACATACACGTAACTATTTGCCTGGCCGGGAGCTTTGGCTATGGGCGAGCGGGAGTCGCATCGAACACAACCAGCGTTCCGTTGAACGCATCAAAGTGCACCGGCGTTCTCAGCAGAACCTCCTTTCATGCCCTGCGCAAGCGATGCCGGCCGACGCTTTCCCGCTCCAATCGGTCAAGGTGTGTGACTTCACGTCACGGAGGAAGCAGGCAGCACACCTGGGATGCCTCCTTTCCTCCTCTCTGCAACGCTGCGACGGCGACGGAGCGCACATCTGCCGGAGCTCGTCACGGCGGCCGTTTCCACGTATACAAGCAACTCTCCGTTGAACGCATCAAAGTGCACCTGCGTTCTATGCAAAACCCACTTTCTTACACTGCGCAAGCGACGCCGCGTCTGTAAGACTAAAGAATCACGCATAAAGAAAAATAAACGACGATAAACAATGCAAAACATGGGTTCGTCTTCATTAGCCTAACCTACATTAAACCACAGCACAACCAAGCATAACAAAACATTTCGCTTCCATAACCACGCTTAGCTGAGCTAAACTGCTACCATTTTTATGTTTGCTTGTTCCGAACTAAACTCATTCCGTTCCGCAAGTATCCTTCGATAGTTTCTTGTGACACTTTCAGTTCCTGCCTTAACTGCTCTTTCAGATTTGACAGATGGGCTCGAATTTCCTCTTTTACTTTCGCCAAATACTATGGGACCGGGCGTCTGCCCCAGCCCAGCTGAATTGAAATGTGACTCGTGTGGCAAGTTGAATCCCGGCGAAGCACACGATTGCGCCCCAAACTTGTGTGGCACGCCAGGTGAATCACCACACCTGCTCGAGGGAATGCAAAGCAATGTTCCTGAATCCGATCAATAAGCCTAAAAAATATGAACATCTCAGCGATCAGAAAGAGAAAGCAACAACCAGTGCACCAGCAAGAGCTACGTGTCAGCAGTACGCATCAGCCGAAAAGAGCAGTTCGACAAGGAATCCGGAAGGGCGGCCTCCAATTCTACGTCCAGGTCTAGGTCAATACCTTACGCTAGACAGCGTCACAACTCGTCAGGCCGATCCGGAACGAAAGGGTCAAGATATCATAAAGAGCAGGAAACCACCAGGTCGATCTTCTTTGCACCTCAGAGGGATCCACCTGCAGAGGAGACGCCACGCACACTGGAACTTGGGCCTTCTTCTGAGAAGCAAGAAGGCTCAAGAAACACCGTAAAAGTGGGCTATGCTCGGTTGCCTCCATCCTCCGCTGGAAACACGATATCTAAGAAATTTAACGACCTGCAAGCAGAAATTATTCAGCTAAAAAACACAGAACTAAGCGTTTAGAGATGAACTTAAATTGGTCAGGCTGCGGTCACAAACAGCTTCCGAGAATACACCGAAAACCCCGCCAAACTCACAGTCAGTTTATGAGCGCGTCATTTCAGAGCTGATGGCTGACACAAGGAAGCAGGCCAAAAAATTCCTAAATGTTGTCCAGATGGTCAAGAAAGAGCTCGCAAACGAGTCCGCCAAAACTAGCAAATGCATCAACTCCCCGCCCGCCATTGCCAAAGTCCGAGACGAATTGAAGTCTAAACTCAACGAGTGCAACTTCCGAAAAAGAAGATCCAAATACGCCGACAGGAACCCCCTAATCATAAGACGAATAAGAAGCATGGCACATCGGAGACAGGAAACAATTTGGCACTGGAATTCTCGGGTATTCAAAAAAAAAAAGAAGCAAGCTTTCAATTTTTTATGGTCACATCGGAAACGACGCCTGCTGTAAAAGTACTTCAGGAAAAAATACGGTTATCAGCATAAAGAGGTACAAAACGTTCCAAGGCGAGCATAGCCTAGAAATGCTTGTTCACAAGGAGTTTACCGCAAGGCTGCAAGAACAGCTAGCCAAAAATATAAAACATGCTTACGTTCAATTTTTTCCTAAACACAGGGGACCGGTACACGCATTTTGCACATGGTGAACGTGTACAGTCGCCCCAGGGACTCATGTCATCAGATAGCCATGCTATTTAAGAATTTCGTTACGAGGGAAGGTAAGGAGCACCTCGTCATAGCCGCTGATTTCTATTTGCCCTATAAAGCATGGGTCTACCACTCTGACACCCCGTAAGGTAGGAGGATCTTTGAGATCGCTAGCAGAGGAGGGCTGAAAATCTTAACGGACCCCTTAACGGACCCCTAGTATCATCTGCAGAGACAGCTGTCCAGATCTCACGCTTGTGAAAAACTGTCTGCAAGCCACCTGGTCTAACACTGGCGGGTCCCTGGGCAGCCATCACTTCATCATCCCCTGGGCTTTTCAGGGAGTCAGATGCCGGAAGCCATAAAACAAGCCTGATATTGTGAAATGGGACAAGCGGAGAGTGGAAAGCGCCTGTCTTCCGGACGAAGTTATCACAGATATTGAGGCATGGACAGCGCTACAGATGGAAACCATGTCCAGACACTCTCTGGCAGTGAACACCACGGAGGAAACTCCGGTGGTTGACCCACACCTGTTACATCTGTGAGAAGCCAGGAGATCTCTGACAAGAAGGTGGAAAAGGCAAAAGCTAAATCGAAAGCTGAATATTAAGACTGCAGAACTCACCAAGAAAGCGGACGACTACGCTCATAACCTCGCTAACCAAAACTGGCTCAAGCTGTGTGATCAGCTCAACGGTAGAATGGGAACGGCTAAAGCATGGGGACTCCTCAGATCCCTTATAGAGCCTAACTAAAACCAGACAGAGAAGACAGACATGCTCTGTAAGGCCTTGCACAGCTATCAAGGGTATAACGAAGCGCTCAGTGCAGAACTCTCACGGAGATTCCTCGACCTGGGATCCTCCTACCCTCTCCCTGCGTACACACTGAAGAGAAGGACCAGGGCGTAGCGGTTGAGAAACTGAAGGCGGAACTTGAAGTCATCTTTAAGAACACCGCCCCTGACCCAGATGAGTAACACCAAGAAGCTCTTTAACATGGACACCTCCTTAGGACAACCAGTGAAATATTTCAATACGCAGTGTTAGAACAAGGGTCACATCGCCGACTCCTGGAAACAGGTTATGGTACGGTTTATTCACAAACGAAAAAAGCCATACAATACTGATCATTTGCGACCGATATCCCTCACGTTGTGTCTGGGTAAACTGTTCGAGACGGTCGTGAACGGCCGGCTGAAGAGGCTCCTGAGGAATAATGATATTCTCCCGGACACGCTGTACTTGTTTAGAGAGAAGCTATCTACATAGGTTATTCTCCTTCGTATCAGCGTGGCCTCCGCTATCAGCTCCGGCAGCGCGCCGTTCCTCAGGCCGTCTCATTCGGCGCGTAGCGCAGTGGAGAAGTGCAATTATGCTAACTCCGTAACACGCCGCGAGGTGGCGACCTTAACACAAGGCTCAAGTGGCGCTTGCCTGGCCGGCACTGCCTTCGATTTCAGTGGCGACATCAAGCCTGTTGGCATGTTTTCACGCAGAAGAACAGTGAATACGAAGTCAATTTCTTTCGACTCCTTCTTGCAGCTACAAAGAAGTCGAGGTAGTACGTTGTTAAACAGTTACGGATTGCTTTTGCATGCAGCTTTAGTGGTCGTCTAAAAGCCGACTGGGGCAACCGAGGCTTTTACCGCGCAACATTTCGTCCAGATTGCATGCCATCGTGCTGAATGGTTTCTTTTTTTTTTTGTTGCAAAAGTTCCCGCGCTGTATGACAAAACTCAGGTCTGCTTTTTGTGCCTTTCACCCGATTTTTTAAAGTACTGGGCAGCTACTTTAGAGCGAAGCTCTCTCTGGCTCGAACAACGTCATTAATTACGTAAGCGCTCGTGCATTGTTTATACGCCACCACGAGAGTCAGATGTTCTGAGCTCTGCTTTTTTGCTCTTGAAGCGAGAACTTTTTGCTGGGCTTTGTTTTGCTATGTTGCATGTGTTCCTTGTAGGTGCGAGTGGTTTCGTGTAGCTAATATGATCCCACAATTAAGTTATTTTCTGTGTGATGAAAACTGCATCGCTTCTCTGTCATGAGCTTCGCACCACAATCCTATCTGCTTCTGTATTTTTCAGATAAATGTACTGCTGCGTACCTTTCTGCCACTCTGACAGAAAAAAAAAAAACTGGGAATAAGTTTTCACGAATTTCCCGCGAATTATGATCGCCGCCAAGCATGGCTGAAGGCCATATCAAGAAAATATTTTGTCCCAAATGACAAGTCTGCTAACAGTGTCGTCTGCAGCCTTCACTTTTTAGATTCGGATTATACTTTGGGGTCCACAAAGCTGCGGCGCCTGAAACGGGATGCTGTTCCGAGCGTGTTCGCGGGATGCCCAAGCCACATGCAGCCACAACAGCCGCAAAAAAGACTTAAGTTGGAGCGATTGACGCAGAATTCTACTTCAAACCAAGATAGGGCATCAAATTTATCGAGCGGCCCTGATGAAGCTGCTGGTTCAGCCTGTGGTCGCGAAAAAAGCACTGGCCATTCGGCAACTTCTGCCTGCTCGTTTCCTGTAGTGTATGAAGATAGCCTGATTCATGCACCCTTGTTAGGAGATGAAGAAGCAAGTCCTAAAGGTGCAGGATATGAGAAACCAAGTGCACAATATGCAGTCGGTGAATTACAGCAGTCTAGTGAGGCACTTGATTGCGCAACGCAAACGACCGATGACCTTCTTCCGCGCAAGCAGTTGTATTCAAGGAATATAAACCGAATGAGAGCGCAATTGTTCAAGAAAGCAGATGCTATCGGGAGACTGCAGCAAGAAAACAGCCGCCTAAAAAAGAAGCTCAGTGGTTTTGAAAACCACACTCTCCACTCGGCGTTGAGAAAGTGCTTGAACAAGGTCGGCACAGCCCAGTTCTGCTTAGAAGACTACCTAGCGGAACAGATCGCCAATGCGTCACGGCAACGGCCCGTGTGGTCTCCAGACTTTGTCCAGGGATGTGTAGTTTTCTACTACTTGTCCCCTAAGGCACACCGTTACATACGCAACAGAGGACTGTTGAAATTGCCTTCAATAAACGCGCTACTTCGCCATGTTGGCAAATCCAACAGGGAAAGTGGGATCGCACCATTAATGAAAGAACGCCTAAAGCAAGAGGTGGGGCAGCTGAAACAGCAAGCGCGGTTTTTCTCAATTATTGTGGGTGAAATGGCTATAAGCTCCAAATGCATCTACGATAGTAAAATGGACTGCTTTTTTGGTCAGCAAACTGTGAGAGAAGACGCTAGGACAGGAGAGAATGTAAACAACATCGTGCTTGCCAACAAAGTGCTGTGTTTCGTTGCAACAGACGTGTCCACGTCGTACAAAATTCCTTGCGGCTTTTCCTTCACTAAGCGATTAAGTGGAGAGCTCCTGTATCAGCTGACAAAAGAAGTTATCGCTGAAGTTGAAAAGTGTGGCCTCTGCGTCGTCCGGATCGTCACGGATAACCTCAAGATGGATTTCACAATAATGCGCCACCTGGGCAATGGCTCCCTCAAGCCAGTGGTCAGTCATCCATGTGATCCAGAAAGAAGCCTATTCTTGCCCTTTGACCTTTCTCATTTTATAAAAAACGTGCGAAGCCTTCTTCTGGACGGGGAAATGACAGGTGGCGGTCAGCCAATAATTGGAAAGTTTGTGAAGCAGCGCTATGTCCTCCAAAAAAACGAGATTGTGAAACCAGTTCGATTCCTGACACAGAAGCACATATAGCCAACTAATTTTGAGAAGATGCAGGTAGGCAGAGCAGTGCAGCTGTTTTCAGATGGCGTTGTCTCAGCGTTTTCTTTTTTGAAAGATTACCCCAGTTACCATGCTCAGGCAGAACAGTTCAGGAACGCAGACGCAACGATATTGTTTATGAAGATGATGCAGAAGTGGTTTGACATCCACAATGTGGCCAACCGAACAGCACATGTGCATATGAGAAAGCCTGACCAAATTCACTTTTTTTTGCGATAGCGACGAACGCCTACAGTGGTTGGAGGAGTTCCCAGATTACCTCGAAACTCTCTGCAATGCCTGTAAAAGGAGCGGTAAAAAGTTTCTCGGTGCTGAAACCTACGAAGCTATCTCGCTGACAAGCAAATCTAAGGTATTATGCATTAAGTACCTTCTCGAAAGCGGCTTATTTTATGTTTTAACAAGGAACTTCTCGAGCGACCCCGTCGAGCTCCTCTTCAGTTCTTTGCGGCAAATGGCTGGCGGAAACGACTGTCTGGATGCAAGAACCATGACATTTAGCCTGGAGAGGATTATTGCGGACTGGCAGCCTGTGCCCATCCCAAGCTTCAAACGTTGAAAACGGACAGACTGTTTTGAGGTAGGTGCATGTTATTTGAGCTCCGGGACGAGTGCTCATAGTTGTGAACTGGTTGTCTCTTGTTTCCAAATAGAAAGCTTATGACATTTCAGGCCCTTGCACAACTAAGATTTCACGATACGAGCAGCTACTAGTTTTGTAGCCTGCCTGCTGACTGGAATTTTTTACAGTTCAGAACACACGAGCACGCAAATCCTCCTGTGCCGATGGGCAGTGTGTTACAAGAAGTTTTTGCTTTTATGTGGCTGCTGCTTAGTAGTGGTGGTAACTGTTTTACATGTATTGCAGTATGCATGGTGCCTCCCTGAATGTGACGCCATCCGAACTTGATGTTCCGGCTGAAGCAGCAGCACAGGCAACCACGTATGATTCGACCGAGACAGCGCATGTTGCCCCAGCCAGGTATATCTTGCATCAAATGTTTCTCAGCAGCTTACGCTTGGCTGGATCGCTGGACTACTAGTGCTGTTCTTTTGCAGCCTACAGCGATTTGTCTAATACATATATTTGGCTGATATGAAGTGTGCATATTTTTGTTTCAGGTTCAGGGGAACTGAAGATTTTGTGATGCACATTGACGAGCTCTTCACATCCCTGAAAGCGATGCCTCGTGAGTGCACACTCGTTCACCTACTCCACCAATGTGACGTGCCACCAAAAAGCGATCATTTCGCGTTATGTCAAAGCTATAACAACTGAGCGGTATCAATGCCCAAAATTTGAAAATTTTGAGGGAATGCACGTTGAGTGGCGACATGATAAATGCCATATTTGGTTTTTGCACAAGCATTGTCTCTACATGCTGTCTAAAATTTGCTCGGCGGATCTTTTTTATAGGTTAGTGCCAAAAGCTGTTTTTTTTTTGTGCTCTCACAAATAGGAATACATTGCAGAATGTCTAGCTTCATATACTAATATGGGTACGTTCTATTTCAGTGCAGCGGCCTCCATCAACCATAGCAAATGCCAGCATCGCTTATATAGCAGGGTTCGTGGCGAGAGCAGTTGAGGAGCGGAGAACATGCAGCTTCTGCCCTGCCCTCCACCGGTCGGATGGACCCAGTGCCGCGCTGATGGGGCTTATTGACCTGCTGTCAAGGGGCGGGCTAACATTCCCAAAGTCGGAATTAGTCACGCTCCTTGTGACCGTTAAGGAAGCTGTTGACATTGCCCTCCCGCACATAAAAAAGAGCAACGTGCGTCAGCAGCTGGCTGAACTGTTATTGCCTCGACTGGAGCAGTGCCCCCTTTTCGTTTGCCCAGCAAGGGATGACCACGCCGCAAGCACACTATCTGTAGTGTTTGATGAGTTCATGATGCCACTCTTAGCCAATGTCGGCGCTACTGTGGCAGACAGGGCTGCTTACCGCAAAAAGCTGGCCTGCAAGCCACTGCATAGGAAAGTGCTCCGTGTTTGAAATAAACACAATGCAAAAACGGATGCCAAGCAACATGGCTCCGATTTTGTTTTTATAAATAAAATGTAATTTTTCTTCAAATGGTTTTACCTGTCCTCCTGCCAAGCTGTAGCTTCGGCGCTTTAAACCCTCTTTTTTGCTTGCCGCGCACGAAAAAAATAACGATACTAAATTCGCCTCAGTTCCAACCAAACACAACGTAAAAGAACCTTATGCATTGCAGGCTTTTATTTATTTGGGGATACTGCTTGCCTCTTTCGAGGCTGTAGCAGGATTGGGGTATAATATAATACATTTGAACACGTCACGAAAGAGCCATCCACAAAAAGGAAGCCCAACGTTTGAGTGGGGCAATGCATTTAGTGGCATCTGCAAGCGTTGAAAGCTAAATATATTACACGCATGTAAGTACAAATCACATTTGTACCATTTGTAGAGGAAAACTGGCAGAACTCCTTGATCTCTATATATCAAAATTAATTTCAGGTTCTAGACTAATATGTAAAAGAACTGCAGAATTAAAATAATCCTCTCGGCTCAACTGTAACTGTAAAATGTTCCGCGTCTTGAAACCATGCACGGCTACAGAAATAAATAAAATTGCCTGCGTGTTATGAAAGGAACGCTCTCATGACGATGTGCCTCACCCCGGTCCTAAGTCTGCGTCATAATTTAGAAAAGCAATTGCCTTATTACACCAGTCAGCTACTTGTGCTGTGCGGTAATTTTCTAGTGCGCGTCGCACAGAGACTGCGAAAACTGCGTTTTCGTCCTCTGTGCCCGTCCGCATCAGGGAAAGCGAGCCTTGGGTTGCGCGCGCCACGGTGCGGCGAGAGGAGCAGTCACACCGCATTACGCTCTCTCCGTGCGAATGGAATGGCCGGAGCAACGGCGCGCCGCCGGAGCTGATCGGGGAGGCCACGTATCAGAGAGGATATTCTGGACAACCCCGGTAGATGTCAGGTCAAGGCGACCCTTGCGCTCGGTGTAAAAGGGGCATTTGACAATGTCGACCACCAGAAAACATTTACTGCAGGAGCTTAACAGAATCAATTACAGAACCTATTACAATTTACAGAATCAAGAAATTACATTTTGTACCTATTGTTCTTTTTTAGTTTGTTTTATTTTGTTTTCTTCATGTGCTAACTATACCTTGTATACATTTTATCTAAACCTTGGCTTGAAATTCTACAAACTGTATCCGCCCCTCCCCTCTGTACCGTACATCTGTACCCTGAGGGTATCTTAAATAAATAAACTGTAGCGACCGTACATATAATAACGTGAGGGACTTTCTCTCTAATTGCAAAGAGTCAATAAGTATTGGTGATCGGACCTCCTCTCGTTCAGTCTAGGTTCAAATCTAGGCACTCCACAGGGACCGGTCTTGCCTCTGCTTCTCTTCAACTTGACCATGCGGGAGCTACCAGAGAACCATAATACAACATTTTGGGCGAGTTGGTTACCTACATTCATTATTACAGCGCAAAGACGGCACAGAACAAGAAGGGGACACAACAGCGCTGACGGTCAACTAAGTTTTATTCGAGACCAGTAGGGTTTTTTATACCACCTGGTGATCAAAACAGGAAAAAACATACAAGAATAGCTGTAGGCATGCGCAAGGGTACCAGAACGGCGGTTATCCGGCACGTGTTAGATTACACATTCTAGATATTTCATCTCTTTCTGGGACAATGCCACGGATGGTGCGCTTATGCACTCGTCCTGCAGTCTTATAATCATAGCAGCTTCTATTATTTATCTTGTTATTGTGTCTCGGTGTTTCCCTATGACACTGAATTGCCTGTACATCGGTTCACATTTATCCTCGCTGTCATCTTCTGCGCTGCAGTCCCTGCAATGTTTGGCAACGTGGCCTGAAGTAGCCACACGTGCGTCATTGTCACTGTCCTCTTTTAGCCTTTTGTTGAGACAGCGGCCAGTCTGCCCGATATATTTTTTCCCACAGGACATGGGGAGTGAATACACCACACTTTCTTTACAAGGGACAAAATGATCCCCGTGCTTAACTTTACACCTGCGCGTTTCGTTAGTCGTGCAGTTAACTTTTTTGCACAAGCTGGAAAGCTTTTCCGGCGCTGAAAATACTACGTCAACGCCTGCCCTACTTCCAATTTTTCGGAGGTTGTGCGACACCTGATGGAGATAAGGCAAAACAACAACCTTTCTTCTTTCCCTTTGCCTAACCGGTTCGCTAGTGTGGCGAGGTCCCAGGTTTTTTAGCTGCTTTTCTGCCACTGACACTAATACATGGGACGGATAACCAGCCATCGTAAGGCGATCCACTTGTTTCGCAAAGCTTAGTTCTATACTATGCTGGCAACACTTCTTTAAAACATTATTAAAAACAGAATGAATAATGGCCCTTTTTTACAAGTTTCGAATGGGCTGATGCATATGGCAGGATGGGTTTTTTTTTTGCCCGAGGCTCGTACGACCAACACACATGGGACGGAGTGAAATGAAGGGCGAGATCTAAGAACCTGTTAGAATCATTAATTGGGGTTTCATGTGTTAAAACCAGTGGCTTAAGACACTCTGTGAATACTGAATGAATATTTAAGAACTGCTGCTCAAAACTGAGGTTGTCATTCTGTACTAACACAAAGTAATCGTCAACAAATCTGAAAATGCGGCACACACAGAATCCTTCCAAACAATCTTGCAGTGTTTTGTCACGCAAGGCCAAAAACATATCGATAAGAACCGGGGCTAGGCACGAACCTATACATATCCCGTCGTTCTGAATGTACATATCCCCATTCCATTCTACAAAAGTCGAACAAAGATAAAACGATAACAATTCTAGGAAGGCATCGGCGGAAATTCCGCACTCGTTTTGGAAGGCTATAACACCATGCTTTTCGATGTGCATATTTACAGCTGACAAGATTTCCGCCTGGGGAATTGTGTAATATAAGTCTTTTACGTCGACTGAAAATACCTACAGCTTTTTATCGTGATCCCATCCTTTTAGGATGGTGATTACTTCGTCAGAATTTCTTATTCTAAAAGGGTCTTCGATCGTTAAAACGTTGAGTTTCTGTTGCAAGTATCTTGCGACGTGCATCTGCCATGTCCCTGCTTCTGAAACTATTGCACGAAACGGCCAGTTGGGTTTATGGGTCTTTGCAGAGAAAAAAATCTCCAGGTTGCTCTTGTGGCAGTTCTCAATCATACTCGACAACTTGTTTAAATTCAACTTGTTGGTTAGCTTTTTTGCTTGGCTCTTAATTTTCGACATTTTTACATCATTGCGTTTGTCAAACACAGCAAGGACGCTGTCTATTGCTTTTGACATGTACACATCTCTGGTTAAAACAACAAAACCTCCATCCTTGTCTGCAGGAAGAAGAGACAGCGAGTTATCTTTCAACCAATTAACTGTTTTGAACAGGGTAGATAAGCGGGCGAGTTGGTGATACATAATGCAAAAAAAACAGCGCGAACAAACGGGGACTAGACGAAGAATACACAGGAACAAGCGCTGACTCTCAACTAAAGTTTAATCACAGGAAGCACACTTATAAAAGGAAACAGAAAACGAAAAAAAACACAAAATCAGAACGCATGTGTTACTATGTGATGTCCAGATATGCAACCTCGCAGTCACGCAGGAGCAGGGATGGTTGGCTGACACATAATCTTGGTTTCTTTGTCATGTTATACGCCTCGATAATTTCCCTGGTCAACTGGTCGGGGTGTTTGTACAAAATGTCAGTAAAATGCAAGGACGGAAAACATGATTGACACTCTCGGCAATGATCAACTAGATTAGTGGAGCGATTAGATTCTAATGAATTGAGATGTTCTCCGAGTCGTGTGTTAATACAACGTCCCGTTTGCCCAATGTATATCTGACCACAGGATAGGGGGATTTTATAAACTACCCCTTTGGAGCACGGCACAAAACATTTAGCGTGCTTAACACCACAGGACGCTACAGATTTCTTGGGGTTGCGGGACTTATTTTCTACTGCTGAACAAATTTTACTGAGCTTATTCGGGGCCGAAAAAACCACATCAACTTTATACCTATGGGCCACATTTTTAAGACCATGAGACAGGCGATGCACATAGGGAAGGACTGCGAACTTTTTCCGTTTCTGTTCTTTCTGTGAAGACGGCAGCAATGTCGGCGCTTTAAGCTTTTTAATTATTTTATTGCAACCCAAAGTGATAAGCTCAGCTGGATATCCTGCTTCCTTTAGTCTCTTAGCCTGATTATCAAAGCTTTCTTGCATAGCATGGTGACAAGATTTTGACAACGCAGATGACAAGGATGAAACAACAATTCCACATTTCACTACCTTAGAATGATGTGACTTATAGTTCAGCAGCGGTTTGTTGGCACGTGGCGCGTAATTCCAACACATGTGTTCCTTCCCCTCAGTCAAACATAAATCTAAAAATTGTATCTGGTTATCGACCGGTACCTCAGTGGTGAACTGTAAACCCCCTGCATTAGCTTTAAATGCTTCTAACACTGTGGACATGTGCTTAGCATAGTCCGTTTTTTCAATGAGGATTAAAAAATCATCGACGTATCTGAAAATTCGGTACGGCATTCCACACAAATCTTTCTGGATAGCTCTATCCACGAATGACAGAAAAATATCACTAAGCGCAGGCGCTACTTTAGACCCAATACAAACACCCGCTTTCTGGGTATAGAGTGTGCCTTCCCATTCAACAAAGGTAGATTTAACATAAAAAGACAACAGCTCAAGGAACCCAGACACAGCAATACCACAAACACTTATAAACTGTTCTTCATCATTGTCCGAAGTGATGCAATCAGAAACAGCAGTCATCATTTCCTTGTGCGGCAGGGAGTAGTATAAATCTACCACATCAATGCTGAAAGCCGAGCATGAACCTGGGTTATGCGCCTGTAAAAACTTGACGACACACTCAGAGTTTGGTACCTTAAAAGGATCATTAATAGATAAAGCTGCCAAATGTTTCTGCAAATATCCAGAAATTTCGTGTTGCCAGGTGCTCTTTTCAGTCACAATGGCCCTAAATGGTAATCCCGTTTTATGTGTCTTAGCAGAGAAGAAAATCTTTAAACAGCTGCTTTTTGCCTTAACTACACTCCCTTTAAGTCGCTCCAGATTCAATTGTTCAAGCAGTTGCACCGCTCTGCTTTTTACCTTCTGTAACTTCGCCGAGACCGGCTGAAAGTTCTTCTCGATGGCTACTAATGCTTTATCCGAAAATAATGATTCAGGTATGACTACAAAACACCCTTCTTTATCCGCAGTTACCAGTCGCAAGTTATTCGAGACAAGGAAGTTAATCAGTGATCCGAATCCCTTTCCATGCTTGACCGCCGTAGAGGTCCTAGCTAAAACCGCTGTACATTCCTCTACGCACCTGGGTCGAGACTCATCCGGTGCCAGGCGAGAAATCGATCGCGCCATGGTCACCTTTTCTTCCCCTCGCAGGTGTGGCTCAACACAGAATTTTGGGCCCATCTGAAGAAGGGCTTCATGCGGTTTTGGTAGTGGCGTGTCACCAAGTACAATCACTTTTCCTGGTTTCTGCGACGTCCCTTTCCTTGACGGGAGATTCGGTCGAACCCTGCTCCACAAGAACTCAGTGCACTCGTCAACGGTTTTGCACCAATCACGGTACATACGAGGATGGTGATGTAGACTTCCGCTGTGCTCACAGGCAACTCTCAGGCGGTCCTTGAAAAACCGGCCTTGGTGCCTCCTTTCCGAAGACAGGATTTTACATACGCGGCAAGCATGTCCTTTGGACGGTTGCAGGAACCCGCAAATCACTTGAAGTTCTGGTGGACACCAACCTTTCCTTGCATGCCAGGAGGACACACGCGCTTTGCACACACACACAGCAACCAACGAGGCCAAGACAGCCGGGTCAACAGGGAGAGGGTTAGGGTACGTTACAGAGCCCGTAGTACTAGAAATGAAATTCAACAGGTTAGATAAGCGGGCGAGTTGGTGATACATAATGCAAAAAAACAGCGCGAACAAACGGGGACTAGACGAAGAATACACAGGAACAAGCGCTGACTCTCAACTAAAGTTTAATCACAGGAAGCACACTTATAAAAGGAAACAGAAAACGAAAAAAAAACACAAAATCAGAACGCATGTGTTACTATGTGATGTCCAGATATGCAACCTCACAGTCACGCAGGAGCAGGGATGGTTGGCTGACACATAATCTTGGTTTCTTTGTCATGTTATACGCCTCGATAATTTCCCTGGTCAACTGGTCGGGGTGTTTGTACAAAATGTCAGTAAAATGCAAGGACGGAAAACATGATTGACACTCTCGGCAATGATCAACTAGATTAGTGGAGCGATTAGATTCTAATGAATTGAGATGTTCTCCGAGTCGTGTGTTAATACAACGTCCCGTTTGCCCAATGTATATCTGACCACAGGATAGGGGGATTTTATAAACTACCCCTTTGGAGCACGGCACAAAACTTTTAGCGTGCTTAACACCACAGGACGCTACAGATTTCTTGGGGTTGCGGGACTTATTTTCTACTGCTGAACAAATTTTACTGAGCTTATTCGGGGCCGAAAAAACCACATCAACTTTATACCTATGGGCCACATTTTTAAGACCATGAGACAGGCGATGCACATAGGGAAGGACTGCGAACTTTTTCCGTTTCTGTTCTTTCTCTGAAGACGGCAGCAATGTCGGCGCTTTAAGGTTTTTAATTATTTTATTGCAACCCAAAGTGATAAGCTCAGCTGGATATCCTGCTTCCTTTAGTCTCTTAGCCTGATTATCAAAGCTACCATGCTATGCAAGAAAGCTTTGATAATCAGGCTAAGAGACTAAAGGAAGCAGGATATCCAGCTGAGCTTATCACTTTGGGTTGCAATAAAATAATTAAAAAGCTTAAAGCGCCGACATTGCTGCCGTCTTCACAGAAAGAACAGAAACGGAAAAAGTTCGCAGTCCTTCCCTATGTGCATCGCCTGTCTCATGGTCTTAAAAACGTGGCCCGTAGGTATAAAGTTGATGTGGTTTTTTCGGCCCCGAATAAGCTCAGTAAAATTTGTTCAGCAGTAGAAAATAAGTCCCGCAACCCCAAGAAATCTGTAGCGTCCTGTGGTGTTAAGCACGCTAAATGTTTTGCGCCGTGCTCCAAAGGGGTAGTTTATAAAATCCCCCTATCCTGTGGTCAGATATACATTGGGCAAACGGGACGTTGTATTAACACACGACTCGGAGAACATCTCAATTCATTAGAATCTAATCGCTCCACTAATCTAGTTGATCATTGCCGAGAGTGTCAATCATGTTTTCCGTCCTTGCATTTTACTGACATTTTGTACAAACACCCCGACCAGTTGACCAGGGAAATTATCGAGGCGTATAACATGACAAAGAAACCAAGATTATGTGTCAGCCAACCATCCCTGCTCCTGCGTGACTGTGAGGTTGCATATCTGGACATCACATAGTAACACATGCGTTCTGATTTTGTGTTTTTTTTTCGTTTTCTGTTTCCTTTTATAAGTGTGCTTCCTGTGATTAAACTTTAGTTGAGAGTCAGCGCTTGTTCCTGTGTATTCTTCGTCTAGTCCCCGTTTGTTCGCGCTGTTTTTTTGCATTTTGAACAGGGGAAGCTTCCTGCCTGCCTGTCTGTACTTTGCTAAAACGTCGACACCTTCAGAGATGCAACGGTCTGCTTCGGTCTTCTCCGCGCGTCGGGAAACTTGTTTTACCATAGCCAAGAGCTCCGGTCTCGATGCTTTTGGCTCGACCGCAAACTTGGGCCCCCGGCCAATGACTTGCCTGACGTTGTCGGGAAGGGAGCTGCCCTCTATGACGTGGATCCGTTGCCCGGTAACTGGAGTCCTCTTAGGAAGAAGTGCACAAAGCGCTGGGAGGGTCTGTTGCCAAAGGAACTCGGTGGTGCGGTCAGTGAACCGTGATAAATGGCGCCACTGTGCATTCGAATGTTCTGGCCCAGCATGGAACTGTACCAAAACCTTCAAGCGCTCCTTGTGCGCTCGCACTTGCTGAAGCCATTCAGACCTGAGAATCTTGCAGAGTCTTCTCCCATGGCTCGCTGAAGGTTGTACGCCGCCAAATAAGGCTGATACATCAGGTGGCAGGATTCTCTTGCGAACGCAAAACCCGAGTGAACGTGCTCGGCAAGCTGCCGCGGCGACTACTGGTATCTCTTGAAAGAGATCAGGAACACATGTAAAAGAGCCCTTTGTACTAGAAATAAAGTTCCATAATACAACATTTTGGGCGAGTTGGTTACCTACATTCATTATTACAGCGCAAAGACGGCACAGAACAAGAAGGGGACACAACAGCGCTGACTGTCAACTAAGTTTTATTCGAAACCAGTAGGGTTTTTTATACCACCTGGTGATCAAAACAGGAAAAAACAGACAAGAATAGCTGTAGGCATGCGCAAGGGTACAAGAACGGCGGTTATCCGGCACGTGTTAGATTTCACATTCTAGATATTTCATCTCTTTCTGGGACAATGCCACGGATGGTGCGCTTATGCACTCGTCCTGCAGTCTTATAATCATAGCAGCTTCTATTATTTCTCTTATTAGTGTGTCTCGGTGTTTCCCTATGACACTGCATTGCCTGTACATCGGTTCACATTTATCCTCGCTGTCATCTTTTGCGCTGCAGTCCCTGCAATGTTTGGCTACGTGGCCTGAAGTAGCCACACGTGCGACATTGTCACTGTGCTCTTTTTGCCTTTTGTTGAGACAGCGGCCAGTCTGCACGATATATTTTTTCCCACAGGACATGGGCAGTGAATACACCACACCTTCTTTACAAGGGACCGGATAACCGCCGTTCTTGTACTCTTGCGCATGCCTACAGCTATTCTTGTATGTTTTTTCCTGTTTTGATCACCTGGTGGTATAAAAAACCCTACTGGTCTCGAATAAAACTTAGTTGACAGTCAGCGCTGTTGTGTCCCCTTCTTGTTCTGTGCCGTCTTTGCGCTGTAATAATGAATGTAGGTAACCAACTCGCCCAAAATGTTGTATTATGGAACTTTATTTCTAGTACAAAGGGCTCTTTTACATGTGTTCCTGATCTCTTTCAAGTGATACCAGTAGTCGCCGCGGCGGCTTGCCGAGCACGTTCACTTGGGTTTTGCGTTCGCAAGAGAATCCTGCCACCTGATGTATCAGCCTTATTTGGCGGCGTACAACCTTCAGCTAGCCATGGGAGAATACTCTGCAAGATTCTCAGGTCTGAATGGCTTCAGCAAGTGCGAGCGCACAAGGAGCGCTTGAAGGTTTTGGTACAGTTCCATGCTGGGCCAGAACATTCGAATGCACAGTGGCACCATTTATCACGGTCCATTGACCGCACCACCGAGTTCCTTTGGCAACAGACCCTCCCAGCGCTTCGTGCACTTCTTCCTAAGAGGACTCCAGTTACCGGGCAACGGATCCACGTCATGGAGGGCATCTCCCTTCCCGACAACATCAGGCAAGTCCTTGGCCGGGGGCCCAAGTTTGCGGTCGAGCCAAAAGCATCGAGACCGGAGCTCTTGGCTATGGTAAAACAAGTTTCCCGACGCGCGGAGAAGACCGAAGCAGACCGTCGCATCTCTGAAGGTGTCGACGTTTTAGCAAAGTACAGACAGGCAGGCAGGAAGCTTCCCCTGTTCAAAACAGTTAATTGGTTGAAAGATAACTCGCTGTCTCTTCTTCCTGCAGACAAGGATGGAGGTTTTGTTGTTTTAACCAGAGATGTGTACATGTCAAAAGCAATAGACAGCGTCCTTGCTGTGTTTGACAAACGCAATGATGTAAAAATGTCGAAAATTAAGAGCCAAGCAAAAAAGCTAACCAACAAGTTGAATTTAAACAAGTTGTCGAGTATGATTGAGAACCGCCACAAGAGCAACCTTGAGATTTTTTTTTCTCTGCAAAGACCCATAAATCCAACTGGCCGTTTCGTGATATAGTTTCAGAAGCAGGGACATGGCAGAATCACGTCGCAAGATACTTGCAACAGAAACTCAACGTTTTAACGATCGATGACCCTTTTAGAATAAGAAATTCTGACGAAGTAATCACCTTCCTAAAAGGATGGGATCACGATAAAAAGCTGCAGGTATTTTCAGTCGACGTAAAAGACTTATATTACACAATTCCCCAGGCGGAAATCTCGTCAGCTGTAAATAAGCACATCGAAAAGCATGGTGTTATAGCCTTCCAAAACGAGTGCGGAATTTCCGCCGATGCCTTCCTAGAATTGTTATCGTTTTATCTTTGTTCGACTTTTGTAGAATGGAATGGGGATATGTACATTCAGAAGGACGGGATATGTATTGGTTCGTGCCTAGCCCCGGTTCTTATCGATATGTTTTTGGCCTTGCGTGACAAAACACTGCAAGATTGTTTGGAAGGATTCTGTGTGTGCCGCATTTTCAGATTTGTTGACGATTACTTTGTGTTAGTACAGAATGACAACCTCAGTTTTGAGCAGCAGTTCTTAAATATTCATTCAGTATTCACAGAGTGTCTTAAACCACTGGTTTTAACACATGAAACCCCACTTAATGATTCTATCAGGTTCTTAGATCTCGCCCTTCATTTCACTCCGTCCCATGTGTGTTGGTCGTACGAGCCTCGGGCAAAAAAAAAAAACCCATCCTGCCATATGCATGAGCCCATTCGAAACTTGTAAAAAAGGGCCATTATTCATTCTGTTTTTAATAATGTTTTAAAGAAGTGTTGCCAGCATAGTATGGAACTAAGCTTTGCGAAACAAGTTGATCGCCTTACGATGGCTGGTTATCCGTCCGATGTACTAGTGTCAGTGGCAGAAAAGCAGCTAAAAAACCTGAGACCTCGCCACACTAGCGAACCGGTTAGGCAAAGGGAAAGAAGAAAGGTTGTTGTTTTGCCTTATCTCCATCAGGTGTCGCGGACTAGGTTTAGGACTAGAGGGGAGCGGACTAGGTTTCAACCTATCTTTTTTCAAGCAAGGGGAATTGATTAAACAGACATTACCGGGACTAATATATGCGGACGATATAGTGATAATGGCTGACAACAAGGAAGACCTGCAGAAGTTGTTAGACATATGCAGTACAGAGGGAGATAGATTAGGCTTCAAGTATAGTAAGGAAAAATCTGCAGTCATGACATTTAATGAAGAGGGCGGCGAGCATAGAATACAGGAGTTCGTGCTAAAGGTAGTGAATGAGTACAAGTATCTTGGGGTGTGGATAAATAACAGTGTTGAGTATCTGACAGAGCATGAAAAATATGTAATGAATAAAGCTAGTAGGAATGCAGCTGTCATGAAAAATAGGGCACTGTGGAATTACAATAGGTATGAGGTGGTAAGAGGGATCTGGAAAGGGGTGATGGTCCCTAGCCTGACCTTCGGGAATGCGGTCCTGTGTATGAGGCCAGATGTTCAAGCAAGGCTGGAAATTAGGCAACGGGTAGTAGGGAGGTTAGCTTTGGGAGCACATGGCAATACACCAAATCAGGGGGTACAGGGTGATATGGGATGGGCGTCTTTCGAGAGCAGAGAGGCTAGCAGTAAGATAGCATTTGAGGAACGATTGAGAAGGATGGAGGAAAAGCGGTGGGCTAGGAAAGTTTTCAGATACCTGTATATAAAGAATGTTGGCACGAAATGGAGAAAGCGAACTAGAAAATTGACAAGCAAATATCTGGACAGCAGTAAGGGGCCAAATCAGCAATTATCGGTTAAGAAAAAGGTTAAAGGAACAGAGAGAGCTTTGTGGAAAACAGGGATGCTGACGAAATCGGCACTAGAAACATACCGGACCTTTAAACAGGAAATTGTCAAAGAAAATATCTATGATAATTGTAGGGGAAGTTCTTTGTTGTTTGAGGCCAGGACTGGAGTTTTGCGGACTAAGAAGTATAGAGTCAGGTACCAGGAGATAGACACTTTGTGCATTGCGTGCGGAGAGGAGGAGGAAACGGCTGAACACTTGATACTTTTCTGTAAAGGGCTTCACCCTACAGTGGAAGGCAGCGGGGCTGACTTACCCAAGGCATTGGGGTTTAGGGATAGTGAAGGGAAAGTGGATTTTAAGAGGTTAGAAATAACCAAGCGAAGGTTATCTGATTGGTGGCTAAAAGCAAGACAGGAGTAAAATTTCACAAGACATGGCTAGGTGGCTTGAGCCACCGCCCGATGTAAAGGGTTCAGCCGTATCCATCCATCCATTGGAAGTAGGGCAGGCGTTGACGTAGTATTTCCAGCGCCGGAAAAGCTTTCCAGCTTGTGCAAAAAAAGTTAACTGCACTACTAACGAAACGCGCAGGTGTAAAGTTAAGCACGGGGATCATTTTGTCCCTTGTAAAGAAGGTGTGGTGTATTCACTGCCCATTTCCTGTGGGAAAAAATATATCGTGCAGACTCGCCGCTGTCTCAACAAAAGGCAAAAAGAGCACAGTGACAATGTCGCACGTGTGGCTACTTCAGGCCACGTAGCCAAACATTGCAGGGACTGCAGCGCAGAAGATGACAGCGAGGATAAATGTGAACCGATGTACAGGCAATGCAGTGTCATAGGGAAACACCGAGATACACTAACAAGAGAAATAATAGAAGCTGCTATGATTAAGACTGCAGGACGAGTGCATAAGCGCACCATCCGTGGCATTGTCCCAGAAAGAGATGAAATATCTAGAATGTGAAATCTAACACGTGCCGGATAACCGCCGTTCTTGTACCCTTGCGCATGCCTACAGCTATTCTTGTATGTTTTTTCCTGTTTTGATCACCAGGTAATATAAAAATCTTTACTGGTCTCGAATAAAACTTAGTTGACAGTCAGCGCTGTTGTGTCCCCTTCTTGTTCTGTGCCGTCTTTGCGCTGTAATAATGAATGAAGCTACCAGAGAAGCTAGACTGCATCCAAGGCATTGAGCGCTCTATATAAGCCGATGACTTTACAATTTTGTGTTGCAGCCGTAATGAAGGGGAAATTCAACACCACCTTCAGGAAGCAGCGAACGTCGTGTGCCAGCATGCGGCGAGGCATGGTTTAACGTGCTTCCCGAGAATGCCGAGTTATTCCTTGTCGACCGTGGCAAGAAACAGAATAAGGCACTTTTACCGTCCACTCCCCCTTTCGCTATTACGGTCAAGGGTGTGAATTCCGATCAAGAAATCAAGGTCCTGGGAGCCATCATATCCAGCGGGAACACTAACACGACAAGAATCGGACAGCTTCAAGCCTATTAAGGCGATAGCGCTTAATGTCTCATATTCTCGTCCGTCCGTTATATTTTAGGTCACGTGATCGATCACGTGTTATCCTGGCGCATGCCGTCGTGATGTCACGTGACCTCGTGATGTCACTTGATCTGTGTACCACGCACGCGCCAGCTGCTCTTCTCCTCGGTCGTGAAATGAATTCAAGCGCGGCAAATTCAAATCAGTGCAATAAGTCGCAAATGGCTTTCGCCTTCCCGCAGTTAAGAGACACCTAAGTGCATTCAACTAATTTTTTCGACAAGTCTCTAGAATGCTACGCCGGGTATTCAAGAAAAGAAATGGGCTAAAAGAGAAGGATTCCCTAAGATTAGTTCAGGCTTTCATTCTCTCTAAGATTACATACGCCACCCCCCACTTGCTGCTTAGCAAATAGGAGATAGACCAACTGGACTTTATTATTTTAAAGGCAATTAAGACGGTGCTGGGACTCCCTTTATGCACATCCACTGAGCGCCTACTACGGATGGGGATCCATAATATCATCTAGGAACTAACAGAGCCCCACCGTGTCAACCAAATTGCCAGGCTCTCAACATCTAAGCCTAGCGGGAACAAATTACAGAAGCTGATAATCCGTCTACTCCGGGAAGTCGCCCACAAGATCGACATTTCCATACAGATGAAATAACACATCACAACTCAACCCGTACCAAAGTGCATGGATGAGCAACACAACAGAGGATTCAGACCAGCTAGAGCTTGACACTTCTCTAATCGATGGGATGGAAGCAAGGACACGATCTACGTCGATGCGGCTGGACCCATTGAGGGGGTCACGACAAATGCAGTAGTTTCACCCCGGGGGGATACGGTATCCAGACACCTACGATTCGTCCTGCCCCTTCTGCGGAGCGTTGGTGCACTCTTTCATACGGGAAAAAGGTTAGTGCTGCGCGAATGATACACGACAGGAGAGCAGAAACAAAAACAACGCATGCGCAGACTTCCTACTGTTTATTCGAGACAGAAAGGCAAACGCTATATAAGGGATGAACCTAGGCGCATAAACATCACTGCCATTGAAACAAGTCCTGATTAAAATCTAGACCATATTGATCAAATTTTTACATTGCAGAAGGGCCGATAAACCACAGAGCACTCTGTCAGCAAGTCTTCAGACACTCCTTGTCAAGAAAATGATTACAAAGAAGCAAAGAACCTAACAATCAACCTGAGTAAAGGGAGTGAAAAAAAACACCAAGTGACAGTGCAGGTGACCCAACAGAAAACAAGAGAAAAAAACTGAAAACACGATGAAATCATGGTGTGACATATGAAAAACCCGGCATGAGAGCATGGAAACAAAAGAGAACACGAGTAAAGGTGAAAATTAAAAGCAGGTAAACGAATGGAATGAGGTATGGAAAAAGAAGCATGACATGGAAGCCAACAAAGAACAAATGTAAAGGTGAGCATAAAAGCACACAAAACTACATTTGCGGCCTTTAGGTACATGCATCTTAGAAACAAAATTATGACAAAAGTGATACAATTATAGGTGGCCTTCTAAACACGTGATTTCTCTCAGTGAAAGCGAAATAGACGGAGTGCTGACACATTTTCACCATTTTTTACGATGTGATAGGTTTCGACCACATCCCTTTCTGCCTTATCTCTTGATTTATATAAAAAGATAGTAATGCGCAATACTGGGTTGCAAGGCCCTTTCTTCTTGCCCTTACCCTTCCCTTTACAGTTCTTACACTGCTGCGCCAGATGACCTCCCATATTGTTCTTCACTGCCAAGTTATGTTCGCGTGCCCATTCATTGAAACGCCTACCAGTCTGCCCGATGTAAACTCTACCGCATGTGAGGGGAATAATGTAAACAAGGCGCGAATCGCACTTTGTGAACTTCTTTTCGCAACTGGTATTGCATTGCGGCCTGGTTCTCTTTTCTGTCGACATCAAAGGGCAAACGCTGCTCAGCTTAATTGGTGCCGAAAAAAACATCCTGACACCATATCGGTTCGCCACTTTTTGATGTTGTGGGATACCCGGTGTATGTAAGGCATCAACTGCAGTGACTTTTCCTTGTCCTTTTAATTCTTTTTACGGCCTTTGAGCTTCTGTAATAAGCTTTCACACGCTGCGGTGATGAAGTGGGGCGGATAACCAGCTGCGCGGATACGTGGAACTTGCTGGCTAAAGCTTTCTTCTATTTTGTGGTTGCAATATTTTTCTAGGGCAGACTGGCAGGCTGAGATAACGTTAACACGTTTTACGAGCTTAGAATGTGCGCTTCCAAACGGCAGTTGGTTCTTTTTGGTTCTCGGACTGTATACGACCAGCAGATGTGTTGAGAGGCAAATTCGAGAGTAAGATCAAGGTACTGCAGTCTGTTGTTGTTAGCTAATTCGCGGGTAAAGATTAAGCCATGGGAGGAAGCGTCAAATATCCCTAGAATGTCAGTCGCCACCTCATCAATGTTATCTTCTGGGGATACATCCATACCTCATCCGATTCTTTTAACTGGTTTCAATTTTCACCTTTACTCGTGTTTTCTGATGTTTCCATGCTCTCACGCCGGTTTTTGTATACGTCACACCATGAATTTATCGCGTTTTCATTGTTTTTTACTCTTGTTGCCTGTTGGGTCACCTGCATTGTTACTTCGTGCATTTTTCACTCCCTTTACTCGGGTTGATTGTTTCGTTCCTTGCTTCTTTTTAATCATTTTCTTGACAAGGAGTGTCTGAAGACTTGCTGACAGAGTGCTCTGTAGGTTATCGACCCTTCTGCAAAGTAAAAATTTGATCAATGTGGTCTAGATCTTAATCAGCACTTCTGTGAATGAAAATGATAGTTATGCGCCAAGGTTCATCTCTTATATAGCGTTTGCCTTTCGGACTTGAATAAACAGTTGGAAGTCTGCGCCTGTGTTGTCGTTTTTGTTCCTTTTCTCCTGTCGTGTCTCATTCACGCAGTACTAACCTTTTTTCTGCAAAGAACCAACTAGCCCACAAGAAAGTTCTACTTCTTTCATACAGTTTGGGAATGTGAAGAAAACCCAGACTTGGACAGCAATCCCAATCCGACATATGAGCGCTGGGAGGCAACCCTTCATAGCCAAAGTCCACTCGACCGGAATCGTTAGTTGAGAGGGGCCGCATTATGATGGCGACCAATGGTTTCTCCTACTGAACCCAAACATTTTTAATGTGCGCTAAATAAACGTTTTTATTCCTCCTCATAACATAGCACACACTAGCTCGAATATGGCAGCAGCGACGACGGACAAGAGCAAAAATTTAAGGGGCACTTTTATGACCTAAATTGCGGTGGGGTGAAAGCCTTTAGCGCAGTATTGCTGCTTGTGTAGCTGATGCTTGGTGAAGATGTTGATTAATGCGCAATGTTGGAACCAGCGAAACTGACACAGGACGAAAACAAGGAGGCACAGACACAACACAAAAAAAAAACATTAGTGTTGTGTGTGTGCCTCTTTGTTTTTTCCTGCGTGTGTTTCGCTGGTTCCATCATTGTGCATTATGAACCAAGTAGCCCAGCAATTTTCTCTACGTTGATTATGGACTACACAATTTTTCGCTTAACGACACTTCCGCTGACGTTCATTACCGCTCGTACGCTTGGTTGCTGGAGACACAGAAGAACGTTTAGGCGGCATCCTTCCGGATCGGCGTTCAGAAGGCGTCTGGCAAGATTGCCTGGACAGCGCTCTTCTCGAACGATGGTGGCGCCCCTCAGTGACGTCACACGCATTTACAAAGTAGGCTGAAGCGCAGGTGCATTGTCTGCTGGGGCCTTGCGCATGCGCAGTGCATTATAGTATACTGGGTTCCCAGCTACGACATACCACACCAACCACTTGTATTACTAATGAACTAATTACTAATGCCCTACATAATCAATTACCGATTAACTAATCACTAATTGTTATTTCACTGTGAGGACAGTTCTCTGCTTACGTGGAGGAATGCGAAAGCGTGTGTTTTGAGGAAAGAAAAGGTTTTTGAGGAAAGGACGCAGTAGCTCACTGTTCTCGAAATTTCGGTGGGCACATCAACCACGTTTGATTGACAGGTATAGAGATACTTTTCTGTGAACATCCCCGCTGGCGAGTCATGAGCCTATAAATGCTTTTGCCATAGAAGTTTCAATGTGCGTAAATACCAAGCATTAATCCGCAGAAGCAGGCAAAGCAGAACGCCGGCGTTGCCTCCAATAGGACGTCGATACTCCCATGTTACGAGGGTAGTCAACGATAGCGGTTATATACGCAGGCTGCGTTACGTCACTGCACCGAGTGACTGCAGATTCCTTGCGCCACTAATAATTGCGCCCTCTCGTGCTCGCTCTCGGTAAACGCCATGCGTCAAAGTTAGGTGGGTGCTTGGTCGGCTCGCAGCTTTCGACGCAACGGGGCTGGAACGATCTGCTGAACCAGGCAGAGTAGAACGTTAGGGGTTGTTTCCAGTGCGCCATCACCACTTGGTGGACTTTCCTGCCCAGCGATCTTGCGCCGTAACTTCATAGCTAAGGCCGCACTCCTGTCGATCTCCATCAGGGCACCTATCAGCACGGCGTGAATGCAGAGCCATTTAGTTTCATATATACGTCACCAATGCTGCAGTGAAATATGCTGCTGCAAAATTCTCTCCGGCCACTTTGACATGAAGTGGTATACTCACTGTTTTGAAGTACCCCGGGCTCTCAATGCGGCAGCCTGAACGAAATACCCTCGGTTGTTTTTGGAGCCCCAGCTACCAAATAAAAATACGTAGGCCACTGAACGGGATATATAGGCGGTTTTCGAACCTGCTAACCTTCTAGGGTTCAGAAGTAGACTCGTTGTTGATCACTTCGGTTATGGCATTTCTTCGATGGTGGGTAAAACACCGGTACGATCACCAATTGAAAGCGCGGTGTTCAAATCTCCCGCGTCCAGGTCATGCGCAGCAGAGGACAACAGCGGAGAGGCAAACTTCCTATGCCGGCCAACATTACGTCACGTCGAGGAGCCGGGGATGCTTTGCGGCACCCGAGCGAGCTTTCAGCGAGCGTTCTTTCTCGAGTTTCGTGCTACGCGGACGTACAAAAGCGTGTCAGCTTAGTTTGAGCACCAGGCTCAGCACGAGGCTCTGCTTTGCGTTCGGGTGCACGAACAGCTACGGCCGTGACTGTGTCGTCTTCCACTGTTTTCCTCATGATCAAAAGCTCCCAGTGCAAAGGGTCGCTACTATGGAGAGGAAGAATTTAAAGCCGACGAAAGCAAGCGTACTCTGCCCGTAGCATTTTCTTCAGAGCAGCTGCTTTGCACAGCTTGCACCTAATGCAATCTCTTGCGCTGTCTGTCAAAAAGGGCTGGCTGAACCGCGACACGCTCCCATAGGATGTGTGTCCCCATTGCCAATAAGAGCATCTGCGAAACGAAGAAACAAGAGGTAAATGCATCTACATCCGATTCTAATTTCACTACTTTGCGACCGTTAAGGTATCTTTGTGTGTGGAGCTTTGCAAGGAGTGTTGACAGCGATCAGTCGACGGAAAGTGCCTCCGCCATGGGACGGACAGACGGCTTCAGCGCGGAGTTGCATCTGCGTGTTTTCTATTTTTTCACTCAGCGGGACACACTACAGGACACCGTGCTAATCGCCGCGGTAGCCAATCAGCGACATGGTTATTCGTGTCCGGACAGGCTACTGAGAAGAGCCCACTCTGGTGTCGGAGGTAGGGGTGGTTCTGCGGTATGCTTTCCCATATGGCGCCCACCTGACCTCCTCATGGAGCCCCTGCAGGAGCCTCAGAGAGGCTAAGCAATGCATCGCTCTACATAGCACATACTTACTTGGGCGTGCTGAGCATTGTTCGGCTCGACGCGTCCTAGCAAGCGGGCATCGAAGCTCTTCATATGCGGCATCTTGTTTTTCCACTCGACGTTTCGAAACCTTACATTGTTTCTCCGTCGAGGTGACACGGCGGGTGAGTTGCGGCTTCGCTTTTAAAGACTGTATAGTATCCAAAGTTAGGCGAACGGATAAGATAAAGAAGTTTGCTGAGACAGGGTGCCGCAGCTGGCACAGGACAGGGTTAATTGGAGATGTATGGAAGAGTTCTTTGCCCCGCAGTGGGCGTAGTCGGGCTGATGATGATGACGGTTGTTGACAGCCAGGTCACTGGACTTAAAGGTGTGGATCTAGGAAGAGAAAAGGGTTCCGAAGGAGTAATTATTTCCCGACGTCGGCTCAACGTGCCATAACTGAAGCAGCAGCCTTTCGGGCGAATTTGGCTTGTTCTGCTTGGCTGTAGTACCGTCAAAGTCTGTCCTGTTGTCACATGCCTCGCAATTCTCGGCCCCCCTGCGCTTCACTCACTTAGACGTCAGCTTTGTGCGGCTTCATTCTTTCCGTGAAATACTTTGTTTCGCCAAAGTGCAACACCGGGAACTCACAGTAGGGTATTTTGTGCACACAACGCCCTGGGCCTTTTCTTTAGGATTATGGTCTTCCGGTCGGGGCAGGATGTGTCCGATGAAGTTAATCGGTTTGAAGATTATTCGCACCCCTTCCTTTCTGAGGATAGCAGCTAGCGGAGGTTACGCTGACACCTTTTACGCATGGAACGCATACGCGCCTTTCCAGCTTTCTTATGCTTGAGCTAGGAGTAGATTTGTTTGGTTGCGTCTTTTGAAGCTAAAAGCTTCACTATGCGGGTCATAGGACAGATTCGCGCGAGCTGAAAGGGTGAATTATGCGCATGCGCGAAAACGAGTGACGTCACGCGCCGCGCAGGTGGTCGCTCTTCGCCGCTGCCGCAGCCGTCGCTCTCGCCGACTCGTCGCCTGACCTTTCGGCGCAGCCGCGCGCTACTGCATATGTGCGCCATGTTCAAGCGCAAGGAGGCTATATAATGCGCTTGCCAGAGAATAGGCGTGCGCACTCGACATGGAAGGGAAGGAGAGTGCGGCTTCTGCTAGACTACGGAGAAAAGCTGAGAAACTAAATTCGTCCGATGCAGAAGTACTCGCTTGGGAGTTGGCTGCACAATAGCGAAAAAATGATAAAGCCAAAGCTAAACGTGCAGCCGAAACGCCTGATTAACGGGAAATACGCCTTGATAAACGACGTCAGAAAGAAGCCGAAACGCGTGTCTTGGCCTCATCTTCAGCCAGCAGCAGCCAAACGAGTGAGGAAGAGAAAGGCACGGCGAGGCCTTCAGAATGAAGCCAGCTGAACCTTTTGTCCTGTTCTTACAGGCCTTCCTGTGCCATGCTTCAACATCGGATCACGCCTCAAGTACGTGCTATGTTGCCGACAGCTACGATGGTCATCTTTTGCGGCTGCCTGCGTGGAAAGCTACCGCATGGAACGGACTGGCGCATGCGCTCCCTGGGACTACAACTTCGTCGATGATAACGGACCGCACTGGCTATTTAAGCTCAGTCTTCATCGAGCATTCGTGTGGGCACGGCGAGGCCTTCAGAATGAAGCCAGCTGAACCTTTTGTCCTGTTCTTACAGGCCTTCCTGTGCCATGCTTCAACATCGGATCACGCCTCAAGTACGTGCTATGTTGCCGACAGCTACGATGGTCATCTTTTGCGGCTGCCTGCGTGGAAAGCTACCGCATGGAACGGACTGGCGCATGCGCTCCCTGGGACTACAACTTCGTCGATGATAACGGACCGCACTGGCTATTTAAGCTCAGTCTTCATCGAGCATTCGTGTGGGCACGGCGAGGCCTTCAGAATGAAGCCAGCTGAACCTTTTGTCCTGTTCTTACAGGTTAGTAAACAACAAAAATGTTTTAGAAGTGATGATAGGTTCATTATTGTTCTGCCGTGCCCCACAGTGTGTGTTGATCTTGTACTGGAATGTATCTCATTGTTGTTGATACTTGCTGGTGATGTTGAGCAAAATCCTGGGCCTGATACTGTCGAAAAAATTTTCAGTGAGCTCTTGAAAGGACAGAAAGCGCTCATTGAGGATATGAGGCAAGTTAAAGAAAACCAGAGTTTGCTTTCCCAGCAATTTGATAAAGTGAATGAGAAGATGCTAGAAATTGAGAGCAATTTATTGAATATGCGCAAAAAAGAAGAAAAACTAGAAGCATTGGTGCATGACCTGGGAGTAACTATCCGTTCACAGCAACAGAAAATAGTCGAGATGGAAGACCGAGGCCGACGAAATAATCTTCTCGTATTCGGAATATCGGAAACTGATAGTGAAACTAGCGTCGAACTTAAGAAGAAAGTATTGGACGATGTGTTCCACGAACGCCTTGGTGTCAGAGTTAACACGGTAGAACGGATACACAGGCTCGGAAAGAGGGGTGTGGACAAGGTGCGCCCAGTGATCGTTCGTTTCTTCGACTACAATGAAAAAATGAATTTATTTAGGAACTGCAAGAAACTAAAGGGCAGCAATACTTCTTTATCACATGATTATTCCCAGGCGACTTTACATAAGCGTAAGAAACTGTGGGCAAGTGCACAGCATGAGAAGGACAATGGCGCAAAGATTCGGCTCGAGCATGACAGGCTTTTTATTGATAAAGAGGAATTTGTCTGGGATGACGACAACCACTACCGCGTGAGGGTAGAACGCACGCTTGCTACTGTTAATAAAAACGAATGACAGTTTGGGACAAAAGAAAGAAATTTTACATTGATAAATTTGAATGCACGCAGTCTCCTGAATAAAACTACTCAGCTAGAACACATTATCATGCTTTACCAGCCAGATGTCATTGCAGTAACAGAAACATGGTTGCGTCCTGAAATAACTGATAGTGAGATAGTACCACCTACGTATCGAATGATACGTAAGGATCGTGACACGCGCGGTGGTGGTGTGGCGCTTATTTTTAAAGAAGGAATCGAATTTGTTCTTATGAAGGATTGCCCTAACACGGAGAGCATCTGGTGCCGGATAAAAGTTGGTGTTTCTTCTTGTGTTATTGCCGCAGTATATCGACCCCCCAGTGCCCCTATTACATTTCTTGAATCGTTACAAGAATACGTTTCAAATAATGTACCTAGAAACGCAAGTGTGATCATTGCCGGTGATTTCAATTTGCCTAGTATATCTTGGGAGTCACTTGATGCAGGCACAACTGATGCTAAACACTGTGAGGTCATGTTAGACATTGCTTTTAATAATGATCTCACGCAAATTGTCAAACGCACAACAAGGATTGGAGCAAGTACGGAATCAATACTGGACTTGGTTTTTGTAAACAGCAAAATAACTGAATATGATGTGTCCGTTAAGGAAGGGCTTTCTGACCATAACCTTGTTTTAGTTTCTTTCAAACGGCTTAGACCACCGGAAAAAACGAAAAGGCTAACTATTTCTGTTAACGATTTTTCGAATGCTGATGATGTCAGCATCATAGACTACTTGGAAATGACCTTGGATTCTTACCACGGGGAGGATGACGTCAACACTTTGTGGGAGAGGTTTAAAAATATAATCAGGTACTGCCTGCAAAAGTTTGTTCCGCAACGTCAAAAAACGATAAAGAAACGTAACCCTTGGATAAATCGTGAGATAATCCAGCTAAAGCGAAGGATAAAGCGGAGAAAACGCAACAGAGTAAGGAATCAAAATGAAATTTCGCACCTATCTTCGATACTTAAAGAGAAGTTATTGACAGCAAAAGATAGGTATTTTTCCGAAAAGCTCACCCAATTTATGAAAACCTCCCCACAGCGTTTTTGGCGTCACCTTTCACCCTCGAGGGAAAAAATGGAGTTTCTTACAGTGGATGGTTGTGTTGTTACTGATAAATCAGAAATCGCTAACAGATGTAATGCCTATTTTCATTCTGTATTTAGCCCTTCTAACTCTATGCCCCAGAATTCAATAAGCGGATTATGCTCCAAACCGTCTGACACACCCGCTATTACATTGTCCCATGAAGGAATATTTTCCCTCCTCCTTAATTTAGATACAAAAAAGTCTTCCGGTCCTGATTCTATTCCTAATGAGTTCCTAAGAAGATACGCGGAATGGATCGCAAAATATTTAATTATCATATTCAATGCATCACTGAAGCAACATTCCTTGCCAAATGACTGGCTGCAGGCTAGGATAGTTCCAGTACACAAATCTGGAAGCAAGCACGTTCCCGACAATTACAGACCTATTTCTATCACCTGCTCCTGTTGCAAGATGCTTGAGCACGTCGTGGCAAACTGCTTATCCAAATATCTTGAGGACACGAACAAACTAAATCCCAATCAACATGGTTTCAGGCGGAAGCTCTCTACTGTTACCCAACTTGTTGAAACAATGCATGATTTTTCAAAAGCCTTAAACAACAGAGACCAAGTGGATGCAGTTTGCCTAGACATGTCTAAAGCATTCGACCGTGTACCCCATGATGAACTTCTTAACAGGCTCATTGACTTAGGCATAAACACAGATATTGTGTACTGGATTAAAGCTTACCTTACTAATAGAACCCAGTATGTGGAGGTAGACGGTGCGAAATCTGACGTCCTGGGTGTACCCTCAGGTGTCCCTCAGGGGTCTGTGCTGGGGCCTATATTATTTTTATGCTATGTTAACAACATCGCAGTCTCACTTCCTCCTCAAATAACAGTCCGGCTATTTGCGGATGACTGTTTAATATACTCAATCATATCAAAGCCAGAAGACCAGCTCACATTAAATTTGGCGTTGAACTCCATTAATCAATGGTGCGCAGCTTCTAGAATGAAAATTAATTATACGAAAACATCATATATTACACTGACAAACAAAACCAAAAATATTTTTTCATTTGGTTATGAAATAGATGGGCGGAATATAACATGTGTCAACTCCTTTAAGTATTTAGGTGTCACTATATCATCTAATCTAAGTTGGAATTTACATATTGACAACATATGTTCAAAAGCTGAAACTAAGTTGTGGTACCTTAGAAGAAAACTGAAACTTGCATCCACAAAAGCAAAACTAACTGCCTATCTCGCGCTGGTACGTCCGACACTGGAATATGCAAGCGTCATATGGGATCCGTATCAGTCAAATCAAACGTATAAGATTGAAAAAGTTCAAAGAAGGGCCGCCAGGTTCATTCTGTCAAAATATAGATATACTGATTCCGTGACTGACATGCTGCAAGAATTACAACTTCCTTCACTGTCGAAACGAAGGAAGATCGCCAGGCTAAAATTTCTTTATCTTTTGCGCAATAATCACTTCAACTTAAACACAAGCTGCTATTTGCAACAGCGTTCGTGTCGCCCTGTAAGAAGCTCCCACAGTTACCAGATTACACCCATGATGGCCCGTATTAACTGTTTTAAATACTCCTTTTTCCCCAGAACAATAACAGAGTGGAATTCCCTGCCTCAGACCTTTCTGCAAATAGACAATCTCCCCCAATTTGAAAATTGCTTGTACCGTCACTTACCTGAATAGACATCCTTGTAATTTTGTTTTTCTTTTCATACGTTTTGTTTCCCTACTGCTATTTTATGGTTGTAAGCTAAAATATTTACCCGCTAGCGTTTGTGCTTTAGGTCTGTATCTGCAGTGCAGGACAGCTGTGTTGCGATGACTGTCGTTTTCAATTTGACTATTTTGAATTGTGCACTGTTCATACTTGTGGCTGTGTGACATAACTTACATATGTATCTGTTTTCACCCTGTAACGGCCTACGGCTGACAGTATCAATAAATAAAAAAAAATAAATAAAACAGGAGAGTCAGAAGAGGAAAATCCCAAGACTCGCCGTTACAACGACCACGTGGTAAGACTTAGTGAAAGTGCGAGTGCGACTCATGCAGCCTATAGATAAACAATCTATACAATACCAGCTAAGCTACGAAGTATAACCACGATGTCAAACCGAACATAACTAAAGCTTTTCGCGCGTATATCCAGGCTTAACCAGAGCTAAGCCACTGCCTAATTATTAATTTTAATTGACACGTGGAGTGAATGAACTGGGGCATCACTTTCCCTGGAGATGCCATAACCTGTCTTACAACATCGGAGAAAGCTGCGATCAGCACTGAACGCACCGCCGTGTCCACATGACCTCTTCACCAAACACTGGCGCGGCGCGACCCACGGTGTGCCCACGGCGCCGGCTGCATATTTCTGCTAATAAAGACAATTAGCGCTTGTTTCTGCCTAACTTGGGTTCGATATTCGAGTAAGCAGAATGAGAAACTGTAGGACGTCACTGCAAGCCTGATTTTCACAAAGTGCTTCAGTGTCCCCTTAATATTACTGACGTGCTGTTAAAGCGAAAGCATTGACTACTTTTATCCCCCACGAATCAAATGTAACACACGTTTAAGCAACACTAATCCAAAGTAATCGACCTTTAATCCACCTCAAATCACCATTATTACCTTTAATTAATTGTAATAGACCCTAATTCAAATTAATTAATCTTAATTCACTAATAATCCACAACTAACCATCCTAATCCAACCTGGACCGCTTTTAATTCACCGTAATTTTACGAAAAAACACTTTCATCAAGGGGTTCTTTTGAATTTTTCGCCGATTGCTCACTACAATCGTCTCCGGTGTGGTGACGGCACAATCCTGCTTGACCGATGTGAGCTTTTGGTACCATCCTTTGAGCCCGAACGTCGGGTTTCGCTGCTGAGAAGCCATATAAGGCTTTTGCCTTTATACTCGGGGAAGCTTTCTGCATATATGCAGAGGAATGTACGAGGGCGAGACAAGAGGCTTCCACAAGAGCGCTGCTTTCACGAGTTCATGAGAGGAAGAGGTAGGCGAGACAGCCACAGAAAGCTGTCCCCGACTGCAGCAGTACCTGTCCTCATCGCGCGTTTTATAATACCCTTAATTTTATCTACTGTTCTTGAAATGTTTGCAAATTTCCACAAGAGGACGGCGCGCCGCAGAAAAGTCTCCCAGAGGAAATTTCTTCCGGACTTGTATGTTAATTTGCAACAAATTTTACAAATAGCTTCTAGAAATGACTGTTGCAGCTTCCCTCTAAATTTTGGCACATGCGAATAAGCTGTCCAGACGCGGGCGGTAGTGAAGAAGCGAAACACATTCACAGTAAACACTGGTCCACACACTCCATAGAATTATCGACCCATCTCGTTCACCAGCATCGTTTGAAAACTTCTTGAGCACATCATCCACAGACAAGTCATTAACTATCTCGAAGATAACATTATTTTCAAATAGCACGGTTTCCGCAAGGGCTATTCATGTGACACTCAACTAGCTGGCTTCGTTAATTGCTAACAATTAATTATCCCTTGACGCGGACTTTCGCATCGAGGCAGATATTCTAGATTTTTCAAAAGCTTTTGATCGGGTTCCTCATCACAGGCTTCTACTCAGACTAGCACAGCTTAACATCCGCCCTAACGTGCTCGCTTGGATTAAGGACTTTCTATCAATTAGAACACAGTTCACATCGGTAAATAATTCTAACTCTTCCTCTGCTTATGTGACATGTGGGGTACCAAAAGGAAGCTTCTGCATAATCAAAAAGGCGTGGTGAGCAAGTTTCTGGACCACCTTAGCAGCCTGGAAAGAGCCATTCAGTTTACTATAGAAGAAGACTGCCATTCCTTCACGTCCTTGTTTCACTGGAAGGCCAGGGTCTATCCTTCAGCGTATACGGAAAGAAGACGCACACTTGTCGCTGCCTATATTTCAACTCAGTGCACCCTGCCAGCCATAAGAAAGCCGTTTTTAACACGTTATTGCAGCGTGCGAAAAGATTGTGCACGAGGCCCGAGGATGCGACCCTGGACGCGAAAAAGGTACGGGATGACCTCAGAAGCTGTGGATACCCTAGGCGCTTCATCGACGCGGTAGAACGTCAGTTGGCAAAACAAGGACCACCGGACGCCCGCCCTCCGCTCAAGAAACGGGCTTCTGTGCAGTATGTCCCAGGTACAAGTGAATGCCTGGCACATGTCCTACGGGAATATGAAGTGCCGGTGGCACATGTCCCGGCCAGAAAGATGCGCCATCAGCTTGTAATGGTGAAGGACACACTGCCAAAGGAAAGGTTCACCGGAGTTGTCTACGAAATCCCCTGCGCAGACTGCAAGGGTGTGTATATCGGGGAAACTGGGAACTACCGGAAGCGATTGCAGCAGCACGCTCGGGACGTAAAAAATGAAAACACTCGCAACAACGCCTTAGCGGAGCACGACGTCGTGAATGGCCACAACATTGACTGTGACAAGGCAAGGATCATCGCAACCGAAAAAGTAGCAGCATCACGACTTCATCTGGAATCCCTAATCATACAAACTACGTCACACACGTTAAACCGGAACGACGGTAATCTACACCCGATATACGCACGCTCCTTGCGCCGTTTATTTAATCATTTTTAAACGACCCTTGTTTAGTGATGAATTCATTGTGAACAAGGCTTCCGTGTGGAAGCCGAAACGTCAAGAATGCACCTTTTTTCACTAGTCGGCGTCTCCTATTTTTTCAAATTAACGATTTACCTTCCTGTGTAAAGTATAGATTTCAACTTTTCGCTGATGACTGCGTAGTTTACCGTAACATTACTACTGACAGTGACCGTCAATCCCTACACTCTGACCTGAACGCAGTAAGCTTATGGTGCTCATCCTGGTTAATGGCATTAAACGTTTCTAAAAACAAAACAGATAAATTTCACTCGTCGTACAGATCACATTCCAACCACTTATATCATTAACGACAATACTGTACAACTAACAACAACATACAAGTACCTTAGCGTGCACCTCCTGTTTGACCTAACATGACATCACCATATCGACCTCTCTCTAGCGTCTGCTAACCGCTCACTTGGTATTCTTAAACGTAACCTCAGGCACGTCGCTATACACGTTAAAAAACTCGATTATATAACTCTAATACGCCCTAAAATTGAATATGGTGCGGTCATTTGGTACCCTGAGGAAGCCTACGTTATCAATAAAATCGAATCCTTGCAGAGCCGTGCTGTTCGCTTCATATTTTCAGACTACTCACTTTTCACAAGTGTTAGACCATTAAAAAAACGTGCCGAACTGGAAGATTGGTCACATTGCCGTAAAATTGCTCGTGTAACACTTTTCGGTTAGCTTTATCCCCACCCCTCCCTTCGAATTGATTTGTTTCAGTGACCTCATGCCATCTTCCCCCGCCATGATCATTCTTTCAAAATTAAAAGCGCAAAGTGTCATTCATCGTCTTACGCCAATTCATACATTCCCGTACTATCACTGAATGGAATAGTTTACCATCTGTCATCGCCACAGAAATTGACATCATAGAAATCCAAGAGTTTCTTCACTGTGACGGAAATGTGTAAACTTTGCTGTTTTTTTTCTGTTGATTTTTTGTGTTATGCCTTACGTTTTAACGTTGTTTAACTTGTTTTTTTGTACAGAACTTTTTGCTGAAATGTATCGCGTTTATTAATGACTGTATTGCCCCCCTCCCCTATGTAATACCCTTTAGGCCTTAGGGCCTTTAGGCCCTCCAGAAGAATGAGACGGATAAGTCTGGAATAATTTAAACTGGGCTTTTCTAGCACGTAACTTTGATGGCGCGTCAGCTCATGGTCCAAGTACAAGACACATCATCATCATCAGCCTTACTGCACTCACTGCAGGGCAAAGGCCTCTCCCATGTCTCTCTAATTAACCCGGTAATTTGCCAGCTGCGCCCACCCTGTGCCTGTGAACTTCTTAATCTCATCCACTCACCTAACCATCTGCCGCCCCCTGCTATGCTTGCCTTCTCTTCGTATCCACTCCGTTACCCAGTGGTTGTTTTGACTTCCATCACATGCCCTGCCCAAGCCTATTTCTTCCCCTTGATATCGACTTGGATGCCATTTACACGCGTTTGCTCCCTCACCCACTCTGCCCGCTTCCGGTCTCTTAACGTCACACCTATCATTTTTTCCATGGCTCGTTGTGCTGTCCTTAACTTAAGCGAAACCCTTTTCGTTAGCCTCCATGTTTCTGCCCCGTAGGTGAGCACCGGTAAGATACAGCTGTTGTACGGTTTTCTAATGAGGGTATTGGTAAAAGACGCAAGACAAGGTAAAGACACAAGCTAAGGAAAAACTGTCCGCGACCAAATTCAGCTTCCATTGTTCTCCGGGATGCGTGTAGATGTCCTTGGCATACACTTGTACTCTTTTATCGTTTAATTGTAGGCCCTCGTCGTTCCCCTGTTCGCAGTTGATGCAATATGTTAATAGACACATCAGCTGCAAGATTGGAGAAACACATAAAAGGAAGCTGATCGATTTCTCGCCATGTTTAAATCTGTCTAATTTGCCTGCGACAACCCGTAGAGTAAGCGTCACGTAGCAGGGATGCAGATCAAAGCGTTTGGCTTCAGATAATCTCGTCATATTGGTGCAGTGGAATGATGTAGCAGGCTGCTTGACGAGACGACGCATATGCAGAAACATGCTATTGGACAATGGCTAGTGTGAATATTCGCCAAAAGAGACAAAAAACCTGATACACCGAGTGACGGCGATTCATGAATTTGGCGTAACGATTTTGGAAAAGTAAGCAGTCAAGTTTAATTCACGCTTTACTTAAGCGGACGTTTACTGGCCAAACAATAATGTGAGAAGCGAAGCTCGGTATTTAAGAGGCCTTCAATTAAGGAAAGAAATCATTGGTATGACGTTTTTGTTTTCACTAATGAAAAACTGGGTAAGTGATTTTTATGGCTCTAACAGTTCTGCGGAAGTGAAGCCGTCTACCTGAGAATATGAGCAGGGCCGCTAAAGTGCGTAGCCAAATAAGTATATGCTCAATTCAGTTAGTCAGCTCAGCGTCCCAGCAACATCTCCATACGCTAGATACTCAATTTCTGCTCTGGGTTAGTTGTTCTAACCTTAATATCCAAGCACAAGGCAATAGGAACCATGAGTTTTGTTTTTTGGAAAACACGTACAAAGTTACTTAAAAAACTTGGACCCAAACCGGGGCTTACTCTGGAGAGCTCATGCCATTAAATAGTTGTCTCCACACAGTGTTCCAAATGAACAGTGCTCCCGAACAAACACTGAGCCGCGTTCCTTTTGCAATTCAGGCTCGTTTTACGTTACTCGTGGCTTAAATAAAAATTGGGTCTTTTCCTTTTCAGCACGCAACAAGCTTTGTTGTGGCATTTCTGACGTTTGGGACGGGGGCTGCAAGAACAGACATGGCATCGCCTCTGTCAACTGCACCGCAGGAGTAGTTTACAGTAACCCCTTTTTATGCGGGTGTTCATATCTGGGCCAAACTAGCCGCTGCATCAGCGACCGGCTACAAATCCGAACCATGCAAAAATTATGGAAAAAAACTGCAAAACCTCGAATCTTATGCCGCATCCTTCTTCTTGCACAAGCACGTGTAGGCCTCGATTTTAAGACACCAAGATTATGGGCAGGAAGCGTCAATGTATCGACCCGGCTTCTTCTATCTGATCGCCGCGCGAGTGACCCTTCTTTGCAGATTTATTACTGTGAATGCGTTTCTCAGAATTCCTTTTTGCTGCATCAAACTGCGGTTGCGTGATGTGTGTGCCTACCGTCTTTTGCACATGCTCATGTTTTCCCTTATATTCTCTGCATTGCGCCGCAGTAAAACAGTTGGTAGTCACGCTTGTTATTCGTCTGTGTCTCCTCCGTTGTCCTTTGTCTTTGCTCTTCGCACTAATTTCGTTACATGATGCTTTCTATTGAATTCTAGACCAGACATCACTCGCTGATAGTATATTCATAGGTTTTTCAAAAGCATTCAATAAGGAGTGTAATAAGTCATTACTGCTTAAACTAAATCTCCTTAATGCCCCCACAGCTACTTAAATGATTGATTGTTTTGTTCTTAATCGATCGCAGATTGTTTCCGCTGATGGTTTTAGCAACAGGCCTACAAAAGTGCATTCAGACGTTCCAGAAGGCTGTCCTTGGCCTTCTATTGTTTTTATTATATTCCAAAGAACTCTCTTCCCTCGAAAATGAAGTGATTCCGTACTTCAGACAGACCTTACTACATTCGCGAACTGGTGTAATGAGCGGTTTATGCAACAGAGCATTTACAAATGCAAAGTCAAGCGTGCTTCTAGAAAAATGATGCCCCACCACGCTACAATTTTATTGATAACATTTCTTCAGAATCAGTGGCTTCTTATAAATACCAAGGCGTTCTTATTACAGAGCATCTAAACTGGTCTCGTCATATCGAGCACCTATTTAGCAAAGCTGATCGCATGCTAGGCTACTTTCGTCGAAATTTTTTAATCTTCCTTCTTCCTTGAAAGTGTTGCTAATAAAAACACTAATACGCTCGAAACTTAAGTATGCAACTTCGGTATAGGATCGTACTCATGCAAATGCAATTACTGCTCTCAAAATGACTTAAAATAAGTACGAGTGTTTCATCTTTACTAATTGCAGCCGCAAAACAAGCAAAACTGCTATTAAATAAAATCTTTCCCTCCGATCACTGTCACTTCGCAAAAAAGTGATTCGTATTGCACTGTTTCACAACTTGTGCCATCATTCCGCACTCCGTGATCGCCTCATTCCGCAGCCATTTTATACATTTCATCGCACTGACCATCCTCAGAAAGTCGGCATTGGTTCATGCAGTTATAAACACTTGTACCAATCTTTCTTTGCCGTGCTCCTCACAAGACTGGGATCAACTTTCCGCAGCCTAGCTAACAATTCTGGACAAAACCATTTCTTATCCAGAAAGAGCGGACGAACACAGCTTTCTCATATATTGTAATATTTCGCTATAGCAATCAATATATCCGCTGATCTCCCGAGAGCAGGCTTGAATTTCGTGCTAATGACGTTTTTCATACCGCCAAAAACGTTCCCATTCGTTTATTAAGGCAGTCTTAAATGCTTGAATCAGCGATAGAAAAACTTTGAAAGAAATATTTTGCTACGCATCGGAAGAATGAGCCATTAACTTCAATATTTCCATAACCGTAGCTTTTAATATTTCAATATTCAAAATCGTTTTCCAGGGATGATGGAGACAATTGTATGCATTGACAATATTGAGCAGTTCCACTTTGCGAGAGCTGACATTCTGCACTCAAGTGTTATTTTATTTACTTTCTATCTATTGGGTTTTTTATTTTGAATTTTACCACTGCCTCACTGTAATGCCTCCAGTCCTGACGGGTATAATAAACTTCAGAAGAAAATAAATTTGGGCATGTTGGTGGTTCATGCTTAAAAAGAAATTGTAGCTCACAAAAGAAGACAGGACGAAGAAGACACAAGACAGGTCCGTGATTTCTCGTTCGCCCTGCCTTCTTTTGTGCGCCATTATTTCTTTTTGTGGGTATAATAAATGAAATCAAATGAAACTGTCGACGCACGTTCGCAAGAATGGAAAAGAGTCCAGCAATTTTCAAAAACCTGTACTAACGTCGTCGCATTCACTCGAGAGAAAATAATTCTGGTTGGTTTTTCAAGCCTACACAACCAATAAGCGTGGAACGGACGTAGGCACCGCGTGTATGACAATACCTTTCAACGAAAAGCTTCATTCTGAGAGCCTGCATCAGTCAAGGAGAAGTTCCAGGCTTTTCTGTGTAAGGATTAATGTTTCCGTGTTGATTATTTTGTCTTTCGCGGGCAGTGGCCGACGTGCCCGTCCCATTTCTCAAGTAGGCTTCGCCCTCTGAGGCATAGAAGCGAACGACAAGCCTTGTGAGAGGTTTTATTCAAAAATAATAGTGAGTTGTGCGAAACCATGGAATCAAGACTGATTGTGCGGCTGTGGTGAGATTGAAAATAATACCTTCCCTTTCGTGATGCTTCCCTCATGGCACGTGTTCTCTGCTTCAGTCTTGGTGTCCCAATTTCCGAGCTGCCGGTGCCTGAGAAAGGTCGCTTTTATTCCAGCGTCGGACAGCACGTGACTGCCATTGTTAAAGAGGTCCGAATGTGGCACATCTGAAGGCAACAAACAGCAAAAACCGTTTTCAGGGCTTGGACATGTTTAGTATGTCCGCGGTAACCTTCAGCCAAAACTGAGGACCCAGTGCTATAGGTCAACCTATTTTTTTTTAATTCTGTGGAAAACGGGCTGAGCCGTCAGTCAGCAGCGTTTTTCTTATTCGGGCCGTCTTTCATCGCATAACACTGTCCTCTGCTCGCTGCCCACCGAATTAGGATTTATGGCTCCCAACTGCTCACTGTCTAGGAGAGGGCTTTCAAACGCCAACGGGCGAAAAGATCGACTTCTTTACGTATCGCCTGAAAAGGTTTTGGAATTTCGCTTGTAAGTACATTTCTTTAGAAAAGCAGCATCCACACTGAAAAGTATGCTGTAACCAGTAACCCTCGCTTCCACCTGATTTTCGTCGGTAAATGGGAAATGGACTCGGGTGCTTCAGGGATTCTACCCAGACAGCATGGTTGCTCTTCACAGTAGAGTGACCACTTTAACAGGAAAACAGAGAGAAAGACGGGCGGTTGTTCCCGCTATTGCTTTTGCTTCTACGTCCCGAAGAAGGACCAAAGCTCTTGCAATTCTGAGCTGTCTTTTCTAACTCCTGCTTCTCTTCCACACAATCTGCATACGCTGCATCGGCGAGCCTCTCCTTGCTCAAAGCACAACTTTCTGAAATACTGCACTTCCACTCAAATCACGTATTATTCGATTTCTTACTGAAATGGCGATGGCTATCCATTCGCCTTTAAAATCCCAAATTTTGGGCGCATTCTCGCTGTTTCCGATCACTTTTGAATTGACAGAGAGACTTTTGTGGTCGATATCTTTTATTTGCATTCCTTATCGAGACCGATAATGTGTTCTTACGCTGATCTGCGAAATAACCAAAATTCTGCTGGAAAAGAACAGCTGTATAGCAAGGACTCATCTTCTGTAGTCTCCCGTGAGCAAGAAGGAAATTGAATTTAGTCATCGCAGCCAGTTTGGAGCAAGCGATGGCGCAAGTTCAGCAACAAACACGTTATAAACCATAATTTTACGGCAAAATTTCACACAGCAGTTTCTAAACGATGCTACTCTCCTGCGAAGCGAAAGAACCTCTCGTAGAGATTTTTTAGTTGGATTTTATTCCCTGCCCTTGCATAACCTGAATAAAAAATGCCTTCGCGCAACTGTTTATTTATGAGAGAATTTTCCTGCGCAGGAAAAAAAACAGCAGACAACAAGTATTTAAAAGTTCGGTTTCAGTGAACGATAAAATAAGTATTTTCGTGTATGCGCTTCAGAAGAAAGCCACTGTACTGAGTAACTAGTAAAGTTCTACAGCACTAATTTCAATAAACATTTCAGAAGACAAAAACTATCAAATGCACTTATATTATTCTCAGTGTTAGTTATTTCTTTGTAGTGAAAATTTACATGCAGTATGCAGAAGGGCTAGCGGCGGAAATTTTTTTTTTACATTTTCTTGCACAAAACCTGAAAAAAAAAATCACGGTTTGAATTTCTTTTCATGGCGCTTTTACCTGGGTGGTAAGAAAAAGAACTTGGAGGTGTCCCAGAATGCATCATGGAAGAATCTAGCGTATTTCTGCTACTACCGAAGTAAAAACGCAATCAAAAGAAATACGCACAACGAAGCGCCTACGCTCTGCTTTTTTCGCATTTATTTCCATCGCCCCTGTACAATACAAGAGCATTACATCACGTGCTCGAAAAGCTGTCCTTCGATGTCAATGCACAGCAAAAAACGATCTTTCATCGCGCGAACAGAGCGCTCAATCATGTCCTGCGGAATGCTTGTCAAGGCCACAGTAAGTCTATGCTTCAGGTCATCAAGGCTGGAGGGCTGAGTCGTATAAACCTTATTCTTCACTTATCCCCAGTGAAAAAATTCCAGGGGAGAGAATTCTGGGGACCTCGGAGGCCAAGCAGTCGGTCCAGCGCGCCCAATCCACTGCCTGGGAAAGTTCGTGTCCTAAACGTCATCAGCACGAGAGAATGAGTGTGGTGGAGCCCCGTCATGCTGAAACCACATCAACTTCAGCACGTTAAGCGAAGTTCTGAGGCGAAGTTCATGACTACATCATTTAGGATGCGCTCGGGGTAGTTCCTGCCGCTGAGGTTCCCGTCAATAAAGTAGGGGCCGACAATGCACCCTTGAAATATCCCGCACCATTCATTTACGGACCACCGAACTTGATGTATTTGTCCTTGTACCCAATGTGGGTTGGCGACTGACCAATAATGGGCGTTGTGCAGATCTGCCGTTGAATCACTGAAGAAGTGCGCTTCATAGGTCGACATGAAGTTGTTTAAAAATTCAGGGCTCTCCTCGAATTTGATTACGCACCAATAACAGAAATCGAGCCGGCGCTGAAAATCACACTCTCCCAGTGCTTGGTGGAGGCATACCTTGCACGGATACATGTGCTTTTTGAGAATTCTCCAAACAGAAGAGAAACTGCATCCCAATGCATCGGTGATTTCTCTCACGTTGACCTATGAGCTGACGTTCACATAGGCCAAGAACCCAGTTCCAAACTGTTCGCTCAAAACTGAGCCCCTTCTTTGATGTTGAGGGTGCGCTGACCCTGTTCTCGCAAAACCACTGAAGACTCTGCGAAAGTGCAGCGAGAGGGCACACGGCAACCACGATGCGCATCTTCGTACAGCCGTGCCGCTAAAGTGGCATTCTTCTGCGTGCGCACGTATGCGGTAACAATGTCAACCGTTTCAGTGGTCGAAAAGTGGCCTGCAACAGCTGCGGCCATGTCAGCGCTCAACTGACGCGAAGATGGTCCGCTTACAAGGTGACCATGTAGCGGCGCTGGCATCGCCAGCGGCGCTGATGAAGATGAAGCAAGGAACGCGACCTGGCTCGCGCAGTAAAGAACAGAACGCACATGTACTTAGAGAATGAATGAAAAACTTTATTGAATTCTTTTGGTCAGTTCCGGAGAGTCTCCATGCAGCTGCGTCTTGGCGCTTGCCGCAGCCGCCGCCGCCGTCGGGGGCTCCTTAGCAACGGTGGTCCCTCATTCCAGGGCTCCACTGGTCCTGGCCACCTCGCACGCGTGCTGCACCAATGCCCTTTGGGCGGCGAGCTCGCTGCTGGTGAGCAGGCCCTCCCATTGCTCCGCACTCGGGTTAGTCTGTTTGTGGAAGGTGTAATTGTGTTTACATTCCCATGTGACGTGGTAAAGTGTCGGGACGTCCCCGCACCAGGGGCAGCTGTCGCTGTACTGGGTGGGGAACATTTTGCTTAGAACGTGTAAGTTAAAGAAGGTGCCAGTCTGCAGCCTCCTCCAGCTGACCGCTTCTTGCTGTGTGAGGAGTTTGTGGGGCGGGGGATACTTGAGCCTGCAGCCTCTGTAGTGATTTAGGATGTCTGCGTACGTCGGGTCCACCATCGAGGGGTTCTCGAGGTCCTCCGTCAGCAAGGCTCGGTGCGTGATCTCGCGAACCTGGCTGTCAGCCCTCGAGTTGCCCTCGACTCCGGTGTGTGCCGGTACCCAGAAGACATTTTGCTTCGCTTTGAATCCCGAGGTTCTCGCGCCGAGGAGGATGCGTAGTGCCTCCCTGCAGATCCTTCCTTGCTGATATCGTCTGCAGGCCGTTTTGGAGTCCGTTATTATAATCTGTGGCTTGTTTCTGCGGTAGCCTTCGACCGCTGCAAGCGCCACAGCGATCTCCTCCCCTTCTGCCACCGTACGTCCTCTCGCGGATGCGCAGCTGATCGTGTCGCCCGTGTGGTTTACGACCGCCACCGCCACTCTCGTGATGTTGCGTCTATCCCTCGGATATAGTCCTACGTCCGTGTACACCGTGTTTTCCTGCGTGGCTAGGTGTCTCTCCACGTATTCTGCTCTTGCTTGTCTTCTGGCCGCGTGTAGGTTGGGGTCCATGTTGCGCGGCAGTGGGCAGATTCTGAGGGTTTGCCGATTTCGTCCGGAATGTTCTCGTCCGGATCTGCTGTGGTTTCCACTCTGTGGCCAGCTCAGGAGTTGCCTGCCTGTTTCTGTAAGTTCTAGTCTTTCTAGCTGTGCGTTCAGCTGGGCCGCCGCCAACTCCTCGAAGGTGTTGTGGACTCCCAGCTGTAGTAGCTTGTCGTTCGGGGTGTTTCTCGGTAGGTTTAGTGCGGTCTTGTAGGCTTTCCTTATTAATGCCTCGATCTGTTCTTTTTCCCTCTTGATCGCCGGGTGGTAGGGGAGGGAGTACGTCACCCTACTGACTACCAGGCTCCTGACTACTTTGAGGGTGTCCTCTTCCTTCATGCCGTGTCTTCTGCTGGAGACTCTATCATTCTGCCGACTTGTTCGGTTGATTTCTGTAGCAGGCGGATCGTGTGGCTGCATTTGCCGCTGCTCTGCAGCCACATGCCCAGAATCCTTATGGTGCTTCTTTCTGGTATGCTTTGGCCTTCGAGCTTGATCTCTAGGCTCGCCTCCGTGGGTTTCCTCGCTACTCTGAGTAGCTCTGACTTGTCTGTCGAGCACGCTAGACCCTTTGCCTTCACGTATTCTTCTATGCAGGTCGCGGCTCTCTGTAGTCTCTCTTGTTTTTCTCCTAGCGATCCACGGTTGGTCCACACCGTGATGTCGTCCGCATACATGGCATGTTGTGTGCCTTCGATTTCCCCCAATCTTTTGGCCAGGCCGATCATGGCTAGGTTGAAGAGCACGGGCGAAATCACCGACCCCTGTGGGGTTCCTTTGTGGGGGGTGTTAAATGGTTGGCTTCTCACGTCTCCCAGCCCCACGGTGGCAGTTCTGCCTGCGAGAAAGGCCCTCACGTAGTTGTGAGTTCTTTCTCCGCAATTTATGTTCTGGAGGCCCTCCATACTTAGAACATACTTGGAGATTCCCCCTCTCGCTCTATCTTTTCCGATCCTCCTCTCCTTTGGGGAAAGCGCTAAGGGATATGCCTTGAAACCAGTGTCCGATTTTCTTCGTAGATATATAATCGCATCAGGTAGATCCTTATGCTAGAATGTGAATTCACAGCTTTCATATCCGTTTTTTCTCACCTTTTTAATCCAAAGTCAAGTCTTCACAAAATTATCCAATTACTCCACTCCTTACACTTGTGTTCGTTTGCATCAGTAATGCACCCTGGCCAATCCCCCTCCGTGGGTACGTGCCATCAACAAAACGCATTCGGAAACCGGCCTGGCTAGCAACGTCGAAAGCCCGCTCCGCCGGCTCACCAGCCGCAGCTACCGGGATTTTCAATAAATATGGGCCACCTTCCACATCTGGTGAAACCGGACGACAGCGTCGACGCACGCAACGCCGCTCCCACCGGCTCTGCGCTCCTGCCCGTCCTATCCCTCCACTTGGCCTTGCGGCTGCACTGCCGTTGTCCGAACCTGGTTTTCGGCAGCTTCTTCTCGCCGCAATGTCCGCGCCTACCATCACATCCGGTGAGCTCCTTCGGCCGTATCAGCGCTCTTTCCTTCCTTGGCTGCCCGGCCTGCCCGTTTTTTATGCCAGGATCCCCGTTTTGTGGCTGGCGCTGCTGGACTCGCACTTTCATGTCAACCATGTGTACAGCCAGCTGCTGCGCTATCAGCACGCCATCCAACCCTTTCTCCTGGCAAAGCTGCGGTTGCCTCGTCCTGGCCCCGACATTTACGCCGACTTCAAGAAGGGCCTGGCGGCGTATTTTGACTTGGAGCTCCCGCCGACTCTCTGCACTGCTGTTCTGGGCTCAGAAGCTGCGCCACCGCTTAGGTCACGACCGCTGTCCGAAACCCCTCCATAGCTGCTTCGGTTTTCCCCCTGCCAGCTACTCCACCGGAGCCGCTCCCCACACCGGTCTGTTCACTATCGCCGCCACCAAACCTGCCTCCACCCACGGTTCGGCAATCGCCACGCGGGCACGCGTCGGTCTCTTGCCAACATTCACACCCAGCTGCCTCATACTACACCCCGGTCTTTCCCGAGTTTGCGCCACTGGCCTCTACGGACGGCCATCCACCTGCGAGCTCCCGTCCCTGTGCGCGTTCTGCCCAGCCATGCTTCCCAGCTGTGGCGCCTACCTTTGAACCATCACCCGAAGAACCCTGTCTAGACCCGGGCCCGTTTCAATAGTCTCATGTTCTTCTGCCGCCTTATGCCCAAACACGGTGAGCCCAGCTGTTCTTGTCGTTGGGCGCGCATGCAAGCCACACTAGAGGTTTGTCGCGCCCCACGCACCACCCGAACCGCCTGGCACGGATCCCTGCCCACCTGATGCGTTCAAAAGTGACTGTGCCTCCGCGACAGAGGAGACAGCCATCGAAGACGGTGCCATGCTTGCGGCGCATTACAGCATGCCCCATCCAACACAGCAAATGGACTCAGCACGACTGCTTCCTTCCAAATCTGACCCCTACGTCCAGGACTTGTGCCCTCTGTTACCAGCAAGCGGCCTCAACGCCACAGTGAGATTGCTTTTGCAGACGGCCGTTATATACACCCCGTAGCCCGCTTCACCTCCTTCCTGACAAGGCAACCCGTCCCCACGCACTAGACCTCAAGCACAGTGCCATTGGCCCTCGTTTCGCCATCACCAGCGGCTTAGGCATCGCCTTCCTCTCTACGGCTGTGTCTTCCCCGCGTCGTACCATCGTCCGCATCGACTGGGCCAGCGCACATCTCCCGTACATCCCCACACGGCTGCATTTTCTGTTTCGGCATTTCCCGGCCCACTTAAACCCAGCTGCCGGCCCCACCTGTAGTCCAAACGATTGAAGCACGCCTAGCTCGCCTCCCATTCCTCTCGATGAATTTTCCCGCCTGTTCCTTCCGTCGTCATCATCTTTTAGCTACTACCCTGGCCCTTTGCGAAGCAGCCAGGCTCGACCGCCCGAGCTCGTTTCTCCCGCCCGACAGCCATCCCGAGCTCTGATCCGAACTTCACTGACATGAAGAAACATGTCGATCCCGTTGTTATGCTTTCTTCTATCGTACATCGCGCTAGGTGGGGGGGGGGGGGGTGGCATATGTAGCGGCACTGATGAAGATGAAGCTGGAACCGCGACCACACATGCGCAACACAACGCATTCGACAACCGGCCTGGCCAGCAACGTCGACAGCCCGCTCCGCCGGCTCGCCAGCCGCGGCTACCGGGACCTCCAATAAATGTCGATTAGCTTCCACAACCACTCCAGGACATTTCCTAAGCTGTATCCGCTGCTTTCATTCTTGTTGTATTTCTGAATACTGCGCTACATGTGGTGTCGGCGTTCCTAGGTTATCACTCTCGCCATGCATTAGCAATGCATATGCTCGCCGCGGGTGCCGTCGGAGCACCTAATCACTTTTCATCGGGGCAGCGCCAGCAGGCGAGCGCATTGTCATGGTGTTCCAGCCTGGGCGGGGCAGTACAGACAACGTGACAAAGTGACGCGATTTGATTGACGTCGCTGTTAGCCCTGCCGCCGGCGCGCGGTTTTTCAAATGGTGCCAGAAATGGCCCGAAATAGTTGAGCCACAGCAGCGAGGTAACCGCGTTTTAGAAATTTTAAAAGCTGATAAGGTTACTACTGACGGCAGGCTACAAATCACTAACCGCAAGCGGGCGCCTATCAGTAATAGCTAAAACGTTAACTATCAGAATTTAATAAAACACTTTACTAATTACATGATTAGCCCGTTTTTTGACGTCTGCCAGCACTGATATCAATATGGCGCAAAAAGCTCCTCTTTACCTCAAAAACCCTTTTTTAATCACTGATCACCTTCCCTGAAACACCTGGTATATTTTGTGCTTAGTGCACTCACTGTGAACATGAAAATATTTTTTTTCAGCGAAACTACACATGCTTTACGGCGCACAAATCGTCTCTTTGTGGAAGAATTGTTGTGGATGGCTGTGCAGCATGGCTGGGCTACAATACATGTTCAGTACTCGTCACTTTTTTCTCCATGCCAATGTGCACAGCGTCAACTGACGGGCTAGTGTGTTTTCCATCGTGTTTCACCAGCGCAAGAATACGCGGACGAAGGAACATGGACAAAGCCATTGACATGGCACATGGAACATGGACAAAGTGCACGTTTCGGTGGACACACATATCTCACGCGAAGGGAAACTGTCTGATCGGCCATCGACCTTTAGTAACGTGTTAAACGCGTGAAGAGTAGCGCTTACAACGCATTACAAACTAGGTGTGCCTACAGATCGCGAGCTCTGGTTTCACCGAGCTAGGCAAGGCCGATACCACTGCAGCAATTTACCCCAAAACAAGACATGCCGGCATTGTGCACGTAATTTATCGCATAGACAGTATAAAGCGTGGCTCCCATGAGGTATGTAACTGGGGTTTACTCGCGTCGAGCTGAGTGCATGCCGCGACCACTGTCACTCAGAGTGTGAGAGCATGTAGTAGTAGCGCTGAAAAAACACACACGGAAGACAGGCTAGAAGTAGACAACACAGGCGCTAGACATCAACTGACTTTATTCACGAAACTACCGCGCAATTAAAGGTGACAATCAGGTGCCAAGAAAATGAACAATAAAATCGCATGCGTGGCGGCACTTCGCGATACAGAAACCTCAAATTTTGGTTCAATGATAAACATTCGGTTTGCTAACGCACGATTGCCTTTCCACGTGTATAAGAAAGGCTTCCAATACTTCCCTCTCCTTCTGGTCTGCATTTGCATATATCACACGTGTCTGCTCACAAAATGGGGTACAGGCCTCTTCATTATGTTTAAAACGCTTCCAGAGTGCCGCCAAGTGTCCAGGGCCTGATATAGCATCTGCCAGATTCATGTGCTCCATGAGGCGCACGTTGATACAACAGCCACTTTGGCCGATGCAGCATTTTCCGCAAGATACTTCAACAGGGTGAGTTGTTGGGCTAGTTGGTGTTCGGATTTTACAGGCATAATTTTAGCGCAAAGGACGGGACGAGATACAGACAAGACGAGCACGGGCGCTACTGACAACTGCTTTATTGAAGAAAGATCGAGGCATATAAATACATATCTGGCCTGCGCCAGCGCTACCTAACAAGGAACTTGGAATCACAGCAGATGACGCGATAGGAATTTGATCTCAGCATTATACAAAACGACAGACGTGTCACTAACGCAGTTCTGACCCCCTTTCCTGATAAAGAAAGCTTCCAAAGTTTCACGGGCAGTTTTTTGACAACTTCTGCCAAGGATTGAAGCACTCCGGAACCGTGGCTCACACTTGGTGCAAGCAATGCAGTGGGCAACCAAATTCGTGCGTTCCTTATTGTAGATATCTTTAGCATGCTCCCGGAGTCGATCGTTTACGCAGCGCCCTGTCTGGCCGATGTACACCTTGCCACATGACAGGGGAATCCTGTACACGACGTTAATAGCGCACTGCACAAACCGTTTTTCGTGGTTCTTATGACAGCCCCTTTTTTTGTCTTCGCAAGTAATGCGGCGGCTCAGCTGAGCAAGTTTCTTAGGGACTGAAAAAACCATAGGCACATCAAACCTATTAGCCACCTTTTTCAGGTTGTGGGATACCTTGTGCAGGTACGGTACCACTTCCGGCTTTTGCTGACCATCCATAGTCTTTGCTGCAGATGTGCGCTTACCAGGATTCATTTTCTTGAGGAGCGTTTCCGCGACTGCCATCACGACCGACCCAGGGAAGCCGGCTGAAAACAGCCTACCCAATTGATGCTCAAAACTTGCCTGCATCTCATGGACACACGACTTCCTTAGCGCCAAATCCAAGCAGAGAGTTGCTATGCCTCTCTTTACTATTTTCGAATGAGAGGAGTCGTACGGCAAGAGCTCTTTTTGTGCTCGGGGAGAATACGCCCAGCAGACGTGCTTTTCCCTGAACATAAGCCTCAAGTCTAAAAACTGAAGAATCCCTTCGACTGGAAGTTCGTAGGTAAAACTGAGCCCTCTGCCATGTAGTTTAAAATCATCAAGAACACACTGTAGTGTTCGCTCATTAGAAATGGGGCAGAGGTTGTTTAAAACAATTAAAAAGTCGTCCATAAAACGAAAAACTTTAAGGACTTTGTCATTGTTAAAATGATTAAAATGATCGTGTAAAGAGCGATCAATATATGATAAAAAAATGTTGCACAGGCCAGGGGCGATGCATGAACCAATGCAAATGCCCTTCTTTTGTAGATAAAACTGGTCGTCAAATTTGATAAAAGTGGAACGAAGATAAAATTCTAAAAGGCCTAAAAAGTTGTCTACCGTCAAACCTGCAGCATTCTGGAAAGCCACAGCACCATTTTCATCAATGCAATCTTTGACGGCAGCAAACAATTCAGGGTGAGGCACAGCATAAAAGAGCTCTTCTACATCGATAGAGAAGGCATACTTCACGTCACTATTTTCTTCAAAAAATCGAACTATATCGGTAGAGTTCTTCGCGAGGAAGGGGTCATTTATCACAAGGCCATTCAACACCTTCAAAAGAAACTTACTGACACAATGCTGCCATGTACCACCTTCGTTCACAATAGTGCGGAAAGGGGAATCCGGTTTATGGGTTTTAACACTAAAGAACACCTGCAACGCGGAACTTTCACTAACTGCAATATCCCTTGCGAGCCTCTCCAGATTGAAACGCTTGCAAAGTTTGGCTGCTTTAGTCTTAACTTTTCTTTGGCCTTTTTTCACTAGGACCAAGTTCTTGGTAACCGCCCAAGCTGCTTTTTCATTGTACATAGACCTAGGCAAGGCAACAAAGCCACCCACCTTATCTGCTTGCAAAAGACAGAGCTCATTATCCTTAAAAAAGTTCACAACATTCTGCAAACCATCCTTAGCACACTTGGGACCAGTCACTTTCACATTCTTGGCCAAGCAGTCGATTCCTTCCAAGAGGCATCGTTCCCAGTCTTCCTGCTGGGCCCTCTTAGCCATTTTCCTATTCAAGGCTACGAGTTCGTGTGGTGGAACCGAGGGCTCCAGTCCGAACTTGGGACCCTTGTCAAGAAGATTCGAAATGTTGGAGGGAATGGAAGCACCACCCATCACGATTAGGCCTCCCTTTCGGTGTTTAGAGACCTTCGGCTTCCCCAAGGTACCAAGGATCCATCGAAGGTTGTAGCTCTACCAAAATTCAGTCAGGCGCCCTGCTTCACGTTTCAAGGAGAAGAATCTCTTGTCAGCAATCCATTCCGGAAACTGAGCAGAAATGGCAGTCCTCAGCCAGTCGAAATATAAACGCACTTGGCGCCACAGTTCCGAGCGTAAGATCTTCAAAACTCTTTTTGCATGTCCCCATGAAGGCGAAACAGGACCAAACAAGGCACTTACTTCCGACGGTGTAATTGACTTCCTGATGCAGAATCCAAGAAACCGAGCACGGCACGTCGCTGACACAATGTTGGTCAAGATAAGATTGACGTCAAGAAACTCCTTTGAAGACACATAGAAAGAAGAGCCCGATGTAGAAGAAATATACTTCAACAGGGTGAGTTGTTGGGCTAGTTGGTGTTCGGATTTTACAGGCATAATTTTAGCGCAAAGGACGGGACGAGATACAGACAAGACGAGCACGGGCGCTACTGACAACTGCTTTATTGAAGAAAGATCGAGGCATATAAATACATATCTGGCCTGCGCGAGCGCTACCTAACAAGGAACTTGGAATCACAGCAGATGACGCGATAGGAAATTGATCTCAGCATTATACAAAACGACAGACGTGTCACTAACGCAGTTCTGACCCCCTTTCCTGATAAAGAAAGCTTCCAAAGTTTCACGGGCAGTTTTTTGACCACTTCTGCCAAGGATTGAAGCACTCCGGAACCGTGGCTCACACTTGGTGCAAGCAATGCAGTGGGCAACCAAATTCGTGCGTAAACGATCGACTCCGGGAGCATGATAAAGATATCTACAATAAGGAACGCACGAATTTGGTTGCCCACTGCATTGCTTGCACCAAATGTGAGCCACGGTTCCGGAGTGCTTCAATCCTTGGCAGAACTTGTCAAAAAACTGCCCGTGAAACTTTGGAAGCTTTCTTTATCAGGAAAGGGGGTCAGAACTGCGTTAGTGACACGTCTGTCGTTTTGTATAATGCTGAGATCAATTTCCTATCGCCTCATCTGCTGTGATTCCAAGTTCCTTGTTAGGTAGCGCTGGCGCAGGCCAGATATGTATTTATATGCCTCGATCTTTCTTCAATAAAGCAGTTGTCAGTAGCGCCCGTGCTCGTCTTGTCTGTATCTCGTCCCGTCCTTTGCGCTAAAATTATGCCTGTAAAATCCGAACACCAACTAGCCCAACAACTCACCCTGTTGAAGTATATTTCTTCTACATCGGGCTCTTCTTTCTATGTGTCTTCAAAGGAGTTTTTTGACGTCAATCTTATCTTGACCTACATTGTGTCAGCGACGTGCCGTGCTCGGTTTCTTGGATTCTGCATCAGGAAGTCAATTACACCGTCGGAAGTAAGTGCCTTGTTTGGTCCTGTTTCGCCTTCATGGGGACATGCAAAAAGAGTTTTGAAGATCTTACGCTCGGAACTGTGGCGCCAAGTGCGTTTATATTTCGACTGGCTGAGGACTGCATTTCTGCTCAGTTTCCGGAATGGATTGCTGACAAGAGATTCTTCTCCTTGAAACGTGAAGCAGCGCGCCTGACTGAATTTTGGTGGAGCTACAACCTTCGATGGATCCTTGGTACCTTGGGGAAGCCGAAGGTCTCTAAACACCGAAAGGGAGGCCTAATCGTGATGGGTGGTGCTTCCATTCCCTCCAACATTTCGAATCTTCTTGACAAGGGTCCCAAGTTCGGACTGGAGCCCTCGGTTCCACCACACGAACTCGTAGCCTTGAATAGAAAAATGGCTAAGAGGGCCCAGCAGGAAGACTGGGAACGATGCCTCTTGGAAGGAATCGACTGCTTGGCCAAGAATGTGAAAGTGACTGGTCCCAAGTGTGCTAAGGATGGTTTGCAGAATGTTGTGAACTTTTTCAAGGATAATGAGCTCTGTCTTTTGCAAGCAGATAAGGTGGGTGGCTTTGTTGCCTTGCCTAGGTCTATGTACAATGAAAAAGCAGCTTCGGCGGTTACCAAGAACTTTGTCCTAGTGAAAAAAGGCCAAACAAGAGTTAAGACTAAAGCAGCCGAACTTTGCAAGCGTTTAAATCTGGAGAGGCTCGCAAGGGATATTGCAGTTAGTGAAAGTTCCGCGTTGCAGGTGTTCTTTAGTGTTAAAACCCATAAACCGGATTCCGCTTTCCGCAGTATTGTGAACGAAGGTGGTACATGGCAGCATTGTGTCAGTAAGTTTCTTTTGAAGGCGTTGAATGGCCTTGGGATAAATGACCCCTTCCTCGTGAAGAACTCTACCGATATAGTTCGATTTTTTGAAGAGAATAGTGACGTGAAGTATGCCTTCTCTATCGATGTAGAAGAGCTCTTTTATGCTGTGCCTCACCCTGAATTGTTTGCTGCCGTCAAAGATTGCATTGATGAAAATGGTGCTGTGGCTTTCCAGAATGCTGCAGGTTTGACGGTAGACAACTTTTTAGGCCTTTTAGAATTTTATCTTCGTTCCACTTTTATCAAATTTGACGACCAGTTTTATCTACAAAAGAAGGGCATTCGCATTGGTTCATGCATCGCCCCTGGCCTGTGCAACATTTTTTTATCATATATTGATCGCTCTTTACACGATCATTTTACACGATCATTTTTCCCTACCAGAGTTACAACAGGAAGTCAATCCACTTTAGACTTGTTCATTACCAATCTTGCCCATCCAAAAATTGAGACCGGTGCCTTATCATGTTCTATCAGTGACCACCTCCCAGTGTTCTTGTGCATGAATGAGCCAACCCCTACACTGAAAGAGCCAGAAGGTATTAGATACCAGCGTATAACCAGTGTTACACTGAAAGCTTTTCGCGATGCTCTTAAACAAGTTGACCTGGCCCACATAGCTCACCTCAATGATGCTAATGAAGTTTATAATAAGTTCCTTGGTATTTTCAAACAACTATACCAATTGTATTTTCCCTCTACAACATATAAAGCCTCACGAAAAACTCGGAAACCATGGATCAACCATGAGTTACGAAAAGAAATAAAAATGAAAAACAAGCTGTATAGAACATTTCTAACCACACGTTCAGTTGAAGATTTGAGGTTATTTAAAGAATTTAGAAATAAATTAACAAAGAAATTGCGATCAGCACGAACAGAATATTACTCTGCATTTCTAGACGTCAAGAAGGGTCGTCATGATGTGGTTTGGACCCGTTTAAACTCATTGCTGCACCGTAACCAGTCACATGGCCAAGTGCGGAATCTTAAGATCGATGATAAAGAACTTTCAGGGACAGAGCTGGCAAATGCTTTCAACGACTTTTTCACGAAAAAGAAAACGGATGGGTCTGCACGGAATGCATGCGATTACTTAGACTTTCATAACGATAATACAATATTTCTTGAACCTGTCACGACGGATGAAGTAGCATCGGTCATACTCAGCCTAAAAAATAGCAGCAGTCGAGATATTGACGACATCCAGATAAAGCCCATAAAATATGTAGCCGATATTATAGCTCCAGCTGTGGCACATATTTTTAATGTTTGTTTAGCTACATCAGTATTCCCAGAAAAAATGCAGATTGCTAAAATAACTGTTTTATTTAAAAAAGGAGACCGAAATGACTTGGGTAATTATAGACCCATCTCTGTATTGCCTCTTTTCTCTAAAGCATTGGAGAAAATTCTACACTCTAGACTGAATAAATTTTTAGATAAATACAACTTGCTCACACCATATCAGTTCGGATTCCGGAAAAACAAGTCTACTGAACTAGCACTCTTAGAGCAAAAAGAATATATTCTGACACAGTTTGAACACAAAGAGCTCGTAATAGGAATATTCATAGACTTCTCAAAGGCATTTGACTTGGTTAATCATAAGTTACTTCTAGAGAAGCTATGGCACTACGGAATTCGGGGCCAGGCTGCAGAACTAATAAAATCTTACCTGTCAAAAAGGAAACAAACTGTCAACATAGATAATACATATTCAGAAATAAAAGAAATTTATTCTGGTGTCCCACAGGGAAGCATACTTGGGCCCCTACTTTTCAACATTTACCTTAATGATATTGTGAACATTAACCCAAATGTCAGGTTTATCATATATGCCGATGATACTAGCATTTTTTTCTCCGGAAGCAACATTCATGACCTGATACAAATGTGCAACACAACAATGATCACACTGGAAAGATGGTCACAATCAAACTATATGCGCGTGAATGAAAAAAAGACTAAAGCTCTAATATTTCGACCAAGAAACAAACCGATCACCCCACACGATAGTATTACCTTTAACTCGAGAGAAATAGAAATAGTTGATCACTTCAAATGCCTAGGTGCAGTATTTTCTTCGCACATGTCTTGGGAAGATCACACAAATCATGTTGTCCGGCAGTTAGCCAGGGTAACAGGCACGATTGGCTGCATTAGATACATTCTTCCTAAATCAATTAAACTACTTCTCTATAACACACTGTTCTGTGCCCACATTAACTACTGCCAGCTTGTATGGGGCACTGCAACGTATTCTTCATTACAAAAAATTTATGTTCTGCAAAAAAAGTTTCTTCGCTACGTCTTTAATGCGGACTATGGAGCACCCAGCAAAGCGTTCTTTCGTGAAACGGGCATAATCAAAATCTTTGATTTATATCAATATCGACTGAGTGTGCGTTTTAAACTTGAAACCAAAAATAACATAAATTATATTCGACGTCTGGCAAATTTCAAAGAAAAAGAAGCGAGTTACCCTTTTAGAGAGCCTGAAACCTGGTTGGTGCCTACACCACGCATAAATACCGGTAAACAGCGCCTGCAATATAGACTTCCTTCTCTTCTAAACACATACAAATCTGCCAATTTCAACTTGTCTACCTGTACTAATCGTGAGCTGCGTTGCTTATACATAGACTGTGTTGCAAAATGATTTTTTTTTTCTTTAAACTGCACTAAGAGGTGTTTTTGTTTTGTTTAATTTGTATTGTTTGATTCATTGTGCTTTTGTTGTACTGCTGAAAGATACTTATGCAATGATGTTTGGATGAACATGTAAATTGCCCACATGTACAATCTAGTGGTAGTTTTTTTTTTTTTGGTGTTAATGTGTTTTTCTCCTAATTGTTTTCTTTTGTTTGTTTTGTTATTTTTTCTCGTTGCCTGTCACTGCTGCCCGGTATAATGGGGGCTGCGGCTCAGTCAAGCTGTCTATGACAGCTTTTTCTGCAGCTCCTCTGTCACTTTTTTGAGGCAGAAATAAAATTGATTGATTGATTGATTGATTTTAGCAATGACAAAGTCCTTAAAGTTTTTCGTTTTATGGACGACTTTTTAATTGTTTTAAACAACCTCTGCCCCATTTCTAATGAGCGAACACTACAGTGTGTTCTTGATGATTTTAAACTACATGGCAGAGGGCTCAGTTTTACCTACGAACTTCCAGTCGAAGGGATTCTTCAGTTTTTAGACTTGAGGCTTATGTTCAGGGAAAAGCACGTCTGCTGGGCGTATTCTCCCCGAGCACAAAAAGAGCTCTTGCCGTACGACTCCTCTCATTCGAAAATAGTAAAGAGAGGCATAGCAACTCTCTGCTTGGATTTGGCGCTAAGAAAGTCGTGTGTCCATGAGATGCAGGCAAGTTTTGAGCATCAATTGGGTAGGCTGTTTTCAGCCGGCTTCCCTGGGTCGGTCGTGATGGCAGTCGCGGAAACGCTCCTCAAGAAAATGAATCCTGGTAAGCGCACATCTGCAGCAAAGACTATGGATGGTCAGCAAAAGCCGGAAGTGGTACCGTACCTGCACAAGGTATCCCACAACCTAAAAAAGGTGGCTAATAGGTTTGACGTGCCTATGGTTTTTTCAGCCCCTAAGAAACTTGCTCAGCTGAGCCGCCGCATTACTTGCGAAGACAAAAAAAGGGGCTGTCATAAGAACCACGAAAAACGGTTTGTGCAGTGCGCTATGAACGTCGTGTACAGGATTCCCCTGTCATGTGGCAAGGTGTACATCGGCCAGACAGGGCGCTGCGTAAACGATCGTCTCCGGGAGCATGCTAAAGATATCTACAATAAGGAACGCACGAATTTGGTTGCCCACTGCATTGCTTGCACCAAGTGTGAGCCACGGTTCCGGAGTGCTTCAATCCTTGGCAGAAGTTGTGAAAAAACTGCCCGTGAAACTTTGGAAGCTTTCTTTATCAGGAAAGGGGGTCAGAACTGCGTTAGTGACACGTCTGTCGTTTTGTATAATGCTGAGATCAATTTCCTATCGCGTCATCTGCTGTGATTCCAAGTTCCTTGTTAGGTAGCGCTGGCGCAGGCCAGATATGTATTTATATGCCTCGATCTTTCTTCAATAAAGCAGTTGTCAGTAGCGCCCGTGCTCGTCTTGTCTGTATCTCGTCCCGTCCTTTGCGCTAAAATTATGCCTGTAAAATCCGCAAGATAGCGGAATTCGATAGACCACATTGATCCTGCAGGCCAAAAACGGCTTCCCATGCTTGATGGGTCATGGCAGTTTTCCATTGGAGACATCATTAACAACTCGGCATAGTTTTCCGAGTTTGTTGGGCGCAGTAAGCCCAACCCTGATATTGCGTTTCATATGGCCACCTTTCTAAGGCGGTGCGTAAGGTGGTGACCATAGGGCAGTGCCACGCATCTAGCCCGTTCTTGATCCTGTCGCTCATTCGTCTGCACCAGCTTTTATCTTGTATATCAGGCTCTCAGCGACCGATGCCACCAGTTCCATAGGAAGACTTGCCTTTGTCATGCGACCAGCCTGCTTCTCAACGCCTTCAAGCATCTTGTGCGAGCAGAACTTTTCTAGAGCTGCAAAAAGGCAAACTTTATCGTATGACTGTGTGCATCATCATCACCATCAGCGTGACTACGCCCACTGCAGGGCAAAGGCCCCTCCAATGTCCCTCCAATTAACCCTGTTCTTTGCCAGCCGCGCCCGCCCTGTTCTTACATGCTAATGACACTAAATGCTAATTTCCCGAGTGCCACCCGTGTCACGTCGTAGTTAGCCTATTGCTTGAGTTTTCATCATTATTTTCATCATGTTCTCAGCATAATCATTATCAGCAAGAGAAGCCTGACTACGCCCACTGCAGGGCGAAGGCCTCTCCCACGTCTCTCCAATTAGCCCTGTCCTCTGCCGCTTGCCGCCACCCCATCCCCACAAATTTCCAAATCTCATCTGCATATCTAACTTACTGCCACCCCCTGCTACGGTTATTCTGCCTTCGCATTACATGCCTGGGAGAAGCCCATTTCTTCCTCTTGATTTCGACTAGGATGTCATTTACCCGAGTTTGTTCCCTCACCCACTCTGCCCGCTTTCGGTCTCTTAAAGTTAACTTAAGCGAAAATAGCGCATAAGACGAAGACAAGGAGAGAAAACAAGAGAACCAGCGCTAACTCACAACTCAAGGTTTATTCACAGGAAGCAAAGTATATAAACAGCGCAAACAAACAAGATAACAAAGCAAACAAACGTATAGACACGTGGTATCGAGGAAACGAACTTCACTGTCATGCAGGCAAACCAACGGGCTGCTAACGCACAATGTAGTTTTTCTCTTTATGTAGAAAGCCTCCATAATCGCCCTGGCTTACTGCGTTGGGTGACTGTACAAAACATCACAGTGGTGAAAAGTAGGGATGCAAGATTTGCAGTCGCTAACATGATCGACTAGATTACTAGGTTTATTAGCCTCCAATGTGTTAGCATGCTCAGTCAGACGCGTGTTAATACAACGACCCTTCTGTACAATGTATACTCGTCCGCAGAAAAAGGAATTTTATAAACAACTCCCTCAGAGCATGGAACATACTTAGCTTTATGTTTAATTCTACAGGTACTTTGGGATTCGTTTCGTCTTTCAGCCTGTCTTTCCACCATAGCACCATAGCGAAACCAACGTTAATTCTTTTAGGAGCCGAAAAGACAAACCCTATTTTATAACTCTTCGCCACTTTTTTCAGGTTATGCGAAAGGCGGTGTACATACGGAAGAACTGCAACCTTATTCCTTTCCTTCTCTCTGCCTGACCCAGGCACACCAGCCGAAGTCGTAAGTTTTTTGGCTGTCTTGCTGCAGCCCAACAAGATGGCATCATTCGGGTAACCTGCTTCTCTTAATCATTTAGCCTTTTCGTTGAAGCTCTTACTAATCATATGTTCACAAGATTTGGACAAAGCAGAAAACAACGATAAGACAATTCCGGTTTTTACTGTTTTAGAATGACGTGACTTGTAGTTCAGCAACGGCTTGCCGGCCCTTGGCAAGTATTCCCAGCGAATATGTCCCGTCTGAACTTCCAGGCTCAAATCTGAAAACTGCAGCTTGCTATCGGCCGTGACCTCTGTGGTGAATTGCAGACCATGAGCATTTTCTTTAAACATTTTGAGAACATCAGTCATATGTCTAGGAAAGTTAGTTTTATCAACAAAGATTAAGAAGTCGTCAACGTAACGGAAAATTCGCGACGCTATGCCGGCCAAGTTTGCTTGAATACTCCGATCTACGAAGGATAAAAAGATGTCACTTAACACCGGTGCCACCCTGGAACCAATGCAAACACCCGCTTTTTGCGTGAAAAGTTTACCTTCCCATTCACATAATGTAGCCTTTACATAAAATGACAGTAATTCAAGGAAGCTAGCTACTGATATGCAGCAAGCCCTTATAAATTCTTCATCGTATTTTGCTGCGGTACATTTTTCCATCGCACTCATCATTTCATTGGGAGAGAAAGAGTAAAACAAATCAACCACGTTGACACTGAATTTATTACAGGACACTGGATTATCATGTTGAAGAAATTTTACGATGCTCACAGAGTTACGAACCCTAAAAGGGTCATTAATAGCCAGGGAAGCCAAATGCTTCTCTATGTATCCGGAGACTTCATATTGCCAAGTACCCTTCTCCGTCACAATCGCACGAAATGGCAAGTCTACTTTATGTCTTCACATGGAAAAAGACTTAAACAAAGGCCTTTCGCTTTTTTCACTCCTGCTCTGAGTCGGTCGAGGTTCAGTTCTTCAATTAAACGCAGGGCCGCGGTTTTACTTGCTCCGGTTTATCCCCACCTCGGTTTATCATGAACCTCGACCGACTCTGAGCAGGAGTGAAAAAAGAGAAAGGCCTTTGTTTAAAAGTCTCTTTCTCTGTCAAGACACCTAAAGTAGACTTGCCATTTCGTGCGATTGTGACGGAGAAGGGTACTTGGCAATATGAAGTCTCCGGGTAGCTACAGAAGCATTTGGCTTCCCTGGCTATAAAAATGACCTTTTTAGGGTTCGTAACTCTGAAAGCATCGCAAGATTTCTTCAGCAGATAATCCAGGGTCCTGTAATGTATTTAATGTCGACGTGGGTGATTTGTTTTACTCTTTCTCTCCCAATGAAATGATGAGTGCGATGGAAAAATGTATCGCAGCAAAATACGATGAAGAATTTTTAAGGGCTTGCTGCATATCAGTAGCTAGCTTCCTTGAATTACTGTCATTTTATCTAAAGGCTACATTCATTGATTGAGAAGGAAAACTTTTCACGCAAAAACGGGTGTTTTCATTGGTTCCAGGGTGGCGCCGGTGTTAAGTGACATCTTTTTATCCTTCGTAGATCGGGGTATTCAAGCAAACTTGGCCGGGATAGCGTCGCGGATTTTCCGTTACGTTGACGACTTCTTAATCTTTGTTGATAAAACTAACTTTTCTAGACATATGACATGTTCTGAAAGTGTTTAAAGAAAAGGCTTATGGTCTGCAATTCACCACAGAGGTCACGGCCGATAACAAGCTGAAGTTTTCAGATTTGAGCCCGGAAGTTCAGACGGGACATATTCGCTGGGAATACTTGCCAAGGGCCGGCAAGCCGTTGCTGAACTACAAGTCACGTCATTCTAATACAGTAAAAACCAGCATTGTCTTATCGTTGTTTTCTGCTTTGTCCAAATCTTGTGACAATTAGCTTCAACGAAAAGGATAAAAGATTAAGAGAAGCAGGTCACCCGAATGATGCCATCTTGTTGGGCTGCAGCAAGACAACCAAAAAACTTACGACTTCGGCTGGGCTGCCTGGGTCAGACAGAGAGAAGGACAGGAATAAGGTTGCAGTTTTTCCGTATGTACACCGCCTTTCGCATAACCTGAAAAAAATGGCGAACAGATATAAAATAGGTGTTGTCTTTTCAGCTCGTAAAAGACTTAAAAGGTTATGTGATATGGTGGTAAGACAGGCTAAAAAACAAGACGAATCCCAAAGTGCCTGTGAAATTAAACATAAAACTAAGTATGTTCCATGCTCTGTAGGAATTGTTTATAAAATTCCTTTTTCCTGCGGACATGTATACATTGGCCAGACGGGTCGTTGTATTAACACGCGCCTAACTGAGCATGCTAATACATTAGAGACTAATAAACCTCCCAATCTAGTCGATCATATTAGAGACTGCAAATCTTGCATCCCTACTTTTCATCACAGTGATGCATTGTACAGTCACCCAACGCAGTTAGCTAGGGAGATTATGGAGGCTTTCTACATAAAGAAAAAAAGTACATTGTGCATTAGCAGCCCGTCGGTTTGCCTGCATGAAAGTGAAGTTCGTTTCCTCGATTCCACGTAGCCACACTTTTGTTTGCTTTGTTATCTTGTTTGTTAGCGCTGTTTATATTCCTTGCTTCCTGTGAATAAACCTTCAGTTGTGAGATAGCGCTGGTCCGGTTGTTTTCTTTCCTTGTCGTCGTCTTTTCCGCTATTTTCGCTTGAGTATGTATCACCAACTCATCTGTCTTGCCATCGTCGTAAAGTTAAACCTATCATTTTTCTTTCCATAGTTCGTTGCGCTGTCCTGAAGTTAAACCCTTTTCGTTACCCTCAACCTTTTTGCCGCGTAGATAAGTGCCAGTAAGGTACATCTGTTGTATACTTTTCTCTTCAGGGATGTTGGTAACCTGTCATTCATGATCTGGGAGAACCTGCCATATGCGCTCCACCCCATTCTTATTCTTCTAGTTATTTCGCTCTCTCATGAGCCGGATCAGTTATCACTACCTGTCCTAAGTAGGTGTATTCATTTACCACTTCCAGCCCCTCACTGCCAATTGTGAACTGCTCTTCTCTTCCGAGGATGTTGAACATTCCTTTGGTTTTCTCCATATTTATTTTTAGACCCACAGTACTGCTAACGCAATGATCACGTTTTGCAGTTCATCTCCTGAGTGACTCAGCAAGGTAATGTCATCAGCGGATCGCAGATTATTTAGGTATTCTCCCTTATTTCTGATCCCCAGCTCTACCCAATAAAGGCCTCTGAATACCTCCCGTAAACAGGCGGTGAATAGCATTAGCGAGATCGCTTATCACTGCCTGACACCTTTTCTGATTGCAATTTTATTGCTGCGTTTATGAAGGACTATGGTAACTCTGCACCTGCTACAGATATCTTAAGTATTTAAAAAAGCATTCATGAAGTAGTGAAACCACTGCTACCATTAGTGACCCTTCAATGGCTACGAGAATATGTAAACTCCTGGGCAATAGTGCAGAGAGACTACTCCAATTCACAGAACTGCGGGCGGGCGCTGCCTCAAAATGCAGCGCATGTTTTGAATATATGTACAGGGCGCTCTCTGAAAATGCAGCGCATGTTTTGAATGCATTTACAGAGTGCCTGACCAAATATGTCAGCCTGTCTCCCAAACACTTCTGCCAGGAGCGCGTTTATATGCGGAAAAATCGCAGTCACCGCCTTTCCACTGGCCCCGGCCACACTTAGAGCACGACTGTTCGTTGGATGAAGAAGAACCGCAGCGATTAGAAAATATTTCGCCTTATGCATAAAGTCCATTTAACAATTGAATGGCGTAAAGCTTGGCTACCTAGACAGAATTGATCTTCCAAGAAGCATAAAACACGACCACACATGAGGAAGGACGACACATATCTTCGAAGGTGTACTATCAGCATGAAAGTTTACTTAATAGATGTTCTCGGAAAAAGCTAATGTCGCTTTTAGATGTTAAGCTTCATTTACAATTCCATATTTTTTTGGTCATGATTCTTTTTCTTGTTTTTGATCGCCACCTCAGCGGCTTAGTGCTAATGGTACTCGGCTGCTGAAACGAAAGACGCGGGTTCTATCCCGGCCGCTATGGTCGCATTTTGATGTAGGCAATATGCTAGAGGCCCGTGTACTGTACACTTTCAGGGAATACGCCGCCGCGGTGGCTCAGTGGTTACGGCGCTCGGCTGCTGACCTGAACGACGTGGGTTCCATCCCGGCCGCGGCGGTCGAATTTCGATGGAGGCGAAATTCCAGAGGCCCGTGTACTGTACGATGTCCGTGCACGTTAAAGAACCCCAGGTGGTCGAAATTTTCGGAGCCCTCCACTACGGCATCCCTCATAGCCTGAGTTGCTTTGGGACGTAAAAACCCCATAAACCATGAACCAAAAGCTTTCAGGGAACGTTAAATTACCCCAGGTGGTCCAAATGACCGGAGCCCTCCACCACAGCATTCCTCACCGCCTGAGTCGCCTTGGGCTGTGCATCGTCCCAGTCCAAACGATAAACAAATCATGTTTTTGTTATATTGCAACGAATATTCTTGGTGAAGACAAGGTGAACGAAGTGTCTCGGAGGTGCACGTGTTGTGGGCTTGGGTGCTCTGTGTGGGCCCTGTGCTCTCGGCCTGTGTGCTGTGCCCGGGCCGTCCTTGCGTCTTTCCCGCATTGGACCACGTAACATCTTTGGTGGAGGAGCGGATTTTACGCTGAGCGCACCACGCAGCTTCGTAGTGGTCGTCAGGCCGGGTCTATAAGAGGGGAAAAGGCCCCCAGCAGGTTCGAGCGTCCTCCGAGGTGGGGCCCCGGAGGATCCAGAAAAGTCGTCCCAGACCGTGCACGTCCGTAGATGTAACAAAAATGGTTTACTTAATATAGGAGAGCAGTCACTGATGAGTATAGAGCTGTGCGGCCGAGGGTCGAGGAGTGGCTCCGGTGTGAGGTTCCGCGGCCCGTCGCCGGAAAGGTGCCGGGGCCAGGTACCTCCGCAGGGTTGTTCTTCCTGCGGCCGGAAGCCGGGCGCGGAGCACCAGCACCGGTGGCGCTGACGACGCACCAGAAAGGTGACGGCCGCCCAGGTCTGGGCACCCGGGCACGGCCAGGAAGGCACCCTTTCACGGCAGGGGGTCCCAGCCACGGGACGGCAGGCACGATCCCACAGCAAGGCCGGCAGGATCTCCGGGCAGGCAGCACCTGCCTGTTCCCGGCACGGCGCCCGCACTCCGAGGCAGCGAGCGACAGGCAGGAGACACGAGACAGCAGGCTCCTGGTTGAGCAGAACTGGGCGAGGACGGCTTCCCCAGGCCTGGTCACCCGGGTTCAGGAAGCCGTTCAGCCGTGACCTCCCCTGCTCCGTTGCTCGAGCTCCTCTCCTCGTGCCGTTCGCGCCGCGCCCCGCGTCTCACTTCCTTTTCTTCACCTTGCTTCTCCCGCCTGAGCGAGCGTCAGGCACCAAGCACTGGTCGGCGGACTGCACCACACCACACTGAACACTTTCCCACGCGCACCACCGTTCACTGGCTGTCATGTTGCACACACACAAAATACGCAACAAAAATGTAACTACACAGGCACCACCAAAGGAAGTTCACACAAAAAGATTGGTTACCCGACCAGTCAATAGAACGTCACAGCGATAGAGTTCTCACAGGGTCATGACCGGCTTAAATAATCTGCACCAACGTTATCAGAGCCTTTAATATGTTCAACCCGGAAAGTATATTCCTGTAGCACCAGACTCCATCGTAGCACACGGCTATTTAAATGCTTCGCCTGCGTCAAGTATTGAAGGGGCTGATGGTCTGTCTGGATAGTAAAAGTGCGACCAACAAGAAAATATGAAATTTGCCGACCGCCCAGATTAGTGCTAAGCATTCTCGTTCGATGGCGGAATAGTGTGTTTCGCGCTGAAGCAGCTGCCTGCTGGCATACGCCACAGGATGAAGCGTACCGTTGTGTTCTTGCAAAAGAACTGCACCTGGACCCTTCCCAGAGGCGTCGGTACGGAGAATGAACTCCTTTGCGAGATCAGGCGCCCGCACAACTGGTCGGGAGGCAAGAGCTTGTTTCAAGGTTTCGAATGCCTTTTCGCGCTTGTGAGTCCAGTGCACATGATTACTCTCTGTTTTCCGTGTAAGTTCAACCAAAGGCTGGGCCTTGGCAGCGTAGTGAGGTATTAGGCCCCGGTAGTACCCAGCCAAACCTAGAAAAGACCTAACCTGCTTCTTAGTTTCCGGTTTAGGTGCCTGTTCCAATTTGGTGACAATTGACTCTACTGGGCGAATCACTCCCTCACCCAACAAATGTCCCATGAAGACCACGCGGCTCATACCAAGCTCGCATTTTTGAGGTTTTACTGTGAGGCCTGCCTGTCTGATACGCCTGAACAATTCTCGGAGAGTATTCAAGTGCTCCTCCCACGTCGAGGTAGCCACCAAGACGTCATCTATGTAATGGACCACATTAGGTAGACCTGCCAGAAGGCTTCTCATAAGGCGGGTAAAAATTGCGAACGCGGTCTTAATTCCAAAGGGCATGAAGGCGAACTGATAGTGGCCTGATTGGGTGGAAAATGCTGTAACTGGCCTGGACGCAGTACTGAGTTGCACTTGCCAATAACCTTTGGTGAGATCTAGTTTTTGAAAAAAACGTCTTGGTGCCGACCTCGGCAAACATAACAGCAGTCCTTGGAATGGGCTCGCCACCGTCCACCAATATACTATTAATCCGACGAAAGTCAATGCACGCACGATACGTTTTGTCAGGTTTCTTAACTAAGACAAGGGGAGAGTTGTAAGGGGAATGGGAGCGTTCTACAACCCCAAGCCTCAACATGTCTGTTACCTCCTTCTCGACAACCTCACGCAAAGCAAATGGTAATGGATACTGCGGGGTGTTGACAGGCGCACTCGTCGTTAATTCCAAGTGGCACTCAATTAAATTAGTATTGCCCGGAACCTCTGAAAAAAATGTCGCGGTGAGCCTCCAGCAATCTATCTAGTGCGGCTAACTGCGTCTCATTCAAAGTTTGAGCTCGCTTGATAGCTCCAATCCTAGGACCAGGATTCGCACTGAAGGTTGGCACTGGAGTTTCTGCCTCCACTTCCTCAACGACCACGAACGATGACGCTTGGAGGGCATTCACTGGCTGGCGTTCTTCATAGCGTTTCAACATGTTTATGTGAAACAACTTTTTGCTGGGGCCCACGTCAAGCCAGTAATCGACTTCGTTCTTTTTGCCGGTGACCGCAAAAGGGCCTTTCCAATGCATGATGAGCTTGTTATGAGAAGCGGGTAGAAGGATTAGCGCTCGATCACCAACCTTCAGTTTCCTATTAGAGGCGAGCCTATCGTGGTACATCTTCTGTGACCTCTGCGCCCTCATTAAATTTTGGTGTGCGAGCTGCAGCGTGCCTTCTAGACGCTCCCTCAGATCTAGCACATAACCATACGTTGTCCTGACAGTGTCAGACAGGTTTCCGGCTGTCCAGAGCTCTTTTAGAATGGTAACTGGCCCTCGGACATGGCGACCGTAGATGAGCTCAAATGGGGAAAACCCCAGGCTAGCTTGCGGTGCTTCTCTGTAGGCGAAGAGCAGTGGAGCAAGATAACGGTCCCATGCCTTGGGGTGTTCTTGGCACAACTTCTGTAGCATGCTCTTCAAGGTCCCATTAAACCGCTCCACAAGCCCGTTGCACATAGGATGGTATGGTGTCGAACTTAAATGTTTTATAGCTAGCAAATCGTTCACTTCTCGCATAAGTGCAGATGTGAAACACGAAGCCCGATCACAAAGGACCTCCAGTGGGAACCCAATACGGGAGAACATCTCGAGAAGGCCTTCCGCCACAGTGGCTGAATCGATGGCAGGAAGGGCTACCGCATCGGGATACCTGGTGGCAAAATCCACCAACGTGAGGATGTATCGGTTCCCTTTAGATGAGGTTGGAGTCAAAGGTCCAATGATGTCCACCGCCACCCGCTCAAAAGATGTGGAAATAATAGGCATACGTCCTAATGGAGCGTTGCCCAGCTTTCCTTTCGGCACAGTCCGCTGACAGGCGTCGCATGACTTCACAAACCTTTTGATGTCGGCTTGTACCCCTGGCCAGTAGAAGTCACCCAGTACTCTCGCCGTAGTTTTCTTTACACCCTGATGACCCGCAAGAGCACTCTCATGCGCCTGCACAAGGACCTGATGGCGCAAGCTCTTCGGAACCACCACCTGTTCAATCGTTTTGCCAGGGCACACTTGATACGTCCGGAACAATACGCCGTCAACCAGATGGAAGGTGTGGGAGGACTCGGCTTTGCCGGGAAAGGTTGTCCCCAGTTTCTTCCGACACAGGTCTAAGCTAGTGTCCTCTTCTTGTTTCTTGCGGAACGCCAGGCGAGACACGTGGACCGCGCTCTGAGAGATCCAAGATAGTCTCCGAAGCTTTCGCCGCCACAGCTGTGCAAGGAGCGTTGGCCTGCGTAGCCGGTGCAGAATTGGTCCCCTGGTCCGCCGAGACTGATGAACAATTATTTGAGTTCTCCAAGAAAGGAACACGTGCACCCGGGACATTGCCAATTAACACGTCGTACAAAGGCGTCGGTAAGCACCTTGCAATAGCCTTGCCCGTAAAGTACGGTGATGTGACGATCACCTCCGCCTCAGGAGCTTCTATGGTGGAACCATCCGCCAAAAGCAATGTCGCTCTTTTCCCAGTATAAGCTGCCTCGGGCACGAGGGCCTGGCGTACGACGATGCTGTTACTTCCAGTGTCCCGTAGCACTGACACTCTTTGTCCAAACACTTCCCCGTGCACCACCGGCATGCTGGCAATCGGTGGAGAGGGTCTGTGAACAGGATCTGCCGCTTGGACATCTAAACGCTCTCTTCCCGGCTGTGAATCAGGGCAAGAACCTTGGGGTGACATGAAACATGCGGATGTCTCCCGGTCACTTGAACTGCAACGCCGGCATGATTGTAAGTCGTGTCCAGACTTGCGGCAGAACGTGCAATATGGGGCCTTCGGCTTCGAACGGCCATCGGAAGACCTGTGTCCGACCTTCTCGCAGATGAAACATCGAATTTGTGACTTGGGATTAGGAACCGTGATTGTAGGCTTCACTGAACTCTGCTCACTCCGGTCTTTGAAAGTTGCAAGGTTATTCTGTCTCTGAGCCTCCAGGAAATGGTCGGCGGCCTCAACAATCTTTTCAACCTTTTTACAATCCCTTTCTCGTAGAAACAATACTAAACGATTGTGGCAGTTGCTTATAAACTGCTCAGCAACAATCATATCGCGCACCACCTCAAAGGTGCGGCCTTCTCCCCGCATTTCTACCCAGCGGTCAAAGAAACTGAAAAGCCTCGTGGCGTACTGGGAGGCTGTCTCGTCATCGTGAGGCTTGCTCTGCCGAAATTTCTCCCTATAGCCTTCAGCGGTAAAACGAAATCTTCGTAGCAGGGCGAGTTTCGCTTTCTCATAATCCATGGAGTCCTCCGGAGATAGCCGACCAAAGACTCTAATAGCTTCCCCGCCGAGACAGAGGCTCAAAGCCGTGGACCACTTCTCCTTCGGCCACCCTTGCCCTGTGGCGACATGTTCAAAACGCTTCAAATACGCGTCCAAATCATCTCGTGCCTCATTAAACGTTGGTATCAGGCCATGTGGGCTAATGGGACAAACGGTTGAAGCACTACGCTCCGCACTTTCAGCGTTTGGATTAGGAGGAGGATTTTCTCTTTCTGATAGTTTAACTCGAAGCTGTAAATTCTGCGCTTCTCGCTCTAAGTTCTGTGCTTCGAGCTCCAAACGCCGCTTTGTGGCTTCCCGATCCGCAGCTCTCTCCTCTCGTGCCTTGCTCAATTCCTCCTCTACCCACTCGCGCAACTCGCGTCCCTGCAAACCCAGGCGCTCTCCTACCGCGAGAAAATCTGCAGCACTCATTCTGTCTTATGAACGCTGTTATCTGGTAAACGCTGCTCGGCCTGGTCCTGTCGCGGACGCCAAATTTGTGAGGGGAAAAGGCCCCCAGCAGGTTCGAGCGTCCTCCGAGGTGGGGCCCCGGAGGATCCAGAAAAGTCGTCCCAGACCGTGCACGTCCGTAGATGTAACAAAAATGGTTTACTTAATATAGGAGAGCAGTCACTGATGAGTATAGAGCTGTGCGGCCGAGGGTCGAGGAGTGGCTCCGGTGTGAGGTTCCGCGGCCCGTCGCCGGAAAGGTGCCGGGGCCAGGTACCTCCGCAGGGTTGTTCTTCCTGCAGCCGGAAGCCGGGCGCGGAGCACCAGCACCGGTGGCGCTGACGACGCACCAGAAAGGTGACGGCCGCCCAGGTCTGGGCACCCGGGCACGGCCAGGAAGGCACCCTTTCACGGCAGGGGGTCCCAGCCACGGGACGGCAGGCACGATCCCACAGCAAGGCCGGCAGGATCTCCGGGCAGGCAGCACCTGCCTGTTCCCGGCACGGCGCCCGCACTCCGAGGCAGCGAGCGACAGGCAGGAGACACGAGACAGCAGGCTCCTGGTTGAGCAGAACTGGGCGAGGACGGCTTCCCCAGGCCTGGTCACCCGGGTTCAGGAAGCCGTTCAGCCGTGACCTCCCCTGCTCCGTTGCTCGAGCTCCTCTCCTCGTGCCGTTCGCGCCGCGCCCCGCGTCTCACTTCCTTTTCTTCACCTTGCTTCTCCCGCCTGAGCGAGCGTCAGGCCGCCGCTAGAGCTGAGGGCGCTGGTGGCGCATCACAGTCTACCACCTTGACTCTACCCGGCGAGTGAAGGAGCCCCACTACCGCTCCTTTCGGGATCATGGCTCCTCCTCGCGACCCCGGCACCTTTTCTGGCACTGATGGCACGGATGTGCAAGACTGGCTTAGCCTCTACCAACGCGTCAGTACCTATAACAGGTGCGACACTACGATAATACTCGCCAATATTATATTTTACCTAAATGGCTCGGCACGAGTGTGGTACGAGACTTACGAGGAAGACCTAACAAGCTGGGACACCTTTAAGGAGAAGTTGAGGACGCTATTCGGTAGGCCTGATGACTGGCAGCTCGCGGCCAAGAAAGAGTGAGTCTCGAGCCCAATCTTCGACAGAAAGCTACGTGGCCTACATATAGGACATCTTGGCTCTTTGCAAACTAAACATTTTGACAGATTTGGCTGTCTGGTTGGGTTTGAAGACTTATAATAAACTGTACATCTCCAAACAAAAATTTAACTTTAACCCAACTTTTCGAAACCGACTCGGCTCCTTCATCAGGGGGGACTGAGGGCAGTAGCTAGAATCTTTTAAGTATGGAGTGGAAGAGAGGGTCAAAGGAACGACCGCTGTGATGCGAAAGGCGTCGGGGAGGGGGGGGGGGGGGGGTTTAGGCTGTTAGTCATGCTGGCGCACTGCAGGGAGGCGGTGAATGGCGACTTTTTTCGTTGAGCGCGACCCTGTCGTCAGCGATTCGGTCACCCGGATTGTTCGACGTGAACAGTAGGCCCTCGCACCTGTCATATCCCCACCATACGTCCCTGATACGATGCTGCCCGCCTTGTCGCTTATTCAGGCTCTCGTCAAGCAAGAACCGGCAAACCTGGATCTTTCTACCCAGGTGTGTTCCATTGGCTTCGCAGCCATCCGCCAGCCTCCTTTCCCTGCTTTCCAGCCCACCTACTACTCCACGTACCGTTACTGCAATTTGGCGGAATGGCGCACGGCTGATGACAGACCCATCTGCCTTCTCTGCTCCCGCATTAGACACATCTCTCGACATTGCCGCCGCCCTTGGTCGTCGCCTCCCCGCGGTGGCTTCTGCAACTATCGTCTTGACCTTCAGCGCCACTTCTCGAATCGCTCCCAGCCCCACCAGTATGAACACTCCTTCCGTAGTTCCGGCTCTCCGTCGCCCCAAGGCCGTCGCTCACGCTCTCCGCAGTCGCCTCGTCTTTTGGCCACTGCCCCCTATACGTCAACTCCACTCTGGAAAACTAGCTGATGCAGCTCCCGGAGGTGACACTGCATCAATTACCCCGACCAGAAAGCCTCTACTGACCACCCGAACGAACTTACTGGGCGTCACAGTCGACAGTCTTCTTGTGCGTGCCCTCATTGACACCGGTTCGCACGTATCTGTGACGAGTTCTGCCCTTCGACGTCGCCTCCGCAACGTACTCACGCCTGCAGCGTCCCTCGTGCGCACGGCGGATGGAGGCACACCTGCTGTGGACGGACTATGTACTGCTCGCACCACTGTTACCGGCCACAGTACCCCTGTTCAATTCACCGTTATGTCCTCCTGCGCCCACGACCTCATTCTAGGCATGGATTTCCTCGCCGACCATTCAGCTCTGATTGACTGCTCGAAGGGTGTCCTGCAACTCAAGCCCCACAGCTACGTTCCGAGCACGTCGATCCCTCTCTCCGCCTGTTCAAGGCAGACTATGCTTGCCTGCCGTATCAAGCCGCCTCCTTCATTGCACTGACACCCTCTCCCCCCCCCCTTTCCCGATGACGACTACGTCGTTGCGCCTAGTACCAATCTCCTGCTGACCTGCAACGTTGCTTTGCCCTATACCATCGCCGCGGTCAAGGCGAATGCACTGTCTCTGCCTTTCCTCATCTTGGGTTTCTCCCCTCAAACTCTTCCATCCGGCATTTGCGTTGCTACGATCTGCCCCCTCGCACTGTGCCAAGTCCCTACATTTCACACCTCCTCTTCTCAAGATCACGCAGGCCATCCCCCGCCTACCTCTCTTTCTGCAGACGTCTTCGCGACCATGATGCCCTCCGGCCTGCGTCCCGCCCAAACTGCACAACTTCGAGCCCTTCTCAAATCTTTTTCGGACATTTTCTACTTGAATAACAAACCGCTGGGCCACGCTCTCTCTGTTTAGCACCGCATCAACAACGAAGATGTCTCACCTATCCGTCGTCGACCATAGCGAGTCGCCCACCCTGAGCGCCAGGTCATTAACGCCAAGGTTATGAAGATGCTTGATAAGAGCATTATCGAACCGTCCTACAGCCTCTGGGCCTCGCCAGTCATCCTTTTGAAGAAAAAAGATGGCTCATGGCGTTTTTGTGTTGACTATCGCAACCTGAACAAGATAACCAAAAAGGACGTATACCCCCTCCCGCGCATCGACGACGCCCTTCATTTCCTCTACGGTCCAAATTCTTCTCCACCTTAGACCTTCGTTCCGGCTTTTGGCAGATAGCTGTGGATAACCAGGACCATGATAAGACCGCGTTTCTTACACCTGATGGGTGTTATCAGTTCAGAGTTGTGCCTTTTGGCTTATGCAACGCGCCGGCCACCTTCGAGCGTATGATGGACGCCCTTTTGTCCGGATTAAAATAGTCCGCATACCTCCGCTATGTCGACGATGTTATTGTCTTCTTCCCAGCTTTTCTTCTCACCTCGATGACCTTTCCAAGATTATTTCACTTTTTCGTCATGCCGGCCTGCAGCTCAACTCCTCCAAATGCCGTTTCGCGCTTCCTCAAATCTCAAACTTGGGCCATGTAGTCGATGCCACGGGTGTTCACCCTGATCCAGCTTAGACCCGAGCCGTGAAAAACTTTCCGGTGCCGCGTTCCTGCAACGACGTACGGGGCTCCTTGGGGCTGTGCTCCTACTTCCGCCGATTCGTGCCGGGCTTTGCTGAAATCGCCCGCCCCCTCAGTGATCTGCTAAAGAAGGACGTGAGTTTCACATAGCAACCCCTACAAGAAAGCGCCTTTGCCGCTCTAATCTCGCAGCTCACCACCTCGCCCGTCTTGGCTCGATGTGGCCGCTCCCACTGAAATCCGCACGGACGCCAGCGGTCATTGAATTGGCGCGGTCTCGTCTCAGTGGCAGTCTGGGTCCGACCGTGTCCTCGCCCACGACAGCCGCCTCCTCTCTACATCAGAGCACAATTACTCCTTCACGTAACGCGAGTGCTTGGGCCTCGTGTGGGCCGTTGGAAAATTTCGTTCGTATTGATACGGCCGCCCTTTTATGGTTGTCACCAACCACCATGCGCTCTGCTGGCTCTCCTCACTTAAAGGTCTTACTGGCCGGCTAGGTCACTGGGCTTTATGCCTACAAGAGTACGACTACACAAGTCCGGTCGGCTACGCACCGGTGCTGATTGCCTCTCCCGATATCCCGTCAACTGTTCTGACCATTCTGGCAGTGACTGCGCTGCCGACCTGTTCCCGCTATCTGCTATTGCTCAAGTTGGCGATGAGCAGCGACGGGAAATCGAGCTCCGCTCTATTCTTAAGGCTAGACGGCTGGGCTAGTTGGTTTGCATTATTATGGAACATGGTACCAGCGCAAAAAATAAGGGCGAAGGGAGAAGAAAGACAACACGAACACCGGACGCAAAACTTTCGACCGCAGCTTAGCACAGTTTTCACGTTTTCAGGCAAATTGCACTCAGGCAAATTGACCTGTATTGGTTTTCTGTTGCCTTTCTTATCACACGTTGACCGGAGTACCACCTTTAGCAGGCTGCGAGGTCGTTCGAAACTGGGGCTTAGCCCGCGAGGGGCGCAGCGGGGTTTACGGAGCTTCTCCCAAGCGAACACCCCTAAAGAAAGCCGGGCGCCAGGCTGGGGGCCGCTTGTACCCATTTTTACCGGTGGGTGTCCGGCGGTGGGTTTCGAACCCACCACCTCTCGCGTCAGGCTTTGCGAAAAATTGTCCCGGTATGTTGGCCCATAGCGTGGGCTCCGCCAGGTCAACGGTGTCACCTACGAGATCTCCCGGCCTTCCCTGAGACCACCTCCCGCGCACCTCAGCGTGACATTGTCCAGGTCTCTCGCCTCAAGGCCTACATCTCGCCATCCCTTTCCACGTCCTAATCTACACCGAGACGGTGTTTTTGCGACCGGGGGCCGTGCAACGGATATTCTTGGTGAGGACACAAGCGTAGAACTTGTTGGCAACGCCTCGCTACGCTTAATCACGAAAGAGTTTCGAACTGCGTGGGATTTTCAGTACGGTTTGGAGTCTGAATGAAGAACGCTTGCATCATTCGTCATTATGAGCGAATATAAACAGCGAGCTCGGAAGAATTGTAATAACTACCAGTAAACTGTTCCTTAATTTCACTTGAAATAGGGCTGCTTGTCTCGACCATAGTTTACATTTAGCGTACAAAGGTTCGTATGGCCTCATAAATGTAAAAGAGGACATGCATTCGTGTGTAGTCACTGCTGCAAGAGTATGGTCATGTATAAATGGCGAAAGGTCATCACCTCCGACTTTTAAGAAACGCACCCTACATTCTCAGCTCACTATTGCAATATTTACCCTGAGGCGAATTGCTGTCAAATTGCTGGGTTTTACAACAAACGCACCACTCAGCCACTCGTGGTATGTTTCTTCGTGGTCGTGTGTTTCGTGCGCGCTGTGGGAAATTGAAACATCGAACTTTAGTTATCATGAGCTGCCACTGATTCTGACTGCGACGTAGATTTACTCCATTCATAAGGAATCAAAGTGGCAGGCATAATTATAGTGTGACAGCACTATATCGCCTCGTGCGTACGCGAGAAATGCACGGAGGACGACGCTGTAACCTCTAACATAGAGCTGTGACGCGCACTTATTCTTTGACCTTTCTAGCTGGCGGCTGATGGCTGTGCTGAAGCAATATGGTACTTTGTACTAGGTAGACTACCTTATGCGGAAAAGCTGAGGCCCAGGAAAGAACGTTTTGGGATGAAAAGCATTTCTATTCTTCCTTATTTCTTCTGAACTGAAAATTTCTGCGCAGGCTCCTCTGTAACCTGAATGCATAAATACTACTACTCGTAATTACTCGCACACACTTGTGGCTGCCGCGGTACTTCGGAGGATGAATTTGGGAATACGAAAGCATTCAGCGAAGGTCGTAGCGGGAAATTGGTTATGCTACAAAAAACCAGAGTGCTCAAAAGAAGGTAATCGGAACACGTTAGATGAAAAACATAAGTGGCACCACTAGAACTCACAAAAACCACAGTTTTCGAGATTTTGCCCCTGTTCGACGAGTTTTCAGAGGGAGTTGAAGCTGATGACCTAAATTTTAAACCAACTTTTCCAAGTAATTTTTATATCAAGGATATTCACTACATTCCGAGGCATTAGCTGACATGCAACTACTATCGACAAACTCGTAAGCCTGAGGAGCACAACGTTCCCAGCGACCACAGTGACGTGCTCGCTGCTCAACTAAGCCCGCGCTGAGACGTTTCTAATCATTGGTTGCTGAGCTCCATAAAGACGCTTCAGGTCAGGCCGGTTCAGGGCTTTTCCCTTGCTATCGCTGGTGACGTGGAGATGGTAAACATTCCCAATATCCGAAACTTGCTTCTGGCAAGGACACTAAACTACCTCTTCCTCTCGCACGCAATTTCCTTCTTTGAAGCGGCACAAATCGTCGTGCGCTACAAATCCACGGCGCTTGCTTTTAGAGCCCTTGTGTCTGAAACGAGAAGATGAAGTCTAGAACCCGGAAGAGAGCAAGAGATCACAGAGTGTGTAATAATTAATCCGAAATGAACTGAATCATGCAAAATGTACAAAAGCCTTGAAACCGGTGTGCAGATGTTCCGCGCGCATTTAAAAAGAAGGGAGACGAGGGAAGGAAGCGCGTATGAAGACCACAATGCCTTGGGAAATCCAAAGAACAGAGGAAGCAAGATACCTTATCACGATCGATCGTCACGAATCGCGGTTCAAACAAACGACCTAAAACGCGGGTAATTGGCTCAAGCGAGGTTTGAAATAATTCTGGGCAGCAGGAAACGTAGTTAGAGTGAGAGGAAATTGGTTTTGCTGCTCTTCAAACTACTTTCCGTACACAACAGAATGCTGTAGGGCAAGCGTAAGTTTCAGCCTCGCTCACGAGGGAAATGAAAATGTGATGCACTGCCAACAACCTATCACGTAGAGGTTTAAAAAAACATGCTAATGAGAAATAGGAGCTTTCAGCTAAGTGCACAGAAAATTGGAGGGGACATTCAAGCTCCGCCTTAAGGTTATGACGCAATAGATAATGGGCTCATTCCTATATGTGCAGAATTGGCCATTCTCTGCTTAACATTCAAAGATCCCTGGGAGTCCTCTTTCCCCTCCTGGCGCAGTGGTGCAGCGGCTAAGAGATGCGCCTCTGCACTGCGATGGCAGCTGCTGCCACCGGTGGGACTTGTGGGACACGGGTTGCTCCTCCCGAGTGAACTCTCGCGACCGATCATTAACATATCTACCGCCTGCCACGGTGACCCGTTTTCTCACAATCTGGTTGGCAGGTAAGGAGCACGCCGCAAGTTTAAGGGCCTGTAGCGACCCACGCGACCTGTACTAGCGAAATGCCGAAGAGGCCGAAGTTTCCCAGCACGCGCTGGAGAGACGCTTCTGTCGGCGCGTAGTGCTGTTCGCTTCGCTGGAAGCGGGATTGGCTAAGTATTGGGCGGCTGGTCCTGTTTTCCTTTTCTCCCTGTGCCTTTGCACCCATTGACTTGTTTGGATAACGCACGCTGTGAGTTTGTAAATCGCAGGTAATGTCTACGCAGTCTCCCGGCCAAGGGAGATCCCCTTGGTCGGCTTTCCTATCGCCTCATGAGATGCCTCTGGAAGATTTCAACGCTCCGGCATCCGCAGCATTCCTGTGGCGCGGGGCGAAAGGACGGTGCTGCTATCAAAATTAACAACCAAGGGGATGTTCGAGCTTCTCTCCAGGCGGCCACTTCCCTTTATGAGGCAATCACTGAGGTAAGGCAGTTTGGACGTGGCGAGATTATGTGCCGTTCACCAGACCTGTCGTACTAAAGGATCTGTAGAGCGGCTTATTGGCACGATGGAGCGCCGGCTACGAAGACCTTGGCGCAGGCAATCTACGAGGCAGAGAGCCGAGAGACCAGACACAAGCGGCAGTGTTCCATCCAGCACGAGCATCCAACCGGCCGCGCGAGCGCTTCGTCGTCGTTGGCTTCGGGGCTGGTTCATCTTCTTCATTCCAAGTGCCCCGGCGGAAAGAGGGAGCCATCCTGGCGACTCAAGGAGAGAAGACTACGAGGGGGCTATAATACGACTTCAAGCGGCTGACGTGAACGACGTCGCGGCCACGGCGGCGATGGTCCGAAGAAGGTGTCACCGGTTCGATAATGTAGTTGACCGGTGACGTACGCTCCAAGATGCGGTAAGGGCCGATGTGCTTGGCCGAAAATTTGGACGTATTCGGAACAGAGAGCCAGACCAGTGAGCCAGTGGAGAAGTGAACCGCGGGCGTGTCTTGATCGGAAGCATGGGTACGGAGACCTTGACGTTCGGCGGTGAAGGAGCGAGCCAACTGGCGGCATTGCTCAGCATGGCGGGTAATATCAGAAAGGGAAGTATATTCCGAGCTGTCGGGGTTGTAGGAAAGGATTGTATCCAACACACAAGGTTCGCGTCCGAATAAAAGGAAGAATGGGGAAAAGCCGGTGGTTGCTTGAGAGGCGGTGTTATATGCATATGTGACGAAAGGAAGAACCTGACCCCAATTGGAGCTGTCGGAGTGAATGTACATGGCGATCATGTCCCCAAGAGTACGGTTGAAGCGTTCGGTGAGGCCGTTGGTTTGAGGGTGGTAAGCAGTAGGGGTGCGGTGGACTGTGTGGCACGCAGCGAGAAGCTCGCGAAGAACTTCAGACAAGAAAACTCGGCCGCGGGCACTGAGAAGTTCGCGAGGAGCGCTGTGACGCAGGACAAAGTGATGAAGAAGGAAGAAGGCTACATCGCGAGCAGTAGCCGCAGGTAGGGCAGCGGTCTCAGCATACCGAGTTAGGTGGTCCACGGCGACTATGATCCAGCGATTCCCAGCGGTCGTGAAGGGAAGTGGCCAATATAGGTCGATGCCCACACGATCAAAAGGGCGAGCCGAACATGGTATTAGCTGTAACGGGGCAGTCGAAGGGCGAGGTGTCGACTTCCGCTGCTGACAAGCCGTGCAGGAGCGAACGTAGCGACGAACGAAGTTGTACATGCCCCGCCAATAGTACCTCTGGCGTAGTCTCTCGTACGTTTTCAGCGAGCCAGCGTGAGCACTCTGAGGATCGGCATGATGGTGTTCACAAATCTCAGTGCGGAGATGTCGGGGAATCACGAGAAGCCACTTGCGGCCATCTGGACGATAGTTGCGCCGGTACAGAAGACCGTCGCGAAGGGCAAAATGGGAAGCCTGGCGACGAAGTGCTCGAGGGAAGGAGGCCGTAGAGGGTGCACGAAGTACGTCGAGCAACGATGAAATCTATGGATCTTGGCGTTGTTGATGGGGCATGTCCATGGTAGTGCGCGCTGCGAGTAGGGATGCAGATATTGGCGAAGAGGGCGCAGGAGAGGGCAGTGGGGAGCGGGACAAGGCGTCGGCGTCGGAGTGCTTGCGGCCCGATCGGTAAACTACGGTGATATCGAATTCCTGAAGACGGAGGGCCCAGCGGCCTAGGCGCCCTGAGGGATCTTTGAGTGAAGCCAACCAGCACAAAGCGTGATGGTCGGTGACGACGGTGAATGGGCGGCCATATAAGTATGGGCGGAATTTTGTTAGAGCCCACACTACGGCGAGACACTCCTTTTCCGTCACAGTGTAGTTCGACTCAGCCTTGGTGAGGGCACGGCTGGCGTACGCAACGACGTATTCAGGAAATTCGGGCTTGCGCTGGGCAAGGACAGCCCCGAGGCCGATTCCGCTTGCGTCGGTGTGCACTTCAGTAGGGGCACTGGGGTCGTAGTGTCGAAGGATAGGTGGTGAGGTGAGAAAACGACGGAGTGCAGCAAAAGCGTCATCGCAGGCCGAGTCCCACGTAGACAGGTCGGCGGGACCATTAGGAAGTTTCGTCAGGGGCGCGACGATGGAGGCGAAATTGGGAACAAATCGCCGAAAATAGTAGCAGAGACCCACAAATCGGCGCACTTGTTTTGTAGAAGTCGGTTTAGGGAAGTCAGCGACAGCACGGAGTTTGTCAGGATCGGGCAGGACGCCGTCTTTGGAGACGAGGTGGCCGAGTATTGCCAGCTGCCGGGCACAAAAGTGACATTTTTTGAGATTAAGTTGAAGGCCAGCATTGGTGAGGCAACTCAGTATCTGGCGCAAGCGCTTGAGATGAGCCGGAAAATCGGGCGAAAACACGACATCATCATCTAAATAGCAGAGACAAACAGTCCACTTCAGGCCGCGCAAGATGTTGTCCATCATTCGTTCAAACGTTGCGGCAGCATTACAGAAGCCGAACGGCATCATGTTGAACTCATAGAGTCCGTCAAGGGTGACGAACGCCGTTTTAGGACGGTCGGACTCAGCCATCGGGACTTGCCAATAGCCGGAACGGAGATCCAGGGAGGAGAAGAACTCTGCGCCTTGCAAGCAGTCAAGGGCGTCGTCAATATGTGGTAGCGGGTAGACGTCTTTGCGCGTAATTTTGTTGAGCCGGCGATTGTCCACGCAAAATCGTATCGAGCCATCCTTCTTTTTAACCAGGACGACTGGGGACGACCAAGGACTGGCGGAAGGTTGAATAATGCCGCGTTGTAGCATGTCGTCAACTTGCTCAGTTATGACGCGGCGCTCGGGAGGCGACACACGGTAGGGGCGCTGACGGAGAGGAGCATGGGTTCCGGTGTCAATGTGGTGCTCGACAGTGGTCGCACGGCCCAAAGAAGTCGACTGGTGGTCAAACGATGAGCGGAACTGGTTGAGCAGGGCAAGGAGCTGCGCGCGGTGAGCAGTGTCGAGAGCGCGGTCAATGCAGCGGTCGAAAATGCCCGATGACAAAGCTGGAGTAGCACCAAGTGGGGTGAGGGCAGCGACTTCGCACTGGAGGAGGTTACATCAGTGTCGAAGGAAGAGATCAAAGCAGCGGTTTCAAAATGGCCGAGGCACTCGCCACGGAGCAGGGAGAGCGCGGAGAATGAGGTGTTAGAGACGAGGATGGCGGCAGCACCGTGGTGAATGTCGATGACGGCGAAGGGAAGGCATAGGTGTCGGCGAGAGGCAAGTACAGGGGAAGGCATGAAGAGAACGGTGGCGTCAAAAACTGAGGCGGCGCAAACAGGGACAAGCACGGCACTGTCAGGGGGAATGTCAGTGTCCTCGGCGACAACAAGCTTAGCAGCACAACGAATCGGAGGCTCGTCGAGGAGCGCATCGCAGAGTGGAGAGAAGACGACGTGCGCACGGGCACAGTCAATGACGGCACTGTGCAGGGAGAGAAAATCCCATCCAAGGATGACGTCATGGGAGCTGGCACGGAGGACTAAAAATTCGACAACATACAAAACATCGCCGATGACGACGCGTGCTGTGCAAGCGGCAGAGGGATGAACGGTATCAGCGCTGGCGGTACAGAGTGAGAGTCCAGAAGATGGGGTTGTAACTTTGCGAAGCGAGCGGCAGAAGTTTTCGTGAATAACAGAAACGGTGGCCCCAGTGTCCACAAGCGCAAGTGTCTTGACTCCGTCGACAAAAACGTCAAGAAGGTTCGGCGGGGAAAGGCGAGGACTTAAGCAGGGCGATGAGTGCGCAGTTCGTGCCCCCGGAACTGCGGCTGCTAGTTTTTCGAATCGGCGCGGACGTTGCGACGCCTCATGGGCGACAATGAGCGGCGGCGAGGCGAAGGCGAGCGGTGGGAAACGTAGGGCTGGCGACCGTGCTCGCGGTCAGGAGAGGTCTCCTGAGGTTGTGGTCCGAAACGTGGGCGAAAGGTACGGTCTGCATCAGGGTAGTCTGGCAGAGGGTGGACAGGCGCATGCAGAGTACGTCGACAGAGGCGCGCGACGTGGCCCGGAAGACCGCAGGCGTAGCATATCGGTCGATTGTCAGCCGTGCGCCAAGGGTTGTAGGTAGGGGGCGTGAAGCGGGTCCGTGGAGCAGCAGGCGCAGGCGCTACTTGAGGAACGTACGTATAAGCCTGCGGTCGCGGTGGTCGCGCGACAGCCTCGGCATACGTGAGAGGCACGGGAGTGGGGGCAGGCGGCACTTCAACTGGAGGACCGTAGCTCAACGAAGCAGCAACAGGGGGTGGTGGGGTCGGGGGAAGGCCGACCTGGGGATCCAAGGGGGTGGTTGTGGAAGAGGAGGGAGGGCGTCAGCGACCGCCTGCGTGATGGCGTGCCGGATCTCAGCGGTGAGGGGAGTCGGTGTCTGATGTTGGCGAGATAGAAGCGAGAGCTGCCGGCCGACCTCGTCCCGCACAAAGTCTTTGATGGTAGCAAGTAGATCTGGATTGATGGCCAGGCCGGAGATGGAGTCGGCAGGCGGAGGAGGCCGACGAGCGCAAAGACGTTGCTTGCGCAACTCGTCGAAACTCTGGCAAAGGGTATATACACCGAGGTAATGGTGGTGGGACTCTTCGCTAAGAACAGCTGAAAAGCATCGTCATCGATACCCTTCATGATGTCTTGTCAGCCTCGGACATAGCCGGATCAACACGCTTGCAGAGGTCTACTACGTCTTCAATGTAGCTGGTGAAAGTCTCATCCGTGTGCTGAGCTCGGACGCGCAGGCTTTGCTCATCGCGCAGTTTCCGCACTGCAGGACGGCCGAAAACCTCCGCAAGGGTGCTCTTTAGAACGGCCCAAGTGGGAATGTCGGCCTCGTCGTTGCGGGACCAGAGGTTCGCGACATCGCTGAGGTAGAAGAGGACGTTGGTAAGCTTGACGCGGTCGTCCCAGTTGTTGTGGCGGCTCACCCGTTCGTATGATTCCAGCCAATCTTCCACGTCCTGGTCGCTATGGCCGCTGAAGACAGCGGGGTCGCGCTGCCGGACGGCACCGGAGCAGATGACTGGCTGCGACGTGGCGGCGGCTGGCTGTTGACTGGCCTTGGTAGTGGACATCGGGATGGTACGGCTGCGAAGGTCCACGGTGATGGTGAAAAGGGGAACACAGCAACCTCCACCAAATGTAGAGCGGTTTATTGCACGATGGAAGCGCCGGCTACGAAGACCTTGGCACAGGCAATCTACGAGGCAGAGAGCCGAGAGACCAGACACAAGCGGCAGTGTTCCATCCAGCACGAGCATCCAACCGGCCGCGCGAGCGCTTCGTCGTCGTTGGCTTCGGGGCTGGTTCATCTTCTTCATTCCAGATCTTCTAAACTGCTTATCTTTTGGGTCTCTTTCGGTAAACAGCTTCATTCCGTCTCATCTGGCCTGTACAAAAGGCTTGGTTCGCGGTGTGGACTCTTTCTTGACTCCAGTTGAGACCCTCGACCTTCTATCTGCAGCGGATGTCGTTGCTATGTATCGCTGTAGCCGGGAGGTGAACAATGAGCGGGTGCCGACGGAAACCGTTATTGCCACTTTTACGGGTACTGCCTGCCCCTCAGAAATAAAAGCATGGCCCCTAATCTTCCGTGTAGATCCCCTTCCGTCTAAGCCACTGCAGTGCAGCAATTGCTGGCGATATGGCCATAGTGCTCGTGGCTGCAAGTACGCCTTGCGCTGTTGCAAAGGCGGCAATGACCATCCAGCAAATTTATGCTCTGATGAAAACGGCAATATTGCCTTTGTGGTAGATCTCACCCCAAAAATTCCACGGATTGTCCTTCTAGGGATCATGAATTGCAAATTCTAGAGATAACCGACCGCAAACGCTGTTCGCGGCTCGAGGCAATATCAAAAATTAAAGAGAGAGCTCACGGCTATGCGGGTGTGTCCGCCCGTTCAGGAGTGACACTAGATTCGTCTATCTCTCAGGCAATAGGATCAGGCGCTGCGGAAGCCTCTATGCCTAATATGGTTGACAGGATAACGTGCACTCTCACAGAGTGCATATCTAATGCTCTGGCAACACACATTACCCAGGCCATGCAAATTGGAAGGACTTCTGCCTAGTCAGTCATGCCTTCGTTAATGACCCAATATTCCTTTCCGGTGCTGTCTCAGCCACGGGAATAAGTTACTGCTGTTTCTGCACTTCCTCGGTCCACTAATTCAGATAATGCTCAAATTATTAATGATGCAGAGATAGTGGATTCAGATACGCGAATCCTCAAACGCAGTGGATCCCCTATGTCTAACTCTGCTCCACATCCTCAGCCGAGGTCAAAGAAGCAACAGATTGGCTCTAAGCCTAAAGAAACTATTTTTGTGCAGGCAGTTGCTGCTGCGCGGATTTCTCAACCATAGGGGTGTTAAGAGTTCTCCAGTGGAACTGCCGGCCACTTCATTTGGCTTCAACAGACTTACTGTACCATATATCTCAACATAATCCTGACAATTATTTTACAAGAAACTTGGCTTATATCTGAAAAACATTTCCATTTTCAAAATTCTTCTTGCTTTCGACAAGATCGACAGTCAAGAGGACGGGGCTTACTCATAGTAGTTTCTTCTAAATTTTGTCACAGTGCTAAGATTACTTTTCAGCCCTCTACTTTAGAGTGTGAGTTATTGGCTGTAAATTTTGAAATTGAAGGGATGTATCGCTGTTCATTAGTAAATGTTTATTTTCCTTGCGGTGTGCGGGATACCGGGCTGCTAGATCTCCTGCTACTTAATTGTCAGAAGTCAGTTCTCTTGGCGGGAGGCTTTAATTCTCATAGCGTGTCGTGGGGCTTTAAAATTGATTTCCGTGTTAAGCGCCTTTGGGATTCGGTTACTGATGACAACCTTTCGTGTATGAATTCAGGTTCGGCCACATTTCTCCGCGCACAAATTCGATCTGTGTTACATTTAACTTTCAGCCGCCCTTGTGTTAATGCACTCAATTGGTCGACTGTCCACTGTGGAACATCTGGTGATCACATACATATCGTTTTTATGTTAATTGCCGCATAACTCCGGCGTGCTCTCATTGGAGGTAATATATAAACTATGAGCAGTTTCAGTCCTCTTTGCACTCTACTCTTGCTTCAGCGATTAATTCTGCTGAAAAGCATACAGCAAAACGCATATGCTCGGCTATTGAGGTGTGCCGAAAAAAGACCGAATTTTGGTACGAACATGAAGAGGGAATTCTTCAGCTAGATGGTGGAATGCAGATTTTTCGCGGGATTACAGACGCAGAAAGGCTGCATGAAAGAAGCTCCTACATAATCAGTGCCCAAAAATTTGCATGATTATAAGCTCATTGCGGGTAAATTTAAACACACTACCTCACAAGCGAAAGAAAATTATGAATCCGAGCATTTCGATTTGCTAACAAGATCAGAAAATCGTCGCACACTTTTCGGATTCTTAAGATCGCGGAAAAATATTCCAGTTTCAGGAAATTCACCCTCATGTGTTTTGACCCCGCAAGAAGCAATAAAGGCGACTGAGACAATTTCCAAGGGATTAGAGCGGCGTTTTTTGTCTTTACTTCCTTTGCGCTCCGCGTTTGTGGCGTCAGTGGACCAGATTCAGCATGTCCCCCCTATTACCCTTCTCGAGCTTTCCACGATAGTGCTGAGGCTACAACTGCTGCTCCTGGCCCTGATAGGGTAACATAAAAATAGTAAGGATCCTTTTTTAGGAGTCCCCTAATTCCTTATTACAGCTGGTTAATTTTTCATCAAAGCTGCAAGGATTTCTCCTGAATGGAAATTCGCCAAAGTGATCTCTTTAACTAAAAACAATGGTGGTGGCTATTTTCTGGATACTACTAGACCCATTTCATTGAAATCAAACGTGGTTAAGTTAATTGAAAGGGTCATACTCCTACGTGTTTCGCTGTTTTTGACCGCAATAATATCCTTAGTTCCTGTCAAATTGGTTTCCGTCAAAAACGTTCCATATGGATTGCATACCCTGACGTTGAGAGACGTATTCTGCCTACGTGGTACCAAGAAATGCATGCTGCGTTGGTGACATTAGATGTAACCGAAGCTTATGACAGCGTAGAACACCACATATTATTGCAAAGATTGCATACTCTGCAGTCTCCGAATTATTTAATTGCGTGAATATCTGCGTTCCTCGAAAACAGGCAGTTTTTCTGTATACTAAATGGTGTCAATTCTGGAAGACATCAGCAATCCAGAAGTGTTTCACAAGGCGCAGTCCTGTCACATGTGCTCTTTATTATTCTAATGAGCTTTATTCCCAGCCATCAACAAATTCGCACTTACGTCTATACGGACGACATTGCATTTTTCACTGCTGCAGCTGACATTCAATCTCTTTAAGTGCGCTTGCAATCGTACCTTAATTTGCTTAAATGTAAACTCACCTTAAATGTAAACAAGGGCGCAGTACTTGTTTTTCAAGTGAAAAATCTTGTTCATCTGTCTCATTTACCAGCGAAAAATATTCCTCAAGTTAAGTCAATAAATATCTTGGTGTCATTTACGATGACACGCTCACATGGCGCTCTCACATTGACCATGTTTCAACGAAAGGGGCTCATGCTGTGGGCATGTTGCGTAGATTAAGTAAACCTCGGTGTGGAATGCGGAGAGATGCACTTTTCCTGATTTATGGGTCGTATGTACGACCAATTTTAGAATTTGCATCTGTGCTGCTTTCTGGTACAGCTGCTTAAAAAAATTCGTTCGCTCGTTTTTTTTTTTTTTGGAGCGGGAAGCGCTTCGGTTGTGCCTTGGCCTTCTCAATTTGAGCCAATAAAGTGTTTTATCTTGAAAGCCGTATTCCTCCTTTATTTTCTAGATTTCAATTCCTAAATTCTCAGACGTACCTAAGAATATATGAATCAAATTTACACCGCTCCTTTTGTGTTTTTTGTTGCCAGCCGACTTTCTTTTTTGGAGTCCACTAGCCTAGGTGTCATACCCCGCAGGTAGTCATGGTACAAAATTTGCTTGATGCTTTAAATGTTCTCCTGTATAACATTCGTCGGACAAAAAGGAGAGTCCTCTGTAGAAATTTGTTATGATGACATTTTCCCGAAAACCGCTAAGCATCCACCACCCCACATTTTAAATCGATTATTACAAGACCATTTACAAAGCCTACCTATTATCTTAACGATAACGACTGGCGCCTCCCAATGTGATGAAAAGGCAGAGGTGGGAATATATTGCTCGCTTCAAGATTGGTCGTTTTCTGTGCGGCTTTCCGACTGCACCCCCATTTTCCAAACGAAGTCTCTGGCGGTGGTACTTGCCCTTCGCAAACTAGAGCCATGTTTCTCTTCAGTGGCTGTCATTACATACTCTCTTTCCTTGTGCTCGTCCCTTGCTTCGGCTGCGGATTATCCAATCTTAAACGCCTTCCACTCATTACTCCCTCCGCATTTGAGCCTTGTTCACTTGATATCGGTGCCAGGTCATCGAGTTGTGACCGCCAATGAAATTGGGGACTGCTTGGCAATGGCGTCCCTCAATGGCCCCGTGCTGCGTATCGTTCCGGCTACAACGTACATCACAGCAACGAGGTTTCTAAGGCAGAATTTGTTAAGAATTACAACTTGATTTCCTTTAAGATCTGATGATCACTTGCACCTGATGTATTCGTGGAGCAGAAAATCATGTCATTCACGGCAGCTTGAGGTATCTCTGTCAAGGCTCCGCTTCCGGATCCCACTCTTAAATTTTTATTTGCACAGGTCTGGGTTGGCACTTTATCCCGTCTGCGTATTCTTTGATGAGCACGAAACCATAGGCCATTTTTTGTTGTTTTGTCGCCGGTACACTATTAGGAGAAGGCGATTTTTAGAGAAGCCATTACAACAGCTTGACCTTTGTTTGAGCAGCCCAGTTATATTGTTGTTTGGAGCCACCATACTTGGGTACAGCCACGAGTATATTTTTACCACCGCCCAAAATGTTTTAATGGAATCAAATCGGCTACGTTGGTAAATTTTTTCCGTCTTCATTTATTCGTACAATTCTCATTATCTTCTAACCACTCGGCTATAAACCTCAGTGTCGATCTCCTGCGTGCGTTATGCATTTCCCGTTTCATTTCGTTCATTTTTTGTTTACTTCTTCCTTCCTCAGCATTAATTTTATTTTCGTCCAGGAAATATTTATCTCAAAAACTCTTCGTGTCCCCCAATTCTTGGCCAATCCTCCTATGCGGGCATCCACCTTTGTGTGAGGGTAAAAACAACAACCTTGGCCACGGCCGGACGCTGCCGCGCCACTCCACAGCTATCTACTCTTCGGCAGCCCTCAATAAATATGGCCACGGTCGCCTTCCTTGGGTGACCTCCACATATTAGTGACCCATTGAGCCGCACCATCTCCAGCAGCTGCGTTCCTGGATGGCGGGCTGGAAAGACCGAGTCATCGACCCACCGCTTCCGGCGTTCCGGCCTCAAGGCGTCGGCGGGTGGTTCACCGTCTCCTACTGCCCGCTGCCGCTCTACAACGCTGCAGATCCGCTGTCGCCACCACCAGCAGCTGGTCCAGCACCAGCCTCGCTCTAGCCCAAGCCGCCTTCATCACAGTACTGCCCGCCTCGGCAGCCGCTAGCCGCTTTTCCGCCACTCCTGCCCACCATCTCCGGCCCGGCGGTTCCTGTCCGCAACACACCAGGTAGGCTCAGCACGAGCTTGGCCGTCCGCCGTGCTCCCACAAGTGCCATCTGCGCTTGTTTGGAACTGCCTCGTGTTTCTTCGTGTCAGTTCGTGACCACGTCCGCCCAGTCCTAAACACACCACCCTTCCCTGACGTTGGCGCCGCCATCTTCTGACGAAAAGGAACGTTATACTTCACCATGCCTGTCACAGTTTTCGGCATCCCCGTCTGCCTCGTCACAACAGCCAACTGCTACACAGTCCTCTGCAGCGATGTCGAAGCCGCGGCAAGCAGATGCTAAAGAGGTCTCGGCAAAATCCACGCCTGCTAGCCAGACTTCCCGTTCCTGCAAAGGTCCGCAGAGCACTTACAGTCACAAGAAGCAGAATGAGACGGATAAACTAGTGATAGCAGTACCAATCATGGCGATTGTCAACCGCTCTACTTTGCCTGACAAGGACCCTGAACCAGTGCCAGCACCTGTCCTCAAGTCAAACGAGGCCGCTGATGTCGGCCCTTCTTGCTGCCAACCGGTGTTCGCTACATCAAAAAAGCCGGACACCAGTTGCTCGGCCGTTGCCAAACGCATGTTGAACGGTAGCCCAGCGCCTACCCCCTCTCTCCCACAACATATTCGGGCTCCGACCAAGATGCAGCTTCATCAGCCGCCGTCTAGCAAGATGCCTAGGCTCACAAGGCCAGCGGACGTTCCCCCGGGTGCTTTCGTGGTGCCAAAGTCACCTCCGATTACCGCTACATCCCCAGTGTTCCTCTTAGCTAACGGCTTACAGGCTGTGGCATGGCGACCATTCGTGCGGCCGGCCGCCGCGTTCAAGCCAATCAGTCCACGGCTGGCTGTGCGCGTGTCACAGCAACCTCATGCAGTCCACCACCGCTATTTCTCCGCCTCGAACCTCGCTGCGCCTCCCCGAGCCGCCCGTCTGGTCATCCGGCATCTCGGATCGACAACAGTTGCATGACTCTCGGGACCCCCGACACGCCTGGCGATCTCTGTTGCGCCGCACCTCATGCGCGAGCCGGCAGCTGCTGAACAATAACCTCTGACCCTGGGTCCGCTTAGCAGGTTGTCTCACCTTCTTCACTTGCCCCTAAACGTGTCTCGACGCCCCCCGAAAGCTCGGCCGCAACGCCACCGCCAGGGTCCCCCGCCTGAGCGTGGTCTTCGGACCCCGGACGCCCTTCACGGACCTTTTGACACATACCGACTACTCTTATAGGGGGGAGAAGCCCTGTAGCGACCCACGCGGCCAGCCCTAGCGAAATGCCGAAGAGGTCGAAGTTTCCCCCGCATGCGCTGGAGAGAACGCTCGGGACATTGGCCACGGCCGGACGCTGCCGCCGCCGCTCCACAGCAGTCTACTTACCGGCAGCCCTCAATAAATGTGGCCTCAGCCGCCTTCTTGAACGACCCCACAGGCCCTACGTGGCCCACCTGCCTAATAGGATGCTTTCTTGGAATTTTAAAACAAAATTTCGCTCACGGTCAACCAGGCCGATGACGCAGACGCTGACGGCGACGCCGCATTTTCTGCGACATGAACTCCTTAACGCTATCGCGTTAATAGGTCGGCTTGGTTAATACAGCGTCATTTTTTAAAAGCTAAATTTGGTACGGAGCGGTCTTTATGTGCTTTCTTATTTTTTCATTCTTCGCCTTAGGCAAACTTTACGAAAATTGGCTATAAAAAGTCTATATAGATACTTCTTAAAGACTATTTTGCCTTCCTACAGATATTTCTTTTTGTCCATTCATAGTCTATGGAATGTCTACAGACAAAAGTCAGCTAAAAGTGTATGGCCAAAAATCTATAAAATGTCTATAGACAGCCTATAGGATTTGTATTTCTTTAGACAGTTCTCTAGGGTTTGTCTACAGAGAGTCTATGGACTTTAAAGACAAAAGGCTACAGTCAATTTATAGACTGTCTAAAGAAATTTTTGTAAGGAAATGACGCAATGCCAGACGCAATTACAGGATTCCTCAAAGGCCGCTCTGCTATCCACCGTCCAATTGATTTCGTATCGACAACAGAACACGAGAAACGTCGCCACAAGCTGGCCGCTGCTCTCTTTCTTGACATCAAGGGCGCATTCGACAATGTTCAGCACGATGCAATATTATACGCCATCCAGTAATGTGGAATTGGCGGACGCCTTCATCAATGGATTGCAAGTTATATGAGAAACCGCGCAGTCTACATGGTGACTGATAAAAGGTGACTCGACAGATCACCTTTTCAAGCGTGGTGCCCCTCAAGGAGGAGTGCTTAGTGTAACATTATTTAATCTCGTAGTACTCGACATATTCAAAGACCTGCCAAACAGGGTTTCAATGCTAGCGTACGCAAACGACACCTGCATATCGGCATCAAGTGTCACGCGTGCCCAAGTGCATCGAGACTGATGCGTTCAGTGTCCATTGTGTCTGCATACTTGCGTAGTAAGGTACGAGAGACATCGCCAACTAAAAGCGTCATGTTAGCTTTTACGCGAAATTTGTTGGCGTGGTAACCTGTCAAAATTGACAGCCAAGCCATTCAATGTGTGACAAACATTAAATTCTTAGGTGTCATACTAGACCACGACCTGTCCTGGACAAAGCACGTCTTTTTGCTGAGAAATAAAACTGGGCAGTTTTGCAAGCTTTATAGGGTTTATAGCTGGCAAATTCTGGGGTACGACTGACCCATCTTTACTTCGCCTGTACAAGGCTCTGGTGGCAAGTTATGTGATTTGCAGTGAGCCTGTTCTTTCGAGGATAAGACTGGCTCCTCTGTAAAGCACTCAGGCTCGTGCTTTTATGGTGTGCTTGATATTACCGTACAAGTCTTCGACATGGGGCACATTTTATGAGTCCTGCGCCTGCCCAGCCAGTAGTTATTCCTAACAAGAACCACTGCTGGCGCCTAAATGACACCTGACCAAGCATGACCACCACACTCTGACCAATATTAGCAGTGCGCATCAAGACGTAGCCTATTCGAAAGTCATCAGGACGCAGCGTGATTTGATGCCTACAAACATACCCCACCAGATTGCAAAGGTGCCATTATGGATAATTCCAAATCCCAACGTGCGTGCCTCTATACCAGGAATAACAAAAAAGTCGCTCATCGCGACAGTGCGACTGAAGATTTTGGCGTTATCATATATATGCTCCAGGTATGGTGACTCAAATAATGATTTTTATCAAACCGGTCAGTGTCGAACACCTCTTCAGCAGCACCGGTTATTTTGCCTGGCAGCGTCTTCAGTCACCGATGCAGACTCATGCATCGAACATCATCCACTGCAGCCTAATTGGCAGACATAAGAGAGGCCACCCGCTGCATTGGTCCGCAGACCGCAAACCAATGGATTATATTCTGCCTCTCAAGACCCGCATTGCAGCCCATAAAAACATACATGAAACCATGAACATGCGAGCAGCTAACAGGAAAAATTTATTTTTGCTAGCTGAGGCGTTCCTGCGCGGCCACACCATCAGGCTTCAGTGGATACCCAGCCTTTGCGGTATAGCGGGAAATGATAGTGCTGATGCTGAAGCTAAGCTGGCTCATCCTGATCGGGATTCCATCCAAGCTTTGTTCTCAAGAATCTTGGTTTGACGCTGGTTCACGTCTTCACCTACCATCATATGTTATGCAGCGGCAAGGAACTCTGCTATATCGATTGCGGCTTGGTGTAGCGTACACTAGAAGATACCTACACAAGATTAGAGTTGAAGCTAGCCCGAACAGCTTCAACTGCAGTGGTCCAGAGAATATACATCACATTATTTTCTTGTGCTCTCACTACACTGATGCGAGGAGGGCCTTGTAAAATACTCTTAGACAGTTGCACGGACGCCCTATCTCTGATAGAACTACCCTAGGCGCCAGGGCGAACCTAACTAACGGCTAGTGTGAAAAGAAGGCTTTTCGCAGGATTTTCTGTGAGATAGGCCAGGATTCACGTATGTGACACTTGCGTGTGCTGAGCTGTGAACACCTACGCAGTGTAGAGTGCGGACCGCGCGTGAGCATACACTTTTTTGCCTGGACATGTGTCTGTGTAGTGAACCTTCCAGCTTTTTCAGCAACAATGAGCCAGGTTGTCAGTGCACACCGATTTGTGCTGGGATATGAAGGTGTGCAGAGCCCTTCTCTGCAAGCATGCGCGATGTGTGCGTGCGTGCGTGCGTATGTGCGTGCGTGTGCGTGTGCGTGCGTGCGCGTGCGCGTGCGCGTGTGCGTGTGCGTGTGCGTGTGTGTGTGTGCGTGTGTGTGTGTGTGTGTGTGTGTGTGTGTGTGTGTGTGTGTGTGTGTGTGTGTGTGTGTGTGTGTGTGTGTGTGTGTGTGTGTGTGTGTGTGTGTGTGTGTGTGTGTGTGTGTGTGTGTGTGTGTGTGTGTGTGTGTGTGTGTGTGTGTGTGTGTGTGTGTGTGTGTGTGTGTGTGTGTGTGAATTTTCATGGCGTAAGGGCATCTGCGGCCAAAGAGCGCCATTGTACAATCCTTCGTTTGCTGAAGGTGGAGTCAGAGACCCATTTCCCAAGCATCGCGCCCTGCATAATCCGAGCACCAGGCCAGGGGAAGTTTGTGCCCACTGTATCATAGGTGGGTGCTCGGCGGCACTGGGGATTCAGCCCCGCACCTTCCGCATGCGAGCCGGAGGCTCAACCATCAGGCCACTGCTGTGGTCTGTCTGTCTGTCGGCGTGTGCCTGTGTGTGTTTGTGTGCGTGTGCCTGTGTGTGCAAGATATATGCTGCATGAGAAAGACATGTGCACCATGTGGTGCATGTCTCGCGATATGAATACCATCCAGTGTGTGCGCAGTCCCCTATAACCCAGACCACTCCATGCAATTTATTGTATTACGACGATATCAACCTCTATTCACACCCTCATTTTTCTTTCCCTTCCCCAGTGTGGACTAACAGGCAAGTGTCACTTTACCGCCGGCCGACCTCCCCACCTCTCCTTTAATTAAAACACTTTCACCGTCTTCCCCTTAGGCCACTGGGATATTCGACCACTTCCCTGGAGCCAACGCCTTCAAAAAAATACGAATTAAACAGCGCAAAAATCGCTTTACGCGAAAGCTGCACTGCTCCTTCCTTTGAAATTATATTTAGGCGCTACTTTAAAAGGGCTCTGTTGCATCTGTTAAGTAGAGCCACTACGTCAATTACCTCTGGGCAGCCACCAGCAATGCGAGGCAGACTTGGCGTACTTCTCGCCCCGGCTGTGAAAATGCACCCACTCAGTACGCATTCCCATATTCTACCCGGTACATAGCGGCTTCCATTATGGCTGAGAAAGGAGTGAAAATGGTTCTGTGCTGCGACTTGGGCGTGCCACAGAACTCTCAGGTAAAGAGCAGGTAAAAAGAAACGCAAATTAGCAGACTTCCTTTAGAGCATGGTCACAACCTCAGCTGCGCTTTGCCGCAAGAGCATTTCGCACTGTCAACTAAGATTAGATGCAACCGTAGCTTGGTTTGGGCTCGTTGGTAACAGTTTTTTTAAAACATAGGACAAAAAAGACACAGATGACACAGATGTTAGCGCCCGTCCTGTCCATATCTGTGCCGTTCGTGTCTTTTTTGCGCTGTTTTCAAAAACTAATATTACATGACAGCAAAGTTTAAAACCTCAATACACCATCAGCCTGCAGCGGTTTTGTGACGCAATGGAATTATAAAGACAAAAGATACCATTGGACTTCTCACGTTGCATGTACCTCGGCTGAAACTTGTGCGTAGGCCGTTTTGTCATGGTCTATTAATAAGAATTAAGTATATAAATAAGAGTTAAGAGCACATAGCTCAGGGACATAAGGCTCAATTGGGAAAAAAACCAGTTCTAGCTCTTATATCGTATGTTTGATTCCAAAGGCTGTATGCGATGTGAAGCGCTAAAGTTTTACGGCATGAGCCAGTATGCGGAGCACACCCCGAAACATAGCGCGGATGAAGCCCGTCCAACGTCCTCCATCGAAATGGCCAGGAGAGTAAGATGAGAACGAACGGAGGGGCAGCGGTAGGAGAAGGTTATGGCCAATCCCCCTGGTGGGTATGTGCCATTGGGTGAGGTCAACAACAACAACAACAACAAAAGAAGGAAGGGGAGAAGCAGCGGCCGAAAATGGAGGGTTGCAGCTGCCGACGGAGACATTGAAAGAGGAAATAAAAATTAGTAGAGCTAAACTTATCTGCTCACGACATTAATCAGTGAAAGATAGCTGGAATTATCGGGGTTTCCGTCAGCTGAGGGCGAGCTGGCGCATGCATGCAACGAGTAGTGTAATGCTGGGACAAGCTTATTTATACACATATTATGCAGGCGATGAGCCAACCTGAAACTCAAAAAGCTCGTTTTTTTTATTTCCATTACTCGCACATTTAGCCACTTTGCTGTGCCTCTCTTTCCGAGCATGTTTAGCCACTTGTCTCTATAGGCCTGTTTGTTTCGAGCACGTTTAGGTATTTGGCTTAGCCTCTCTGTTTCGAACTCGTTTGGCCAGTGGGCTTCGCCGCTACCGATGCGGTCTTGCACGTTCTGCTCGGACATGAACACGCTTTCGACTTTGCCGTCGCAATGGAGAATATCCACTCCCGCCGGCATGGTGAATCTGCCAGCCTCCCACGGCGCGCACTCTTCGCGAACATCTGTCGAAGACTGATTCATTCAAAAACATTTAATGCGCCAAAGGGAGGTGATTCTTGAAGTCTTCGTGTTGGCACCTCTGGTCCAGGGCACCAGCGGCTTCTGCTGCCCGGCGAGCTCGTTCGACCAGCTGGAGCTCGTACTCGGTACAGGGATTTCAGGGGAACGACCCTCGAACCCCCTTTGGTTTCAAGGACATTCGTGACTTCACCCCCTCCCCCCCCCCCCCCCCCCCCCCACTCAATGAGCGTAACCTTGAGCGACGGCATCCAACTTGACGTTAACCACGACGTCTTCGTGTTTCAGGGGTCCATATTATCATGTGTTTCGAGTCGCGGGGCTTGCACTTAGTACGCCTGCCGCGCTCGTGGCCCCGCGGCTTTGCACCTACCTTCTGCATGCTTCTTGAAAGTCCGTGAGTACTATTAAGGATCAAGGATAAAGTTTTTTTTCCTCCTTCCTTGCTTCCGCTAGGCCTGTCGTCGACGGCTGCCATGATTTTTGCAGCAGGCGTAATCTCGGTACATTTTACAACTATACACAAAGTTTATCATGCGGCCACGACCAGCTGTAGTTATTCCAGGCTCACTACAATTGAATGAAGCTGAAGACAGGTAAGGTCGGCATGCTTTCGCTCAATACATGGACTTTGTTTTGCATCATAGTAATAATTGCAGATGCATATTTTCTTTAAAGTTTCACAGATGCCAGCAGTACGAGACCTAGAAGCCTAGAAGAAGAATCAGAAGGAGGGAGTGTCCCAAATGCAGTGACACAGTGGAGTCTAAATTTAGAATGTCTGTGCTGGATTTGAGCATGTGGCCAGAGCCTGTCATCGAAAAACGCCAACTTCGCTCAGGTTTGTTATTTTCGCGAAGCCCAGGGCACATTTACGCCTGCGAGACGCAATTCTAACATCACGAAACCTCTTGAATATTTGGTTCCACTAAGTGCAATCACAGCTCCAGGGCACGTACAGAAAAATAAACATTTCAAGGACGCTTAAGCTTCGCTTTAAGAGTAGACGCGATAGCTCCTTCTCCTCCTTTCCGCCTTTTCATTGCTTCTCTTTCTCATTTCTAATCAATTGTGAATCCACAGTCACATTACCGATCACGGTTATCGATTACAATCACAATTATCGATCACATTACCATTCACCACACGCAATTACCGATAACAAATGACTAATCATTATTCACTCTCCAGGTTGCACTGCACGACATACTAAATACTGAAACGCATAAGTACCATTTTTAAGTACAATGAAGCACTACAACGCCACCTTTTAATTCCGCACAATTTTGATGACTAATTAGCAAATTAGCATTTGTTTACGTTCTTTAATTACTATATATCAGTACACATCCCAAACAAACGTTACTAAGTCGTACACGCCACAGCGCGTTCACTATGTGTCGAAATCGAACGCACCGAGCAGTTTTCTTTCGGGATATTGCAACTATTCTAAATTTTCACCGGTACGCAGCATTCACGGGCGATATTACCTGCTTGTGCGACCCACGCCACTGTACAGGGTGTTGCGAAAATGCCGATAGGAGCCTTTGTATTTTATCAGCTATCACTGAAAGCGCAGGGTTAATTGATGATGGATTACCATCCCCCTTCACATTTACGTCTCGATCGGATTTAAGTTTCCACAGACCTTCAAAGGAGCATTTTATGTGACGCCATGCCTATTGCTTTGTCCGCTCATGCCATGGTCGTTGCGTGTATTAGAGAATATACCCGTCCAACGTTTCAGCCGCAATGGGCACTATAGAAGCTTCTAGGAAGACTGCAAGCAGCGAGTCAGGACAGCTTTCGAATTATTTGCAGCTTGGGACATGTTTAAGCGAGCAGTTCGCTGCTTGGCTATTGAGATCGGCTCAACGAGGTCTTACTGTAACCACGGTGAAGACAAAAGGTTGGTGCAGAGCCTTTATAATTTGCACGAACTTGAAAGCGAGGCTCCAGGCATCTACAGCGAGAAAATTGCAACTGTTAAGCGCCACCTGTTAAGTTTAATGCAGACGCTTTCAGGCGGCCCGTGTACGATCCCGCAGCGATCATGATTAGCACTCTTCGGAGCCAACTAGACAGGCCTTGCTTGATGAGCGTCGCCACGTGGTTTCCGAGCGCGTCTGTGAGCTGTACTGTGGTGGCGCGAGCACAGATCCAATAGTTACACCTCTTTTTTTTCGGACACTTCAGGCACAGCTGAGGATGTTCATGCAGCGCGCTGACTGTCTATGATTACACCGCTTTCTGAGGATGACTGCGTTGCAATAAGTGCCTTTGAACCTTGGGTGAACCTCGACTGCCACTTTCGTGAACCTCGCGACTTCACGGCGTCTCAGGGGAATTTTATAAGCCATTTAAATCTTTTTTATCCCCTGTTCCCCTCAAACTTCTCGACACAAGTACTGATGTGGAATCTTTGCCACCCTCATTTACCAAGAGCCCTACTGTTTTAGCACAGGGGCCTTTTGCGTTTCGCCTCCATCGAAACACGGCCACCACGTTTGGATGGAGGCGAAGCGCATAATGCGCGTGTATGCTGTATTGACTGTCTGATTTTTCTGAGAGGAAGCAGGAAAAGGAAAGAGCATGGGCCTGCCTACTACCTCGAGCCGAGCCACGCTCGCTGCCACGTGCTGAAAGTAGGAGGGGTAAAGGATAGGAGAGCAAAGAGTGAAAGAAAAGACGCACCGCGCTATTAAGCCCTGGGCCGATCCCGGAGGCTGTGCAATACCGGGCCGACCCGTGACAGAGTGCTTCAAGCCAAGCACTCCGCCATATTTCAAAAATAAGTTTAGTATTTTAGGTCCAAGGACCCGCTGCAGATATTAGATCAGGTATCAGGTATATCGATCTGTATGCTGCACCCTCCGCGGTGGCTCAGTGGTTAGCGCGCTCGTCTACTGATCCGGAGTAGCCGGGTTCGAACCCGACCACGGCGGCCGCGTTTCGATGGAGGCGAAACGCTAAGGCGCCCGTGTGCCATGCAATATCAGTGCACATTAAAGATCCTCAGGTGGTCGAAATTATTTCCGAATACCTTCACTACGGCAATTCGTTTTCATTTCTTGTCTTAGTCCCTCCTTTATCCCTCCCCATACGGCGCAGTTAAGGCGTACGCCTATATGTGAGACAGATACTGCGCCTTTCATGTTCGCAAAATAATAATTATTTAATAATTGGTTTTTTGGGGAAAGGAAATGGCGCAGTATCTGTCTCATATATAGTTGGACACCTGAACCGCGCCGTATGGGAAGGGATAAAGGAGGGAGTGAAAGAAGAAAGAAAGAAGTGCCCGTAGTGGAGGGCTCCGGAATAATTTCGACCACCTGGGGATCTTTAACGTGCACTGACATCGCACAGCACACGGGCGCCTTAGCGTTTTTCCTCCATAAAAACGCAGCCGCCGCGGTCGGGTTCGAACCCGGGAACTCCGGATCAGTAGTCGAGCGCCCTAGCCACTGAGCCACCGCGGCGGGTTTCGCAAAAACCCATTTTCAGTTTTTCTGTGTTCTGTGCAATGTCAGTGCACGTTAAAGATCTCCAGGTGGTCGAAATTATGCCGCAGGCCTCCACTACGGCACCCCTGTCTTCGGTCATGCCCTCCTTTATCCTTTCTCTTACGGCACGGTGCGGGTGTCCACCAAGGTATGTGAGATCCTTTGCAGTTACTCAACGTGGCTTTGCCCGCCCCCTCATCATGCAGTTGGTACGGGCCCTTCACCCCGACTGCAGGATTGCGGCCTACAAGACCATCCGCCGGCTCTCGGACCAGCTGCCCAGGCGGGGCCGAGCCCTCCTCCTGCGCCTCCGCATCGGTTGCGCGTAGACGCCCTCCAGGTTGTACGCGTGTGGCAGGGCCCACTCTCCTTCCTGCCCCTCCTGCGGGCACATGGGGACGCTCGGCCACCTCATGTTGACGTGTCCGACCCATGACCCCCCAGGCGACGAATCGAGTCATGATACCGGGCACTCGGTCTCCCGTCTACCACGGAGCATTACCTTCTCTTCCCTGCTTGCAGCAAGCTCCTGGCGCATCGGGACATCCTCTCCTTCCTCGAGGCGGCTGGCCTGAGCATCTTCCTCTTGACCTTTGCCCCGTCCAGCACGAGGCGATGGATCTGAGTGGACCGATGCTCATTCCCCCTGCCCGGTGCTTGCACACATTCACAGTGCACCGAGGCTCCTCTCCCCCCCCCGCCAAGTGCTTGCAGACTTTCCCAGTGCACCGAGGCTCCCCTCCTTCCCGCCCGGTGTTTGCACACACTCCCATTGCACCGAGGTTCCCCTCCCTGTTGGACGCTGACGTTGTTGCGGCGGTGCGACTCCAGAACGGCTAAGGATCCACGGCCCTCCCCTCCCCCTACATCCCCTACCCCCCTCCCCTGGTACCGAAGAGTGATGCCCAAAGGGCCAACATACGTCGGGACCAGTATCCCCCTCCCCCTTCATAGCAACAACCACCAACCACCAGTTACTGCGTCGTTTCCTTTCCTCAAATTCAAATTTTTATTTTTAGTACCAAAGCTGTTTACAAGCAAAAACTACGGTTTGTAGATAGCTACAGACATGCTTTTTAGTGTTCACTCTAAAATTTTTCTTAAGTTAATCAAAGCAACTTTATATCGAAGCTTGACAAGGCAAAAAAAGATGGCCCTAGAAAAAGCTGATACCGAAGAAAAAGCTTCAGTGGGCTCAAGCCACCCGTCATCAATGGAAGCGAAGACACATTAAAAATAATAAGAATGAGCACACTAAACTAAACAGGAATATATTAGAAATCCAACGTGGCACTATAAGGACATATTGATATAGAGGAATGAAGAATCATGTAAAATATTGTATTTAACATTAGGATGGCATGTACTACCTATGAGGTAGAGTAGTTAATCCAGACAAAGCAAATGATCTAACAGGCGCCAGTCATTCTCGCGCGGAAAATTCAACACATAATTAAGCACATTGAGGCTATTGAAGTAGACAAAGCGTATAAAAAATGCAACATCTCTAAGATGTTGCATTTCAAGTTGGCCACAGCTCGGCTCAAATTGGCTCAAATCGGCTGCAACTTGCAATGTCTACTTGGATTTGACCTCAGCCATTATGTGGCTTGTATGGACGCTCATTGCAGTCTTATCTACACGTTGCGCGCATGGTGTTGCAGTATTGCGCTAACACTCGTCAACAACTGGCACTGCTGCAAATGTGACCTGGCAAAGACATTCGACGGAGTGCGCCACTCGTTTCTTTTTTCTCTTACAAGTAACGTCAGTGTTGGTTCACTTCTGTCTTCTCAGTTGCACCGTTGTTTCAAGAACTGTTCTGAGAGCTTGATTGTAAATGGCTGCCTCTCAGAACCAGTCGGCGTTCATTCCTCTTTGAAACAAAGTTCTCCATTGTCCATACTCCTGTTCGCATAGTTGTAGCCACTTTGCATAAGTGTTGTAAAGAGTAAAGTCGTCAGTGGTTTCCGTATTATTGGTCACGAACTGAAGTTATTAGCTTATGCAGATAACCTCACCTCAAATCACCACATTCCAAGAACACAGCCGCATGACCCTGCCACCAACCCACACTATCTTGTTGCCCTTATTCAGCGCCACATGGCGACAATTACAGGCGGGCTGCCTTCCTTCACCCGACCGTCTGTCATGCTTTCTCCCCAGCTTCCCTCCTGATTGTAACACCTTGGCGTGCCCGGATCCGCACTTCCTCCACTATCTGATATTGGCTGAAACACTCATTAACGCAATTCAGTGATAGCACTGGTTCTCAGTCGCGTTTACAGTATTGTCTGTGTCGTCAACAAATCCTGGCTATTATGGGCCAGGTTAGCCAGAATTATCCATTTTTTGCCATTGATGGCCGTGCCATCTTTGAATCGGGGGTGTCACAGGCCATGTTAGTCAGAGTTTCCCCACTGTTTGCCAGAATACGCTATCCCATTCTAGGAAGCTGTCTATATTGGCCTAGCTTTGCCACCACTCATATACCGTAAAAATTACTTGCAAACGCTGATAAACTCTCTGCCATCTGCTAAAACAATGTGGCAACGTTAAATAGTATTACAACGTAAAAGGACAGTTTATAACTTTTCGAACTCAAGAAACTGACTTCAGCTCTATATAAAAGGTGTGAGACCTGCATAGGCCTGTATCATTTCCGTTTAACTATAATTGGCAGGTATCCGTTGGCAAAGTAGATGTTTGATCAAAACAAAGTAGATCAAAACACGTGTTCCTGGAGCGCATTATAACACTCGAGCAGTACTAGAGTAGTAGCGCTGAACTATTGCTCTACTACTACTACTACTACTGCAATTCTACCATAATACCCGTGCGACACGTAACTTTTAAGTGGCATTTTAGTCAAATGGTATTCGACAATTCGCGGACACAACAGCGTTCCTGCAGCAATTTGCATCTTTCGAGCTCGCTACCACTGGATGACCAGGGCGAGTTGGTTCACGGGTGCCGAAGTAGGACTTGCTCCGCTTTGACGCCAACGTGTCTCACTGGTCGGCCTCCTAAGACATGTACCACCATGCCCACCTCAACCATGTCCACCTCAACCTGAACCTTAGCAACATTATAAGTTTCCGATACTTGAAGAGTCGGCTCTCTGGATCAGCAACAAAGGCGATCGAAGTCACTCAAATATCGAGAACGTCACACGGCGTTGCCATCAATACCTTGAAGACACGCTTGGGCAACCAGCAGATCACTGTACATCATTTCTCGGCTAACCTTCGAAAGCTCAAGCCCGTCAAGTCACCCGGCAAGGTGACTGCTTTGCGTAGTCTCGTGGACTACGTGCACGTCACCATCACAGGGCTGCAAGTGCTGCCGAACATCAGTCTGGAGCTCCCAGCCTTCGATGCCAGTTTTGCATTGTGACGCATCCAAGCAAGGCGAGTATTTCTTCTGCCACTCCTCTAAGCACACTACAGACAGCTGATCGCACGTTTGCCATCAGCCTTGAGGAGTTGAAACGCCTCCTAATGCATTTCGGCAGATGTTTCACGCGCAGAGCTAAGGGCAATCGATCGACAGGCTGCCGCTATAATGCGCACTGTTTGCAATGTGAAGGCAAGCATTCCACGTCCATGCGCAACACGACATGCTGCTGAAACCAAGTCTGCACCAAACAGACGTTCGAGAAGAGCGCGGTCTCTATTGACTGGGCGCCGAAGACGGTGCCGAAGAGACGGTGCCAAGGAGTAACTTATCGATTAAGTATTGTAATGACTGCTGCCGTAATGAGTGCTACCGACACCAGGCAGCTGTGCGCACGCTTGATGGAAAGCTGGCAGTCCTAGAGGGTCAAGTATATATTCTCTGAGAGGGCCACCACAAACTGAACGACTTCTGTCTCAACGACTGGAAGTTCCCAATGTGCCGCCTCAATGGCAAAGCTTAAACGCCTTTTCGAGGACCATGCTTACGTTCAACTTGAGATACGGCTTCAGCAACAGCTTATTGTGGAGGCTCGGCAAAGACATAAGGGTGTGATCCAGGAAGTGAAAACAGAACTGCAGAAAAGGGACTTCACCTCGGAGCCCAACAGTGCTCGCTGTATGGAAAAAGACTGCATGCGAGCGCCTTGAACACAAGCAGCGCGATCTCCTTCAAAAAGGAGATGTGAGATTTGCCGAAAAACAATGAAGACCTAAGGGACGGCGCAACGCAACTGGTCTTGCTGGGGCAATTGGAGGTCTCGCTTTTGCGTACCAAAAAAAAGGTGGCCCTCGCCACCTTTACGGGCATCTCAAAGGCTGACGAATGCTATTAAATGAAATACAATCGAGCGCGCCACATGTCACCAACTACTCATGGCCGGGTGCACAGTTATTGCTTAGAAGGTCAGTCTGCATAATTTTTTGTGGGGGGGGGGGGGAGAGGCGGGTGAGTAGTGTCTGTAGTAGCTGCATAAAGTTTGAAGCTGTGATATTGTGCATATGTAGAATACGCTTAAAACTAGACTCAGAAACTTCAGGATTAAGTCACTGCTGCGCATATAGCCGCTACACGTTCCAGCCTCCGGGCCCGAAGCGTGGTGAAGATTCGCGCCTGGCGTTAGAAATCAAGAAGGAAAGAAAGGGCGCGAGACAAGATCGGCTCGTGAACAGGGCACACGGCATATTGGCAGCCGGGATAAAGGCTTTCAGACGTGGCTGGTGTGCCTTCCTTCTCCTACAAACGGCACCGTTTATCAAACATTTTCTTACCGTGAAGAACAAAGTTGAGTTTTATGCCTGCCTCACCAGAACGGTGCGTAAAGTAAAATAGAATCAGTTGCGAAGGTCGTATTCTTTTCGGCTTCACTAAGTTTTTTTGCTTTGAGTAAGGTCAACCAGCCTTGACGCGTTTATACATACCCGGATGTTAGTATACCGGAATACATCGAATTTACGTGTTGCCCACTTTAAAAAGACGGGAACTAGCCCCGCGTTTGCTCCCACATTAAGGGCAGCTATGGAAAGTGCTCGTTGAATGATAGATACTTCACACTACCCGACGAAGGTCGCTCCACACTGCATCTTTCAAATTTCGCCTTGCTGTTCCATTGTGCTTGAAACTGGTTTCGGTTCGTAGGCCGTTCCACATGCTTGCTGCTGCAAAACAGCTCTGATATGTCTCAGCGCTCGAGGAGTGACCTAGGCGGCATTGCTTTCAGATCGTTCTTGTCTTTCTGCAGGGTTTTGGCGAACGCGCTCTTTCCCCGGGAGCTGGAGCCCACAGAAGAAGCAGGCGAAATGCGTGTGTTGCAACGATACTCGAAACGAGAAGCGGCAGGCAATCGGGATTCCTCCCTGCGAAATCCGATCTTTACGGAGAGGCGCTCGTGTTCCGAAGAACCCCGTCTTGCGTGAAACGGAACGGAGCGAGAAGAGACGCAACGATGCCGCCGAGATGCGCAGCCGATTTTGCGAAACTTCATTCGACAATGGCGTCCCGCAAAGCGCCGTGTAGGCCGAATCGCTGTTGCAACGCGATCTCGGTGCTTGAGCCTCGCGGAAACGTTTTCTTTCCCTGTTTCGAGACTACGTGCACAGCTCTTGCAACTTCGACGACCGTGTATCAGCGCTCAAGACAGGAATCCAGACTGAGGCGATAGGATTGCCGCATTATTCGCTCTGCTGCGCCGACGCTGCCCACTCGCGCATTCCGTTTTGGTGAACTATTCTAGAAACAGCTTCCGCTCCTGTCTCGCTGTCGGCATTCAAGGTTACCTGTTTTGTTTTTCTCCCTACTTCCCCATTATGGCCCATCGTCTTTCGAGCTTCCCGTCAACTAACTTTCATATAGTTCTTTTCTCTCCCGACAAATCGCTGAAGATCTATCTCCTCGTGCTATAACTTATACAGAATTTCTAGCATTTTTAGGTACATAGGGTTTTCTCTGCGATTCACCAGCATTTTATAACCGATTTACAAGAACGAATAAAAGCCACTGTTATACTCTCCGTGCAAGTGTTTGAGACATAAACGCTGCAAGCTTTTAAGTTATGTCTACATATCTTGCAAGTCCCGCTTTCTCGGAAGAAAATTTTGAGAGTCAGAAAATTGTACGACACTCTTATGGAAATATTGAAGGTAATGGTCCATTATTCGTATATGCAGCACAACCTTTCTTTTAAAGCATTTCCAGCGACCGCGTCGAACAGTTAAAACTGCCATAGAAATCCAAAGGGGAACGCTTTTGATGACAGCAAAAACGCGAATAGAAAAAATACAAGACTGCCGCCAGGTGATCTCCAACTATATTGATGGCTATAGAGAAATATTACATTATATGAAAAAGTTGCGTTCCTAAACGGTTTCTAGCTCAAAAATGCTTTTGTCCTGAATTCCTGGGTACGATATCTGTGCATATGACAAACAATTTCCTAAATCTCCGTGAATGCAATAGCAAGTGAAGTTTTTTCCTTGCAAAAGCTGTAATTGCTTACGTTTTCACTTGAAACGTATGACTAAAGTACTTTCAACGTCTGCTTTGGCAAGACGATTTGACGTTTGAAGGTTTATTGCACACATATTAGAATATGTACATATAAACAAATACTATCGCTTCGTCGGCCAACATTTATCCTCATTACTTATATTTTTAGCCGCATGGAGTTTTTATGCGTATCACGAGTATATTAGAAAGCTCAACTGCCTTAAGGTACGAAACAGCGCAAAAGATGCATTACCAAATCGCCCACTTTGCTGTGTTGCTTAACTGCCCTGTTGGTATTTCATTAGGATAGAAACAGCGCGCGCACGAAACCAGGGACAAAGGCAGGCGGAACCGCCAGAAGCGCGGGCTTTCCAATACAATCAGGGTTGAAAAGCCTTGTTTCTGATGTGTTCCGCTGCTTTTCACGTGTTTGTGTGCATGCTGTTTAGAAGTTTATTTTTGTTGCAGTTATGAAGCACGTGTAACCGTACTGATGGCGAGTTTATTAGAAATCTTGCATGGTATTGTGACCAGCATGAAAGGCAAGCGATCAGTCGCGCGGAATCACATTGAGCAAACAACAAATTCTATGGAGCTTGGAGGCAGTCGCGGTGGCTGAGTTGATATGGCGCTCGGCTGCTGGCCCGAAAGACGCGGGTTCTATCCCGGCCGTGGCGGTCGAATTTCGATGGAGGCGAAATTCTAGAGGCCCGTGAACTGTGGCGATGTCTGTGCACGTTGAAAAACCCCAAGTAGTCGAAATTCCCGAAGCCCTTCACATGGCATCCCTCATAGCCAGAGTTGCTTCGGGACGTTAAACTCCCACAAAACCATGAAGCTTGGCCCAACTCCGTCTTGTACAACGAAGAAGCAATTCTTTTATTCGGTCGGTCCTTTTAATTTGTCGCGAACAAGCCGCCGTTGTAAAGAGAAATCATCAGGACGATGCACAGCGCAAGTGACTGTCAAAGGACATACCTATCCTGCGACCTTTGTTGTGCTATCGCAATGCTCCCGCGAAGTGATCTTGGGTATAGATTTCCTTAATGAGCATCAGGCGATCATCGACCTCCGGTCCAAGCAGATCACGCTTTCGGCGGACAAAGCCATCGCTTCGATGAAAACTAGGGAAATCACGTTGCCCTGAGTGTCCTGTAGGAAGAAGTGAGCGTCCCACCCCGATCAAGCGTTATCGTGACCGTAGGCGCCACGAAAGCCATTAACGTTGAAGCTATCATCGAGGGGAACATGCAGTTGCTCCTAGACCGAGGAATCAGCATCGCAAGAGGCATCGCACATTTCCGCAATGGCCCTGCCTAAGTACTGCTGACTAACTTCAGCGAAGAATACCGGCACATTAACAGAGGAATTTTTTCTACGAAATATCTGACGTACGAGACTCCTTCGCCCACTCCGACCCCTGCGCAGAAGATTCGCCTGACCAAGGGAACTCGCCCACTTTCGACATCAACCCAGCCCTGCACCGGAACAGGCAAGACCAGATCCGCAATCTGCTTCAAAGCTACAGTGATTGTTTTTCGACATCGCCGAAGGTGCGACCGACGGCAGTTGCCAAACATCGCATTATAACGGATCAACACGTCCGACCTCTCCGTCAAAGCCCCTACCGTGTGTCACCGTGAGAACGACAAGCCACCCGGGACCAAGTCGAAGAAATGCTTCGCGACGACGTCATCCAGCCTTCAAACAGCCCATGGGCGGCACCGGTTGTTCTAGTGAGAAAGAAAGACGGCGCACTTCGATTCTGCGTGGATTATCGCCGCTTGAACAACATAACAAAGAAGGAGGTCAACCCCACACCTCCACCAGATGTCACGTAGTGGTGACGGCAGTCGAAGCAGCGATGAACACGGACGAAAGGGTCTTCTAAAGGAAAACTTTATTGGGCTGACTTGCACCCAAAATGGACTGAATCACTCGGCGGCAGCGAAGCGACAAGCGCGCTCGGCGGTCGTCGAACAGAAAGGCAGCCGCTGTCGGCCGTACTCAGTCTAAAGCTGATAGCGAACTTTCGGGATAAAGCGTGCAAAGTTACTAGAACATTCCGGAACAACGTAGAATCAGCTCTGCCTGGCTGCGATCAACCGAGATAAATCTAGTCGCGGCTTGCGTCGCAAAGAAAGCGATAAGGTGGTGTGGCGGTAGATTTGAAAAACGAACAAACACTGCAAATATTCGCGGCAATGAGTACTATGTAAGAGATTGCAAACATTAGAAGATCAGCCAACATTACAGACAAAACTTTTTACACAGACAAAGATATACATACAAAATATTTTTTTACTCCAAAAAAATTTATACTGAAAAAGCGTTTTATTGCTTAGGTAAAGATGGCTCTAATTTCACGCAAGCTACTTTTTGAAATATCGACATTCATCGACTGTAATTGGTTGAATAATTGTGGCATATTGTAACGTAACATTTGATTCCCATACCTGGTGCGGCAAAAAGGAATAAACCATTTTTCGGCATTGCGCAGGGCATAAGCCGGTACAGTTTGAGAGAGACAAGTCATGTTTAGAAACCCTCGATTATTTAATGTAGAGATTTTTTGTATCTGGTTGCTAAGCGATATTGGTATAAGCTATGAACTGGCATAATCCGGTAGTGTGAAAATAAGTGATTGGTAGGGGCGTGGTAATCAACATTGGCAATGTAACGGACAGCTTTCTTTTGCAGCCTGTAAATTTTATTCATATTTGTTTCAGTTGTAGTGCCCCACACCAAAAGACAGTAGTTTAAATGAGACAAAAAATGGCATTATATATTTTTAACTTTACTCAGACAGGAAGGAAGTATCGGAACTTAGCGAGAATACCAACACAACGTGACAGATGAGCGACGACGGATTCAACTTGGGCGTTCCAGTTCATGTGATTGTGGAAAATTATTCCTAGTGTTTTAATCGTGTCTTTGAATTCTATGTTGGTGCTCCCAAGCCTCATGTCGAAGTTCTGAATAATTGCTGATTGCCTTGCATGAAAAGTACGGCTTTAGTTTTTTCAGTATTTAAAAGTAGTACATTACTTTCACTCTAGATTCTTAATCGATTCATTGCGTCATATATAATTGGGAGAAGTTGAAATGAGGTGCCTTGAAAAAATAAGCTCGTATAATCTGAGTAAATGACATATTTTGGTTTATCATGTATTGTAACTATATCATGTATATATAATATGAACAGCAGATGCCCTAAAATGCTGTCTTACGGCGCACCAGTACAAACTGCTTGAGATGATGACAGATGGGACCCTTTCATGACTTTTTGATAAAGATGTTGAAGGTAAGACTTTATAAGGTTTTGGGGCGTTCCGCGTACGCCGTATAATTCCAGCTTCTGCAATTAAACACCATGATTGAGGCGGTCGAAAGCCTTTGAAAAGTCTACAAAAATTCCGATACAGATTTCTCGATTTTCAATTGCATCCAGTATTACTTCTCTTTGCGTTAATAACGCCATTTCGGTTCATTTCCCGTGGATAAAGCCATGCCGGGAAAGAGAAAAAAGATTGAACTTTAAGCAAAAATTAATTATTCTTTTGTAGATTATTCTTTCTAATCCTTTTGAAAAGGCCGGTAATATTCAGACTGGTCGAGAATTAGACATATAACTTTTATCTCCCTTTCTGTAGACAATGATAACTTTTGATACTTGCATTAACTTAGGGAATAAACCAGTAGATAGGGCGACATTGTAAATATGGGTGAGAATAGAAGCTCTACAGTCAATTACGTATTTTATCGGCGCAATTTTAATGTTATCTAAATCACAAACTCTGCTATTATTTAAGGAGGCAAAAATACTGCAAACTTCATTTTCGTTGGTAGCTTCTAGAAAGACACTGTGATCATTGGCTTTTATATTGTGATTTACAGTTTTCAGGGGGGGGGGGGGGGGGGTGTTTTGTGAAACAGCATTCTTGAAAAATCATTGAACTCTTCTGCCAGGTCGATTCCTTCTACCTTATGACCTTTGAGAGCAAGACTAGTAGCACCCACAGAACTTGATTTTAAATCTAGTAGTTTATTTTCACCCAGACTCGAGCGCTTCCATCGCAATTTTCGCTCATAAACTTGTTATGCAGATATTTTCTTTTTTTCATTGCTTAACTGAGTAGTTAATTTATTTTGATACTCTTTGATTCCTTGTCGATCAGCCAGCGACATTGTTTTCATTTCTTGAGCAACTTGGATTTCTTTTTAATCATCTTTAGAGATTCGCGGTTTATTCAAGGTTTACGATTTCTTCTTGACTTCTTGATAACCTTATCTTTAAAATGTTCATTATATAATGACTTGAAACGAGAAATGAATAGCTCATATGCATCATTCGCTGCATCGGAAGAAAATACATCATTCCAACTTTCGTTTATAATATTTGAACGAAACGCTTCAAGGGTCATGGGTGAGATGCACTGTGTTGTTTTCACAGTGGGTAACTCAGTTGTTTGCTTTTTGATGCCTCGTACAAGTACGTAAATCGGGTAGTGGTCACTAATATCACAGCATAAAACTCCGGATAACAGATAATTACTATTTATGTTGGTTACAAAAATATCAAAAAGGGTAGCGGTTTGCATTGTGACGCGGGTTGCAGTGTGGGTTAAAATAAGATGGCCACTGGACTCTACCGTTGATGCAAACGTCATTTGAGCAGGAGATGGCTTCAATAAATCGATATTGAGATCTCCACCGAGAATAAGGTTAAGATTTTTTTTAGTGACATAATTCAGCAAGTGATCTAAATGACCGATAAAAACATCAACAGAAGTATCCGGTGGTCTGTAGATCACTGAAAACACATTTCTTTGCGACAGAACTGTTAAACTTTCTGCATGATCACTTATGAAAGAAAACTCGGGTATAATATCACAGTTTAGAGCATGTTTCATTAGTATTTCCACTCCACCCCAATGTTCAGATGTCCGATTTAGGAAGAAATTTTGAGGGCAGTCTCGTTTATAAACTTCAGTGGTGCGTGTGTACCAAGTTTCAGTCAAAAATATGGCATCGAATTCAAAACTGAATTCATCAAGAAAGTCGGATAGTTCTTCTTTATGTCTTGCAGACCGAATGTTCAGATGAAAGCAGGTTAGAAATACGTCGGTGTAAGAGCGTTTTACAGCGTTTACATAACGGGCTAAAACTGCCATGCTAAAAACAAAACGGAGAAGCACCTGGTGTCCTTACTCATGCAGTTTTTGCCAGAAGCTGCTCATCTAGAATGCGCACTGTAGATGACGATTCGTCTTTCTTTGCCAGGATTATTCCGCCAACTGTCCAAACAAAGCTCCAGCCCAGCCTGCGGATTTTTTCTGTCCTACAGCCTTACTCAACAGGGCCTTGAGAGCAGGGCAGAGATGTTCATTTATGTATATTAGTGCTTTGGTTGAGTACCCGAAATCCTCCATTGTAATTCTCATTTCCTTTGCTTTTTGTAGCCTTGTGTCGCGCATGGAACGGTTCCTAAACTGCAGAATGATGTTATGAGTTGAATTTAGATCCTTTGCCGGGATGCGATGGCACAGTTTAATGTCTTATTCGGTTATCGGTTCGTTTATCAGCTCGCCGATTTGACTCAACGTCTTTGAAAGTGCTTCGTCTGTCTCTTTTGTTATCCCTTTTATCTCTAGATTGCATTTTGTAGAGTACTGCTTTGAAGCAGGCACGGTTGCTCATGTTCCGAGGTTTTCTTTTTTAACATTTCACATTCTTTAAGCAGTGCCTCATTCGATTCCTTGAGAGCTTTGTTGTCATTTAGGAGCTGGGTGTTTCCCTTCTTTAGCTCTTCAAGATCATTATTGAAAAATTTCAAACAAGCTCTAAATTCTCTTATTTCCTTTCTCATCTCACGCTCAAGCTTTCCTTTGAATTCATTCATTTCTTTTCGTAGTTCGTCACGGAACCGAGTAAATTCCGACATGTTGGCAAATAGAACAGGCAAAACAGGAAACACCAGGGCAGCAACCAGGGCAGCGCAACTGGCGTGACTTGAACACAATGCAAAAGTGTGTCTAACCAGCAACGATAGTAAGCGCACGTGTCAGAACGAAATGCTTCCGCCCTCCCCGCTGCTGCCAAGTGATCGCTGGTCCGCAGTGCTGTTCTTCTTATAGGCTTTGCCCCCGATGGTGGCACTCTTGATATCGTTTCTTCTCAGATGATCCGGAGTAGTCAGCTGATAGGAGCGGTCAGGACACTGTCAGCGATTCCAGCCAGCAACGATCTGCAACGATAGCTAGCGCACGTGTCAGAATGAAATGTTTCCGCCGCGCCCGCTGCTGCCAAGTGATCGCTGGTCCGCAGTGCTGTTCTTCTTATAGGCTTTGCCCCTGGTGGTGGCACTCTTGATGTCGTTTCTTCTCAGATGATCCGGAGTAGTCAGCTGATAGGAGCGGTCAGGACACTTTCAGCGATTCCAGCCAGCAACGATAGCTAGCGCACGTGTCAAAACGAAATGCTTCCGCCGTCCCCGCTGCTGCCAAGTGATCGCTGGTCCGCAGTGCTGTTCTTCTTATAGGCTTTGCCCCTGATGGTGGCACTCTTGATGTCGTTTCTTCTCAGATGATCCGGAGTAGTCAGCTGATAGGAGCGGTCAGGACACTGCCAGCGATTCCAGCCAGCAACGATCTGCAACGATAGCTAGCGCACGTGTTAGAACGAAATGCTTCCGCCGTCCCCGCTGCTGCCAAGTGATCGCTGGTCCGCAGTGCTGTTCTTCTTATAGGTTTTGCCCCCGATGGTGGCACTCTTGATGTCGTTTCTTCTCAGATGATCCGCAGTAGTCAGCTGATAGGAGCGGTCAGGACACTGTCAGCGATTCCAGCCAGCAACGATCTGCAACGATAGCTAGCGCACGTGTTAGAACGAAATGCTTCCGCCGTCCCCGCTGCTGCCAAGTGATCGCTGGTCCGCAGTGCTGTTCTTCTTATAGGCTTTGCCCCCGATGGTGGCACTCTTGATGTCGTTTCTTCTCAGATGATCCGGAGTAGTCAGCTGATAGGAGCGGTCAGGACACTGTCAGCGATTCCAGCCAGCAACGATCTGCAACGATAGCTAGCGCACGTGTCAGAATGAAATGTTTCCGCCGCGCCCGCTGCTGCCAAGTGATCGCTGGTCCGCAGTGCTGTTCTTCTTATAGGCTTTGCCCCTGGTGGTGGCACTCTTGATGTCGTTTCTTCTCAGATGATCCGGAGTAGTCAGCTGATAGGAGCGGTCAGGACACTGTCAGCGATTCCAGCCAGCAACGATAGCTAGCGCACGTGTCAAAACGAAATGCTTCCGCCGTCCCCGCTGCTGCCAAGTGATCGCTGGTCCGCAGTGCTGTTCTTCTTATAGGCTTTGCCCCTGATGGTGGCACTCTTGATGTCGTTTCTTCTCAGATGATCCGGAGTAGTCGGCTGATAGGAGCGGTCAGGACACTGTCAGCGATTCCAGCCAGCAACGATCTGCAACGATAGCTAGCGCACGTGTCAGAATGAAATGTTTCCGCCGCGCCCGCTGCTGCCAAGTGATCGCTGGTCCGCAGTGCTGTTCTTCTTATAGGCTTTGCCCCTGGTGGTGGCACTCTTGATGTCGTTTCTTCTCAGATGATCCTGAGTAGTCAGCTGATAGGAGCGGTCAGGACACTGTCAGCGATTCCAGCCATCAACGATAGCTAGCGCACGTGTCAAAACGAAATGCTTCCGCCGTCCCCGCTGCTGCCAAGTGATCGCTGGTCCGCAGTGCTGTTCTTCTTATAGGTTTTGCCCCCGATGGTGGCACTCTTGATGTCGTTTCTTCTCAGATGATCCGCAGTAGTCAGCTGATAGGAGCGGTCAGGACACTGTCAGCGATTCCAGCCAGCAACGATCTGCAACGATAGCTAGCGCACGTGTCAAAACGAAATGCTTCCGCCGTCCCCGCTGCTGCCAAGTGATCGCTGGTCCGCAGTGCTGTTCTTCTTTTAGGCTTTGCCCCTGATGGTGGCACTCTTGATGTCGTTTCTTCTCAGATGATCCGGAGTAGTCAGCTGATAGGAGCGGTCAGGACACTGTCAGCGATTCCAGCCAGCAACGATCTGCAACGATAGCTAGCGCACGTGTCAAAACGAAATGCTTCCGCCGTCCCCGCTGCTGCCAAGTGATCGCTGGTCCGCAGTGCTGTTCTTCTTTTAGGCTTTGCCCCTGATGGTGGCACTCTTGATGTCGTTTCTTCTCAGATGATCCGGAGTAGTCAGCTGATAGGAGCGGTCAGGACACTGTCAGCGATTCCAGCCAGCAACGATCTGCAACGATAGCTAGCGCACGTGTCAAAACGAAATGCTTCCGCCGTCCCCGCTGCTGCCAAGTGATCGCTGGTCCGCAGTGCTGTTCTTCTTTTAGGCTTTGCCCCTGATGGTGGCACTCTTGATGTCGTTTCTTCTCAGATGATCCGGAGTAGTCAGCTGATAGGAGCGGTCAGGACACTGTCAGCGATTCCAGCCAGCAACGATCTGCAACGATAGCTAGCGCACGTGTCAAAACGAAATGCTTCCGCCGTCCCCGCTGCTGCCAAGTGATCGCTGGTCCGCAGTGCTGTTCTTCTTTTAGGCTTTGCCCCTGATGGTGGCACTCTTGATGTCGTTTCTTCTCAGATGATCCGGAGTAGTCAGCTGATAGGAGCGGTCAGGACACTGTCAGCGATTCCAGCCAGCAACGATCTGCAACGATAGCTAGCGCACGTGTCAAAACGAAATGCTTCCGCCGTCCCCGCTGCTGCCAAGTGATCGCTGGTCCGCAGTGCTGTTCTTCTTTTAGGCTTTGCCCCTGATGGTGGCACTCTTGATGTCGTTTCTTCTCAGATGATCCGGAGTAGTCAGCTGATAGGAGCGGTCAGGACACTGTCAGCGATTCCAGCCAGCAACGATCTGCAACGATAGCTAGCGCACGTGTTAGAACGAAATGCTTCCGCCGTCCCCGCTGCTGCCAAGTGATCGCTGGTCCGCAGTGCTGTTCTTCTTATAGGCTTTGCCCCCGATGGGGGCACTCTTGATGTCGTTTCTTCTCAGATGATCCGGAGTAGTCAGCTGATAGGAGCGGTCAGGACACTGTCAGCGATTCCAGCCAGCAACGATCTGCAACGATAGCTAGCGCACGTGTCAGAATGAAATGTTTCCGCCGCGCCCGCTGCTGCCAAGTGATCGCTGGTCCGCAGTGCTGTTCTTCTTATAGGCTTTGCCCCTGGTGGTGGCACTCTTGATGTCGTTTCTTCTCAGATGATCCGGAGTAGTCAGCTGATAGGAGCGGTCAGGACACTGTCAGCGATTCCAGCCAGCAACGATCTGCAACGATAGCTAGCGGACGTGTCAGAACGAAATGCTTCCGCCGTCCCCGCTGCTGCCAAGTGATCGCTGGTCCGCAGTGCTGTTCTTCTTATAGGCTTTGCCCCTGATGGTGGCACTCTTGATGTCGTTTCTTCTCAGATGATCCGGAGTAGTCAGCTGATAGGAGCGGTCAGGACACTGTCAGCGATTCCAGCCAGCAACGATCTGCAACGATAGCTAGCGCACGTGTCAGAACGAAATGCTTCCGCCGTCCCCGCTGCTGCCAAGTGATCGCTGGTCCGCAGTGCTGTTCTTCTTATAGGCTTTGCCCCTGATGGTGGCACTCATGATGTCGTTTCTTCTCAGATGATCCGGAGTAGTCAGCTGATAGGAGTGGTCAGGACACTGTCAGCGATTCCAGCCAGCAACGATCTGCAACAATAGCTAGCGCACGTGTCAGAACGAAATACTTCCGCCGTCCCCGCTGCTGCCAAGTGACCGCTGGTCCGCAGTGCTGTTCTTCTTATAGGCTTTGCCCATGATGGTGGCACTCTTGATGTCGTTTCTTCTCAGATGATCCGGAGTAGTCAGCTGATAGGAGCGGTCAGGACACTGTCAGCGATTCCAGCCAGCAACGATCTGCAACGATAGCTAGCGCACGTGTCAGAACGAAATGCTTCCGCCGTCCCCGCTGCTGCCAAGTGATCGCTGGTCCGCAGTGCTGTTCTTCTTATAGGCTTTGCCCCTGATGGTGGCACTCTTGATGTCGTTTCCTCACAGATGATCCGGAGTAGTCAGCTGATAGGAGCGGTCAGGACACTGTCAGCGATTCCAGCCAGCAACGATCTGCAACGATAGCTAGCGCACGTGTCAGAACGAAATGCTTCCGCCGTCCCCGCTGCTGCCAAGTGATCGCTGGTCCGCAGTGCTGTTCTTCTTATAGGCTTTGCCCCTGATTGTGGCACTCTTGATGTCGTTTCTTCTCAGATGATCCGGAGTAGTCAGCTGATAGGAGCGGTCAGGACACTGTCAGCGATTCCAGCCAGCAACGATCTGCAACGATAGCTAGCGCACGTGTCAGAACGAAATGCTTCCGCCGTCCCCGCTGCTGCCAAGTGATCGCTGGTCCGCAGTGCTGCTCTTCTTATAGGCTTTGCCCCTGATTGTGGCACTCTTGATGTCGTTTCTTCTCAGATGATCCGGAGTAGTCAGCTGAAAGGAGCGGTCAGGACACTGTCAGCGATTCCAGCCAGCAACGATCTGCAACGATAGCTAACGCACGTGTCAGAACGAAATGCTTCCGCCGTCGCCGCTGCTGCCAAGTGATCGCTGGTCCGCAGTGGTGTTCTTCTTATAGGCTTTGCCCCTGATGGTGGCACTCTTGATGTCTTTTCTTCTCAGATGATCCGGAGTAGTGAGCTGAAAGGAGCGGTCAGGACACTGTCAGCGATTCCAGCCAGCAACGATCTGCAACGATAGCTAGCGCACGTGTCAGAACGAAATGCTTCCGCCGTCCCCACTGCTGCCAAGTGATCGCTGGTCCGCAGTGCTGTTCTTCTTATAGGCTTTGCCCCTGGTGGTGGCACTCTTGATGTCGTTTCTTCTCAGATGATCCGGAGTAGTCAGCTGATAGGAGCGGTCAGGACACTGTCAGCGATTCCAGCCAGCAACGATCTGCAACGATAGCTAGCGCACGTGTCAGAACGAAATGCTTCCGCCGTCCCCACTGCTGCCAAGTGATCGCTGGTCCGCAGTGCTGTTCTTCTTATAGGCTTTGCCCCTGGTGGTGGCACTCTTGATGTCGTTTCTTCTCAGATGATCCGGAGTAGTCAGCTGATAGGAGCGGTCAGGACACTGTCAGCGATTCCAGCCAGCAACGATCTGCAACGATAGCTAGCGCACGTGTCAGAACGAAATGCTTCCGCCGCGCCCGCTGCTGACAAGTCGCTATGGCGCTAGCTCACGACAATTCGTGGTGAACACCAAGCTAAACCGTCCGTAATTTTTTTGCTTGCACATCTAAGCATTACCCAAACTCTAAGTGTCAGTTATGTACCATGCCGCAAAATATTTGGTTCATAAATTAAGGCGTACGTTACGTGGTCACACGCAAAGCCAGGGAGAAAAATAAACCAAAAGCTGTTCCTTTTATTTGCAGAACAGCACAATTTTTTAGCACATCGTACAATGCAAGGTGAAGCGAGTGATGATTCACAGCAAGGTGATTATGCTGCTGCTTTATTTTCGTATTAATACTACAGTGGTTGGCATTGCCCACCAAACTGCGGCAATGCCGAAAAGTGGCATTTCTTTTATATACCGAATTTGAGCGAAAGCAGAAAATATGAGATACGCCCGTACTGGACTGCTCGCCGTGCGAATGAAAAAATTCCACACCAACGCCGCCAATATCTTTGATTTGAGAGTGGAATTTCGTAGAAGCATTTTTTGTGCAGCAGCCTGTTCGTTGAAGCCTCACTGAGCTGAAATCTAGCTTCGTTCCAGGAAGCAAGCCTGAGAACTTTGGAATTCAACTGCTCTATTAGGTATAATTTTTACATGTTTACTCTGCGCTGACCATCCGACAGACTCGGGGCTGATAATGAAAATGTTTACTGCGGTACCACGGTTCCCGTTAGTTGTGTTCCTTTTACCCCTTTCTCTTCTTTGATGTCAGCCCGAATGGGAAAGGTAGAAGTTGTTGGATGCCGACGTCTTGAGGTTCTAAACTTGCTCAGTCACATTACTCGTGGAACTTCAGGAAGTAAACTGTTTAATCACGAATATCACATATAAAATAGTTAAGACAGAATGGAAAATACAACAAGGAGAACAACTATGTACATAGTGATTGATCCGCAGAGTGACCAGACGAAATCAACCCCCGGTCCCACCAAAACGTCTTCTTTTAATCCCTAAGTCCCCGCCCTCAGTGGGGACACCAACCAATTAGGTCAAAACACAAGCACGCATCCAATCAAGGACCGGGGAAAAGAAAACACATCCAATAAAACACATGGGAATGGAAAACACATTGAAAAAGAGACAGAGGAGAGTAAAACACGCCCAATCAAAGATTGGGGAGAGGGGACAGGTCACTGTCACGAATACTAACAATTCCCCTCTCGGATAACTCCACCCTCCCCCGCGGGGCGGCATGTTTATTCGCTTAAAGAGCATGCGAGGACCGCACAGATTGTCGAAAGCCGTCCCCGAGGGGCCACTTAAGGCGCCACCGCTCCCCAATTCTTCTTGATGCCCCCACGTGCACAGGAAGTGCCTGGCAGTCATATGGAGCTGATAAGCGCTCACAGTGAACATGAAGAACGCGTCTCCAAAATTGCCTCCTAGCCACACACTGAACGACCGCCGCCCGGGTCATGGCCTTGGGCAGCGTCGCCGCGGTAGGGATGAAAGGCGTCGCGCGTCTTCGTTGCTACTTCTCGGAGCGGGGCTGCGAACAATAGGGCCCGGCCATGCTAGGTCGCCTGCGCACCCCGAACTCCACTCCGTCGCCGTCCGCTTGACTCATTAGTTTCATGTGGAGTCAAAAGGAAATGGATCACAGCGTACGCACTCTTGTACACACACAGGCGGCGTTCCGTACGTGATTACTTGGGGCTCCGGATGACCCAAGCCAGCCGCGCATGGCACCTCCCTACCAAGTGTGCTGCATAACATCTTGGAATGAAGCACACACAGAAAACCGGACAGACCAACGTGCCGCGGACCCAGAGCCGAAGAAGCACCACCTGCCGCTGCCGAATCATATGCGTTGCCAAAGCCTCAGGGTACACCTCCATAAATGACATAACTCCAGGCCCCGGATTCCCCCACGCCTCTAGTTGGCAGCTACGAGTCGCGACATTGCATCGGCATTGGCGTTTTGCTCCCCCTTTTTGTGCTCGACCCGGATATAGAATCTCTGCAGAGCGAGTGCCCAGCGTGTTAGCTTGGCGCTGTGCGGACTACTCAGAGGCAAATATTTGAGCGGGTTATGGTCCGTTATGACCCGAATTTGTGCGCCAAACAACCAGACTTCAAGTCGCCCTAATGCCCAAATGATGGCATAAGCCTCCTTCTCGATAGTCGCCCAGCGGGTCTGAGCCGGGCTTAGCTTTTTGCTCAGAAAAGCGATAGGCTGCTCGCGGCCCTCGTCATCGCACTGGGCAAGGCAGGCACCCACTGCGTAGTCCGAAGCATCGGTTGCGAGCACGAACTCCCGACTTGGGTCAGGCGCATGAAGCGAGGATGCGCTCTTCAAGCAAGCTTTCACCTCATCAAAAGCTTTCTGCGCCTCGTCATCCCATGGGAGCCGCTGCGGTGTCCGCCTGTTAATTAAGCTCGTCAGTGGGAGCACGACGCGGGAATAGTAGGGGACATATTGTCAGTAATAGTTAGCTACGCCCAGAAAGCTTCTGAGCTCCTTCTTTGTTTGGGGCCTCGGCATCTCGTCTATTGCCTTGACCTTTCCCGCATTAGCGCTGTGCTTCCCCTACCCAACCACAAGGCCCAAAAATTCGACTTCTCGTCTCGCGAAATGACATTTGCCTGCGTTCACGGCGAACCCGGCGGCTGAGATCGAAGCGAGCACCGCCCGAACGTGCCTCAAATGCTCCTCCCAGGTGTCTGAATAAATCGCGAGATCATCTATGTAGGCGCATGCGTACTCGCGGTGCGGTGCTAGTACCTGGTTTATGACCCTCTGAAATGTCGAACTCGCATTTCGAAGGCCGAAGGGCATGACCTTCCATGCGTACTGCCCCACCGGAGTGACGAATGCCGTGAGGGCCTGTGCCTGCTCGTCAAGGGATATTTGCCAATAGCCTCTCAGCATGTCTATTAGGCTGATGAAGTTGGCCTTCGCTACTCGGAACAGCAGCTCGGACGGTAGGCTTATAGGGAAGGCGTCCTGCTCGGTTATCGCATTCAACTTCCGATAATCGCAGCACAGGCGCAGCCCTCCATCCTTTTTAGCGACGCAAACCACTGGGTGAGCATGAGGACTCTCAACGGGATATATTAGTCCCCACTCCAGGAGCTCATCTACTTGCCTCTCCACTTCCTTCCGATATGCCATCGGGACCTTGTACGCATGGCCAGCCCGTGGCTGAGCACCCTCCTTTAGCACGATTTTGTGCGCTCCTAGCGTGCATTTGCCGGGCCTACTGCTGAAAACCTGGCCATTCTCCTCGATCAGTGCCTCTAGTTTCGGCGCTGCGCTTCGTTCAAATATTCGAGAGCACCCGGCGGCAGCGCGTCGCCTGGCACTGAGCTCATGGGGAACGTGGGCACGTCGCCGAACTCCTCGTCGCCCTCGAATATCACCCCTACTACATTCACCCGTGCGTGGTATGCTCTGAGCTTGTTTGCGTGGACAGTACGGCATGCGCCATTGTCGAGTTTGGTCAGATAACTGTACGGGCGCGTCTTCCGCATTACCGTTACAGGCCCCGTCCACTTGGACATCAACTTTCCCTCGCCATCCCTTTCAAACAACAACACCTGCTGCCCATCGGTGAAATGTTTATCGACAGCGCGGAAGTTGTATTGTCCAGTGTACCTGCGTTGCGCTACCGTGCTGTTGTTACTAGCCTTTGCGTTTGCCTCGGCCAGCTTCTCCCGCAAAGCTGACAGGTACTCTGCCGCCGGCGTTGCCAAAGAATCTGGTACTGCCCAGTCTCCCGTCCAAATTTTTTGGAGAATGGATAGCGGTCCGGTCGGTACTCTGCCATACATTAACTCAAACGGCGACAGCCCGGTCGTCTCATTAGGGACCTCTCTGTAAGCCCAGAGCAAGAATGGCACAAGCCTATCCCAGTCACGTCCGTGCTCCTGAATAATCTGGAATAGCATGGATTTGAATGTTCCATTCCAGTGCTCGACCAGTCCGTTGCTTTGAGGGTGGTCCGGCGAGGAGAACCTCGGAGAGGCGCCCAATTTCCTGAGAAGCTCTTGTGTAAGCTTTGGGGTAAAATTTGTGCCCTGGTCACAGCACACTGTTTCAGGGACTCCCAGGCGCGCGAATATTTGCAAAAGAGCGTCACACGCGGCCTTAGAGGTCAGCGCTTTTTAACACACGACTTCAGGCCAACGCGTGTTCATGTCCACTACACAAAGTGCAAAACGGTGCCCTCGAGCTGACGGTGGTTCTATCGGTCCTATGCAGTCGATGTTCACCACTTGGAATGCGGCCTCTGGTCTAACGATCGGCGCGATCGGCACTCGATCTGCTGTGCGTGCACGCGAGTTCACCTGACATGAGTGGCATGAGCGGCAGTACTGCTTCACGTCGCGTGTGACCCCGGGCCAGAAGAATGAAGCCTCTATCCGCTGAAGCGTTTTCCGCTCGCCGAGATGACCTGCCCACACTGAGACGTGCGCCATTTTTAACACCTCTGCGCGTCGTTCGGTTGGGAGGACAAGCTGAGTACACGGATGCCCAGCAACAGGCTCCTGGTGGAACAAAAGCTCGTCCCGGACCATCATGCTGTGTGTTCCCTCTCTAGCCTGAGCCCACGCTTCCTGGAGTGATTCGTCTCCAATCTGCGCCTCGCGAAACCGTTGCCGCGTCGTCTGTGCCACCGCGGTTTCCCCTTCGCTGAAATCTCCTGCTACCGCACCCGCTAGATCCTCGTCAACCCGCTTCTCTCTCTCTTCGATTTCTTCGTCAGAAACCTCGGCTTCTCCCTGTTCTTGCGTATGGACACGATCGCTCAGAAGCTGCTCATAGTCTTCGGGAGTGATTAACGCGCTTATCCCAGTTATAAGCTCGTCTGTGACTGCACACAGTATGCCCCGCTCCGACGGGTCAAATGATACTCGCGGTGCTCCCTGAGTTGTTACTAGGGGAACGTACGCCAGCTCCGTGACAACCTGCTTTCCGAAAGCCCCGGTGAGTTTTATTGCTGCCCCCGCGCATTCATATCGCGGCACGAGCGACCTGCGGATGACCGTGATGTCGGCCCCTGTGTCAATGCGCGCACTTATAGCGTTCCCACTACTCAACAATGTCACCTCTCCGGCGCTGACCTTCTCCTCCGCGGGCTGCCTTTCTACTGAGCCGTGCACTGTCTCCCTGTCATGCAAGGGGACCGATATTCTGGCGATTTTCCGGTTTCTGGTCTGCGCGTCCGCCCCCCATGTCTGGCTTTTCCGCGGTTTGCCTTTTCGGGCAAAATCTTGCGATGTGCCCATGCCCGTGGCAATGGAAACACTGTCCACGTCTCCGGGGCCGCGTGTTGTTTGGTCGGGACTGGGTTTCGTCGCGCTGTGTTACTCGACTGCCTCGTTCGTCGCCACTGCCGCGCTCGCTGCTTTCCCGACCTTATATATTCGGCTTTCTTCCTAGTTTTCTGCCAGCGTGACAATCTCACTAGGTTTCAGGAACCCTGGCTTAACATTTAGAGCAACGTGTGCTCTCGCCTCTGCACTGAGGGCTTCCCTTAGTCGGTCCGCGACAGCTAGCAGTTTGAACTCCTCTAGCGAAGTTACTTGACAGCTGTTTAAATAGTATTCCAGGTAGTTCTGCAGGCGTACCGCAAACTGCTCCCACGTCTCATTTGGGTTTTTGCTCGCGGATGAGTAAAGACGCTTGTATTCGGCGGCAGTGAGCCTCAAGCCATCTAACACTTTAGCTTTCAGGAGTGTGTACTTGCTCCTTTCCTCGGCGGACAACCGCGTGAGTAGCATGCGTGCCCTCTCGCTTAGGTACGGCAAAACTAGTCCATCCCACCACTGGGTTGGAGCTTCGTATGACCCCAACGTGGCCTCTACGTCCTCGAACCACCCCGGCACCAGGGCTTCTTGAAGCGGCATCGGCGTGAGGACGCCTTTCATAAGGTTAGCAAATTTCAACCTTCTGCCCTCGTCCATTCTTCTGCTCACTCCCGCGCTCTCACCAAGTCCACCCGCTGTTCCGCTCTGCTTAAGATTCAGCCTTGTATTTTCCAAAGTCAACCGCTCCTTTTCCACCGCTAATTCAGCTATTCGTATTTGCACTTGCAACTCGGTCATTTGTTGCACCAGCGCGCTAACTGTCAGAGGGTACGTCGGACCCTCATTTGCCTGACTCGCGGCTGCCAACTCTCCATTTCCTGCCCCGTTCTCCATCTCTTTCTGTTTAACACTGTCACTTCTCAAAACCCAAGGCTTTGGCATAAGCACAAGCCCGACAGAAACAGAAAGGTACTCGCCTGGCTACCGAAGCTCCGCTTTACGAGCCTGCCGGTGCCCCAACATGGAACACTGGCCCGGAAGTTGGTCGCTGCGCCGCACGGTCCCGGTTGGAACTCGTCTCCTTGATCCGCGTCGTCGTAGGCTCCTCCTGATCAACAGCGCCCTCCTTGACACTGGTCACCTGGTTCATTCAGCTGCCCGCTGACTTGAACCTTCAGCGTCACGTCGGCGTTGACCAGCTGTCACTCTTGAAATCTTCTCCTCTGGACGTGCTACGCTATAGCTCGTCCGCCGCCTTGTACTTCCGCCCTCCTTCAGTTGCCTCGAGTAGGAAGACGTCGCAATCCTGCCGACTGCGCCAGTTGTGTTCCTTTTACCCCTTTCCCTTCTTTGATGTCAGCCCGAAGGGGAAAGGTAGAAGTTGTTGGATGCCGACGTCTTGAGGTTCTAAATTTGCCCAGTCACATTACTCGTGGAACTTCAGGAAGTAAACTGTTTAATCACAAATAAAATAGTTAAGACAGAACGGAAGGTACAACAAGGAGAACAACTATGTACATAGTGATTGATCCGCAGAGTGACCAGACGAAATCAACCCCCGGTCCCACCAAAACGTCTTCTTTTAATCCCTAAGTCCCCGCCTTCAGTGGGGACACCAACCAATTAGGTAAAAACACAAGCACGCATCCAATCAAGGACCGGTGAAAGGAAAACACGTCCAATAAAACACATGGGAAAGGAAAACACATTGAAAAAGAGACAGAGGAGAGTAAAACACGCCCAATCAAAGATTGGGGAGAGGGGACAGGTCATTGTCACGAATACTAACAACTCCCCTCTCGGATCACTCCATCCTCCCCGCGGGGCGGCATGTTTATTCGCTTAAAGAGCATGCGAGGACCGCACAGATTGTCGAAAGCCGTCCCCGAGGGGCCACTAAAGGCGCCACCGCTCCCCAATTCTTCTTGATGCCCCCACGTGCACAGGAAGTGCCTGGCAGTCGTATGGAGCTGATAAGCGCTCACAAAGAGTATGGTGGAGCTGCCATAAAAAAACGTAAACCAATAAGTTCCTGCCTGTACCACTAAAGTATCACAGGCTTAACCCAATCGTAATATAAATGAAAAGGCCCGAAGGCAATGTTGTGCTTTTGCCGCCCGCAGGTGGGAAAATAAAAAAATGGGGTAATGCTACTAAGCGACCCACAGCGGTGGAGCGGGCCCGGGGAGATTCCCCTGATCTCCCCTGGGACGTAGCGGAGGGGGTGGGACATAGGTTGTGGGAATGGGACTGAGGGAATGGTTATGGGTAATGTGATGGGAATGGGGACAGCGAGGTATTGACCCTCATTTTATCATCGCTCGACTCCTGTCTGGCCAGGACAGGGAGGGCGTCGATGTTGTCCAATGGTGCGGCTCCACTCACGGGATGCCCGACCACCCAACGACGCAATAGCTCCGACTCGGAGACAGGGAATCGTAACCCGGGGCAGCTGCCTCGGGCTCCTCCACGGCTTTCAGGGGTCCGGTTCGGACTCGGGTAACGCTGCCCAGCTACTAACCGTCAAGTGTTTTTCGCGGCTTTTCAGACTCCGGAAGTATGTGTGGTGGATCCAGCCAATGGAATTAGACTCCCAGGGACCCACCTGTGCTTCCAACCAACCAACCTTGCACTTATTTCCTCCCCTGGCTTGCTCCACACCTACTGAGGAGGGAGTGTTCAGGGCCGGGCAGACCGGGCCACAAACCAAGAACCTGGCCGAGGGTGAGATAACCCGGGCCTACTCCACCGCTACTCCACAACATCGACGGTTTTTGCATCGGTCCTACTAAGGTCCCCCTTACCTCGGCGTCCCGCGCTCTAGCCTCACGGCCCCGCGGTCAGCCATCCCTGGCTGCTTCCCCGAGGACATCGCTCCCAAGGAGCCCTTCTGCTGGAAACCCCCTCGCTGACCTGGCCTCTCCGTGGCCAGAAACCGACGCGCCAGCCGGTAGCCACGCACGCCCCCGCGTGCAGAGGCCTTTTGATTTTCGAGCACTTTTTGAGCCCAATTCTGTGAGTCCAACCTGATTATGAAACCAGGCCTGCCTCCGCACAGGCATCGGACCTCACGTGCGCGACTGGCCCACTCAGTCGCTTGGGAGTCGCTGTCACTCCCATGGGGTTTTGCATCCCCAGGGGACGGGCCCCGGCCAGCCCATCCCCACCGCTGGCGTTGCACCGGAACAAAGCCTAGTAGCCGAAACTACACCGGCCCGTATCCGGTGGCAGGGGGGGCCACGGGCAGGCCGCACAAAGAGTATGGTGGAGCTGCCATAAAAAAACGTAAACCAATGGCAGCTCCACCATACTCTTTGTGCGGCCTGCCCGTGCCCCCCCCCCCCCCCTGCCACCGGATACGGGCCAGTGTAGTTTCGGCTACTAGGCTTTGTTCCGGTGCAACGCCAGCGGTGGGGCAAAGAGTATGGTGGAGCTGCCAAAAAAAAAAACGTAAACCAATGAGCTCCTGCCTGTACCACTAAAGTATCACAGGCTTTAACCCAATCGTAATATAAATGAAAAGGCCCGAAGGCAATGTTGGGCTTTTGCCACCCGAAGGTGGGAAAATAAAAAATGGGGTAATGCTACTAAGCGACCCACAGCCGGGGGAGCGGGCCCGGGGAGACTCCCCTGATCTCCCCTAGGACGTAGCGGAGGGGGTAGGACATAGGTTGTGGGAATGGGACTGAGGGAAGGGTTATGGGTAATGTGATGGGAATGGGGACAGCGAGATGTTGACCCTCATTTTATCATCGCTCGACTCCTGTCTGGCCAGGACAGGGAGGGCGTCGATGTTCTCCAATGGTGCGGCTCCACTCACGGGATGCCCGACCACCCAACGACGCAACAGCTCCGACTCGGAGACTGGGAATCCTAACCCGGGGCAGCTGCCTCAGGCTCCTCCACGACTTTCAGGGGTCCGGTTCGGACTTGCATTGCGCTCCCAGCTACTTACCGTCGAGTGTTTTTCGCGGCTTTTCAGACTCCGGAAGTATGTGTGGTGTGATCCGGCCAATAGAGACTTGGGCCGTCAGCCTATCGGCACGCAGCCCTCGGCGCCATGACCCACCCCTCCGTGGGGACCCACCGTGCTTCCAACCAACCAACCATGCACTTATTTCCTCCCCTGGCTTGCTCCACACCTACTGAGGAGGGAGTGTTCAGGGCCGGGCTGACCGGGCCACAAACCAAGAACCTTGCCGAGGGTGAGATAACCCGGGCCTACTCCACCGGTACTCCGCAACATCGACGGTTTTTGCATCGGTCCTACTAAGGTCCCCCGCGCTTCCTAGGAGCCCTTCTGCTGGAAACCCCCGCGCGGACCTGGCCTCTCCGTGGCCAGAAACCGACGCGCCAGCCGGTAGCCACGCACGCCCCCGCGTGCAGAGGCTTTTTGATTTTCGAGCAGTTTTTGAGTCCAATTCCGTGAGTCCAACCTGATAATGAAACCAGGCCTGCCTCCGCTCAGGCATCGGACCTCACGTGCGCGACTGGCCCACTCAGTCGCTTGGGAGTCGCTGCCACTCCCATGGGGTTTTGCATCCCCAGAGGACGGGCCCCGGCCAGCCCATCCCCACCGCTGTGCGTTGCACCGGAACAAAGCCTAGTAGCCGAAACTACACCGGCCCGTATCCGGTGGCAGGGGGGGGCCACGGGCAGGCCGCACAGTCGGATTTCCCCCCCCAGCGGTGGGGCAGTCGGATTTCCCCCCCGATAAGCGCTCACAGTGAACATGAGGAACGCGTCTCCAAAATTGCCTCCTAGCCACACACTGAACGACCGCCGCCCGGGTCATGGCCTTGGGCAGCGTCGCCGCGGTAGGGATGAAAGGCGTCGAGCGTCTTCGTTGCTGCTTCTCGGAGCGGCGCTGCGAACAATGGGGCCCGGCCATGCTAGGTCGCCTGCGCACCCCGAACTCCCCTCCGTCGCCGTCCGCTTGACTCATTAGTTTCAAGTGGAGTCAAAAGGAAATGGATCACAGCGTACGCACTCTTGTACACACACAGGCGGCGTTCCGTACGTGATTACTTGGGGCTCCGGATGACCCAAGCCAGCCGCGCACGACACCGTTGTACCGGCGGCCACCCGCATGGCCCGGCCAGTGCGCTTTTTTTAGCGCTCTATACAGAATGTTTCACCTAATTTTACACAATTTTTAAAAATAGGCTTTTTGAGTTAGAATAATGCTTTTTTAGGCAAAGCACTGTCAGCGGTGTAGTACATCGCAGCGATGGAGAAGATGTGCGGCACTCGAGTTTCATGTTCGTCTCGTGTGCCTCCAGACTGCCGGAACTACACCTTCCCCGGGAATCTTCACTTTAAGAAGTAGAGCTTTAAAATGGGAATTCATAACGGGCTGCACATAATAAATCGTTAGCACGGATTACCGTTCGGGCCACCACCCTCGCCCTCAGACATAGCATATCGCCCTCCCTTTCTCTCAACTCATCGTGTTTTGCCTCCCTCGCCCTCACCTCACCGTCTTTCCTTCCTAACCCTCGTCCTCACGTATTTCATCCGCCCATTCCGCCCTCACCCTCACCTCACCGAGTGAGATCCTCATGAGGTGAGAGTGAGGACGCCGTCATGAGGTTTCGTCCTCGTAAGGATGCCCATCTCTGTTCCGGAGCCGAAGGCCAGTCTTACAAACGGATCACGAATACCTGCTTCAGCAAACGAGAGAACAGGTAGTGAAACTGTTAGAGCCACAATGATGAGACTAAAAATAAAATCGACTTCATGTTATGCGCTAAACCTGGCATCGTTCAAGATGGGGACGTCCACGGAAAGGTGCGCTGTAGAGACCACAAATGGTAAGGTCCCGAGTTAGCTTAGACTTGAAGAGGGAACGGAAGAAGCTAGCGAAGAGGAAGTCTGTAAGAGAGAAAATAGAGTTCACGATATCGCTGCAGAACAGATATTCAGGTTTAACTCAGGAAGACGATCATATGTTCATACAATGAACGATAATCTGACAGCTATCATTACGGAGTGCGTAGTAGAAGTGGGCGGCAGAAAGGTTCGTCAGGATATCGGCACGCTATCTCAGAAGACGAAAGATCTGTTTAAGATACGCCAAAGCATGAGGGCGTCTAACCCACAGACAGAATAGGACTAGCATACCTATCGCAGTCAATAAATAAGCGAACGGTAGCTGACATAAGGAAGTTTAATATGGAGGGAATCGAGCATGCTCTAAAGAACGGAGGTAGCCTAAAAGCGGTCAAGAAGAAAGTAGCCATAGATAAAAGCCAGATATATGCGTTAAGAGGCAAGGAGGGCAATGTCCTGAGCAATATGGATAGTATAGTTAAAGTAGCCGAAGAGTTCTACACAAATCTATACAGTACCCAATGCAATCAGAACGTTAATGAAAGATACAGTAGCGCACAGCAATGCCTCATCCCGCCAGTAACGAAACGGGACGCTCACTGGACGTAAATATCTAAGGCCGTTGCTTGTGTTCTCCAAGCGCTCAAAAATTAGCAACGCAGTAGCTATAGCAACCGCGATACTGCAAGCCACTGCTAATATCCAATGACACGAAGCCGAGACTAAGCAGCTTTTCTCTCCTTTTAGTAATGTTTTAGAGTGCACCCGCCACAAAAATTAGATACCACGAAAAAGTGAAATTGCTCTACATCATTGTCTTGACCAAAATCAAAATCATTATTATGAGTGCACATTAAACTGTCCTTTATGAACATGAACTCGTGACCGATCGGCGTTATGGATTCACTTGAGATCGTAGTAGTGTTACACCTCATATCATGGACTTGTTTGATTTGTTAGGCCACACTCTACCTGACTAAAGAGGATTCAGATCACAACCTAAATGTGAGCCCACTCTCACCACGACCCAGATCATGATCTGATTGTGAATCCGGACACACGACTCACATCAATGAATGACAGCCCGGACTCACGACTCGTTTCATGATCTGAACGTGAATACAGACTCACTCAAGACTGAGATCATGATCTCAATGTGAGTCCGAACTCACAAGTCAGATCATGATCTGAACATGTGTCCGGGCTCACTCATGACTCAAGTCATGATCTCAATGTCGGTCCGGACTCACTCCAGACAGATCATGATCATGATCTGAAATTTGGTTATTTTATTTATTTGGAATAGTTCCAACACTGAAGGGGTCATTACAAGAGTGGGTTGAAAAACGAAGACAATAACAGAAAACGAATACACATGAGGAAACAGAGTCAACAATGCGTATGAGAAAGAACTGCCTTTACAGCGAACACAATAAATTTTTCAATGTTGGCTGCGCGGTAAAGGAGGGCTGCAAAGCGTTCCATACGCGTACGGACAGCTGAAAATAAGAAAACCAGAACGAGTCATTATTGCAAGAAAATTCCTGTATTATATCTGAATGTGTGTGTTTGGTTTGGCCCGTACGTGTTATATCTATAAAGTCTGAAAAATTTAGCTGGAATGAGTTATGAAGAAGTAAATAAATTTCAGAAGCTTCCACTTTGCTCTACTTCTCACAGTATGATGACCTGTGTTCTGTAAATGTTCTGTAGCTGAATCGAAATGATTGTAGCGGTTAAATAAAAAACTTACAGCTTTTCTTTAGACCATACCCAGTGTGTAGATATTGTCTTTTGTGTTGTGTGGGACCCATGAAATATTTGCATATTCTAAGGTAGGTCTGACAAGTGTGAGGTAGGCAAGGCGTTTGGCCTCAGTAGTAGCTTGTCTCAAAGCTCTCTTGATAGTCAACAATTTCTGCATTCTGTGTTAGTACATGCGCTGTCCGGGTAAGGTCAGAGAATTGAACACCTAGATATTGATTCGAAGTGACACACGACAGTGTCGTCCTGTTTAGGGAGTATGAAAAAAGTGGTTTCTTTTTTTTCTTCGTAGCAGACATTGCAACAGTTCTTTCTGCGTTAATACACGTATTCCATACGTCGCACGACTGCACTACGTTGTTCAGGGCGCTATTAAGCTTAATTTGGTCTTTAATATCTTTTACTTCTTGGTAGAGCACGCATTCGTCCGCAAATAGCCGGATTTTAACGTCAACTTGACTTCATTTGCTAGATCATTTATGAATATAAGAAAATAAGCGGAGCTAAGACGGTGCCCTGTCGCACACCGGAAATAACTTTAACTGTGGCGAAATTATGGCTACCAAGCTGCACAAATTGCCTTCGATCGGCAAGATAATCGCTTCTCCAGCCCGTGTCCGAGAATGTAAGTTTTAAAAGATTTGCATGAGAGGCCCACCCGCCGCGGTGGCTCAGTGGTTAGGGCGCTCGACTACTGATCCGCAGTTCCCGGGTTCGAACCCGACCGCGGTGGCTGCATTTTTCTGGCGGAAAAACTCTAAGGCACCCGTGTGCTGTGCGATGTCAGTACACGTTAAAGATTCCCATGTGGTCGAAATTATTCCGGAGCCCTCCACTACGGCCCCTCTTTCTTCCTTTCTTCTTTCACTCTCGGCTGCGTTTTTATGAAGGAAAAACGCTAAGGCGCCCGTGTGCTGTGCGATGTCAGTGCACGTTAAAGATCCCCAGGTGGTCGAAATTATGCCGGAGCCCTCCACTACGGCACCTTTTCTTCCTTTCTTCTTTCACTCCCTCCTTTATCCCTTCCCTTGCGGCGCGGTTCAGGTGTCCATCGATATATGAGACAGATACTGCGCCATTTCCTTTCCCCAAAAAACCAATTATTATTATTATTACTCTCCTTTATCCCTTCCCTTACGGCACGGTTCAGGTGTCCAACGATATATGAGACAGATACTGTGCCATTTCCTTTCCCCAAAAACCAATTATAATTATTATTCTTGAGAGACTCTATCAAATGCGTTTTATAGATCAAGGAAGATCAACCAATTTGCGAATGGTTGTTGAGAGCCTGAGCTAGGCCGTGTACAATTTCCAATAGCTGTGTAACGGTTTAAAGTCCGCGGCGGAAGCCATGCTGATTTTGTTGAAGTATATTGTTGGTTTCTACAAATTCGGTAATGAACTTTAAAATTACATGTTCTAACATTTCACAGCAGCAACATTTTAAGGAGATTAGTCGGAAGTAGTCACATATGTTTTATCACCAGATTTGTGAACTGGGATAACTTTGCCTAATTTTCACTCATCTGGAAGGCGACTGTCTGGTGTTGATTTCAAGAAAATGAGGCGTAAATATTTACTGACTGGTTCGGCGTGCCGTTTAAAGAAAGCGTTAAATATTACGTCTCGCACGGTACACCTCATTGGATTGACATTTAATAAAATAGACAGGGAACCAGATTCTGCGACTCTAGACAAGCCTAATAGTTTGTCCTCTTTAAAGGTTGTAAATTACTGAACTTTAATGTTCACATCACGCGTAAATAATGACTGGAAATAGCTATTAAAAGTGCCTGCCCGGCCTTTGCTATCCATATGAGGCGATACTTTGGAGCGCTGCTGGGATTTTATGTATTGACAAACTTTCTGAGGCGAGTTCTTAATAAAATTTTGCAGAGTGCTGCTATTAGAACGTTTGTTAGCGCTCTGTAACTTAAGCTTTAATAATTTTCTAGGACACTCAATCGGGAGTGATGCCCAGAACACTTGCATATTTTGTTTGTTTTCCGCAGTGTTTTGATTTCGCGTTTTGTTTGCATTATATTGCGTGTATTCTAGGCATTGTGTTTCCTAGTCACCTTCGCTATTTTTGGGACAAACCTGTTGAGTCAATACATGACATGGGCCTTAAACTGCAGTGAGACGCCGACTTCCGCAAGTGCGCTGTTTGCACGCGCTCACTAGGCAGACGTAGGCTTAGGTAGGTAGGCAGGCAGGCAGGAAACAACTTTATTTCTGAGAGCTTTAAAGAAGCGAGGCGAGTTCAGACGGCCGCAAGCCCTTACGCCGCGGCGGCCTCCGCTGCCACGTTGGCGGTCCTCGCTAAGCGCCGACTTCCGAGCTGCGCAACAGTGCCTCTCAATGTTCGGTTGCGGTGATTGTTATATGTGTGAAGGGTAGGTGTTTATATCTCCAAACGAAGTCTGGTAGTCTGGCTGGTGGTAAGCAGAATTTTCATGCTGGTGTGCATATCTCTGGGTGCATTCTTGAAGAGTGGTAGCGGCTCCGCTTGAGTTTTTGTCAGCGACTTGTGCGCGGGTACATATAGGGCACGTAACAGTCGATATGCTGGTGTAATCTCTTGGTAATGTCAGGGCATATCTCTGAAGCCAGATGCCATTCCTCACCAAGTCATTTCCCTCGCCCGGCCCCTTCCCCTCACAATACTAGGTGGAGCCCCTATTCCGGGGCCCCATTGGCAAGCAACGCCGCCCCCGTCCGTTGAACCAAGGCTTTTTCCATCTTGAGGTTTTGGCAGCCAAGCAGGGCAGCCTCCTTGTCCTCTCTGGTGGGGTTAGAGTTGGGGCTGATAGATGGGTTTGACTGGCACTCCAAAACCACGTGGAATGTGTCAGCCACCTCCCCACAGAACTGGCACGTGCCATCAAAAGATGGGTTGACATGCTTAAGCACCGCCGGGCACCGTACAGTGTTGGTGAGAATTTTGAAATTTGAAATTGAAATTTGAAATTTATTCCACAACAAAAAGATGCTGCGAGGAGGACCGGAGAAAAGCTGTGTGAACAGCTTGAAAAGCCCTGACCCCCCAACACACGGGGTAGGACAGAAGCGTGCAGCAAGAGAAACAGTCGGATATGGCAACATCGTTGAAAACTTTAGTATAAAACAGGCAAGAAGAACTAGAAAATCATATCACAGCATTATACAAACAATAAACGCAGTTCTTTTGGTGATATATCTGATATGTCAATGTTAGCATCCTTTATCATGTGATTCAGAAGTGTAGGCAATTTAAATTTTATCATTTGATTTCCATAATTGGTTCTGCATTTTGGAACATACCACATCTCAGGATGGCGCACATTATAAGCAGAAATGTTTTTCTCTAGCCTTGCTAGGCTAGTAATGGCATCATTATTTTTTATTAAACTGAGTTTATATAAGCGGCACAGTCTGTGATCGTTCATCGATGGAACTTGTAATATGTGGTACTTCTTGAATAGGCCTGCTGTGTGAAAGCGATATGGAACTTTACAGGCGAGGCGTAAAGCCCTTTTTTGCAAGACGGTAAGTTTGCTAATGTTTCCAGCTGTTGTTGTTGCCCATACAGAAAACGCGTAATTTAATAAAGAGGAAAATAAAGAGTTATATATGAGCATGTTAACAGGTATGGGAAAATTGTAGCAGTAACGGCGAATAACGCCAGCTGTCCTAGATAGCTTACCAACGATATAGTTTACGTGATCATCCCATGTCATGTTTTCTGAGAAATTCACGCCCAGTGATTTAAAGCTCGTTACCACTTCAATTTCAGTGTTATTTAAAAAAATAGAAGGTCGCTGGACATGTGTCTGTCGGGGGTGAAATAAAATAGCCTTCGTTTTATTAATGTTTAGCTTTAGGCAGTTAATTTGAGCCCAGGCATTAATCTCGGACAACGTTCTATTCGCTCGGATACCTAGATGAACACACGATTTGCCTGAAAAGAATAAACTTGTGTCGTCAGCATAGACTATATAATGTGCCGTTGCATCAACGCGAACTATCTCGTTAATATAAAGAATGAAAAGAAATGGTGCAAGGATGCTTCCCTGTGGGACACCTGTTTTGATTGACTTTGATGTGGAGTGTTTTCCTTCAATGACGACAAACTGAGTACGGTATTGTAAGTAAGACGCAATTAATTGAGGCGAAATGCCTCTTATGCCATAGTGATCGAGTTTTTGAAGGAGAATTTCATGATTAATGAGGTCAAAGGCTTTGGAGAAGTCCAGAAACAGTCCAAGTACCATATTTTTACATTCAAAGTTTTCGAGAATGAACTCCTTTTGGGCCAGCAGTGCGAGTTCCGTAGATTTGTTCCTGCGGAAGCCAAACTGAGCAGATGTTATTAAGTTGTAGCGTTCAGTGAAAGAGGTCAAGCGTTTCAGAATTATTTTCTCTAAACCTTTGGAGAATACAGGTAAAACGGATATGGGGCGGTAGTTTGACATGTCATTTCTATTTCCCTTCTTAAACACAACTGTCACTTTTGCTCGCTGCATTTTTTCAGGAAAGCATCCTGTGGACAAACACATTAAAAATGTGGGTAAGACAAGGTGCTAATACATCAATGGCAAATTTTACAGGCTTCACTTGAATATCGTCCGCATCAGCAGCTCTACTATTGCTTAGGGTTAAAAATGTCGCTACAAGCTCACTATTAGCGACTGGGTCTAGAAATATAGTTGGATTACTTCGCTCCTTCATATATCTTAAATCAGGGTTTCTACTGGTTGCACCACCGATTGATAAAAAGAAGTCATTAAATGCGTCAGCTAACTTAGTGCCTTGATGTTCTATCCCATCTTTTACGATTGTGGTTACCGCTTCTGAATCATTACCAAATACAGTGTTTAGTGCCTTCCAAACGTTGTTTGTGCGCCCTTGTGTTGCTTCGAACAGGTTAGAGTAATATTGCTTTTTTGCATTACGAAGATGTTTTGTGATTAAATTCCTGTACTTCTTAAACACTTTGAGGGCTTCAAGGGACTTACTCTCTATAAATGCCTTAAACAACTGGTCCCGTTTTCTAATAAGCTTAAGGCACTCTTTATCCACCCAAGGCTTCCTACTTTTCTTACAAATTCTAAACGTCTTGATAGGAAAACACGCAAGGTATACCGTAGAGAACTTGCTCATAAATAACTCATACGCTAAGTTAGGATCGCTCACTGCGAACACATCGTTCCAGTTTTCTCTGCTTAAGCAGTCTCTAAAAGCGGAGAGCGTATCAGGAGTAATGCGCCTGTATGAAAATTCTGAGCGCATTCGTGTAGGCGTGTTAACGACTTGACTGACAAACATAAATATAGGCAAGTGGTCGCTGATATCATCAATCAAAGTGCCAGCTCTAACAAGGGAAGGATCAATATTGGTGACAAACAGATCTAAAAGTGTAGTTGATTGTGCAGTTATTCGTGTAGGAGACGTTATAAAGTTTTGACAGGAGTAAGAGCTTAATAATGATTCTAGTTCTAATTTAACCCTGCTATTCTGTAACATGTCAATGTTCAGATCACCACCTAAAATTAATGTATATTTTCTTTCACTGACAAATTCTAAGAAAGAGTCTAAAAAAGGCAAGAACAGACGAACGTCATTTGAAGGCGGGCGATAACAAACACAAAAAACAGAAGTACCACATCTAATAGCAAGCGTTTCGTAAAAAAGAGTGATACAGCTGAATTCTGACATTAGTTCAGAATCCATCGAGTTAGAGATTAGCATTGCTACGCCACCACCCCTTTTGCCTGTGCGGTTCATGTAATAAGATTTATACGTCGGAGGTGTAAACACATCCTCTTCCGAGGCAAACCATGTTTCTGAAAACATCATGACATTAAAGCGTATTTGCGCTTCGCCGAAAAAATAGTCAAGTGCATCCTGCTTATTTCTACCAGACCTCAAGTTAAAGTGAACACAACTAAGACACTTCTGAAAACTAGTATCGCAAAAGTATTTAAGGTTTGCAACGTCTACGTGCGCAGTCGAAGGATCAAGCATGATCGGAGCAAAAACAAAGATAAACGGAAGGCTTTTTCAGGTTGAACTATGTTACAGCTTATCAAGGTCAGCCACGCAACGAATGACAACGGCGCCATCACCTTCTCTCTTCCTCACTAGAATCTTGCCATTGCAGTGCCATGAAAATCGGTAGTCGTTGTCCTCTGCCCATTCCTTAGCGCGACGGAGCAGCTCTCTGTTTTGGTGTGTCATGTTTTCAGTGATGGAGACTCCAGATGAACCAATTCTGAGGGCTTTACGCTTTTCCAGCCATTTATCTCGGGTTGACTGCTGGGCAAACCTAACAAGAATTCCAGGCGTTTTGTTTGGTTTGGAAGGAAGCCTGTGAATAGCGCCAATGTCATTTGCCGTCAGCTCTGGCAGGTTAACAGTCTTAGCCACAGCATTCAACTTGCACATCAAGTCCTCATTTGGCGTAGCTTGGATGCCATGAACTTCTACGTTCAATTTCCTGCTACGAAATTCCAAATCATTGACAGTTGCTTTCAGTTGGTGAACGTCACTTGAGGTACATACAGCCTCTAATTTGTCTACACGTCTGTTCAAGTTACTAATGTCTTTCTCTTGTTTAACTTGTCGATTCAGGATATCGTCGTACTTCTGGGACAATAACTCGATGGAGTCCTTAATTTCCCCAACCTGAGCAGGCAATCCTGCTAGAGCATCAAGCCTTCGAGTTATATCTGCCAGGCAAACAGTTAGCTCAGAGTCCATGTTCCCTTTGTCCCCACTTTTGGTTTTAGATGGACGGCATGCCACGCATCGCCATGCTCTGCGGCCGCTCTCTCCTTTGGCCTTAAATGTTGACTGCGACCAGCCAGAACAACTACCAATATGATAGGAGGACTCACATTCGCTGCACATCAGGAATTGGCCGTGATCTGGCAGGGACTCATTGCAGGACTCGCAAGTGTCTGCCATGACTCGTGGACCAGAAGCTCGAGGTATCACACAGTACAGCAAGGATATATAGAGCACATACCACTGAGCAAAGCACTTCTTAGAAAACATAGCGCAAAAAGGACACGGACGACACAGAAGTGGACAGGACAGAGCAAAGCACGGAACACGGTGGCAACGGCGGTAGCAGTAACGCAGCGTTAAGCAACGAGTAAGTGAATTTTACCAACCTGGATAAGCAAAAAATAGCAGATAAGCCAAGCGTCCTTTCGCCACCGCCGCCGCCGCCCGTGTGTCCAGCTGTAATTCCGGCACAGGAAACGCGACAACACTTGGTGGGCGGATCACGGGGTGGATGACGTCAATCAGGGCACAGTGTTGCAGCCAGGGCAGCAGTTGCAGGGGAAGTCTGGAGGGTGAAGAAATTTCACGCTGAACAACACGTAGAAAAGGAACCGTTGCCTCGGAAAACAGCAGCAGGCACGACGATTCCAAGGCACGATCAGGCACCTCCTGCCCAGAAGTTGGAAACCCACCTGGATAAGCAAAAAATAGCAGATAAGCCAAGCGTCCTTTCGCCACCGCCGCCGCCGCCCGTGTGTCCAGCTGTAATTCCGGCACAGGAAACGCGACAACACTTGGTGGGCGGATCACGGGGTGGATGACGTCAATCAGGGCACAGTGTTGCAGCCAGGGCAGCAGTTGCAGGGGAAGTCTGGATAAGCAAAAAATAGCAGAAAAGCCAAGCGTCCTTTCGCCACGGCCGCCGCCGCCCGTCATCGCGTTGATGAGGAGGCGCTCATCAGCGCGATCTTGTCCCTTAAAAGAGGCCGGGTATGACCGGTACTCCTCCACGTAGTAAGCGGTGATGTGTTTGAATGTAAGGGCCGATTGTCAGATTGGGAGTAGGCTTCCAAGGACCGGGGAGATAGTGCGGGAGATTGTGCTCTGGTAGATAGTGCGCGGGTGACCTGACCGGCTTGTTCGTTTCCTTGGAGTCTCTGGTGACCAAGAGCCCGAATCTGGTTACGCGTAGTTGGACCTACGTATTGGCCGCGCTAGATCGCAGTATGCATCGGACAAGCGGAGGAGCCCGTCACAGCTCATAGTTTTGATATGTTTGGACGTGGGATTACGGATAGCCAGAGCAATGATAATCTCCTCCGCGTGCGTTGCGCTGTAGGCTTTGAAAGTGAGCGGGGGGCGGCTCGCGGCTGTGGACCCGGCGTGCCCGCACTGGCAGCGAGAGCGCACGTGACCACTTTAATGGGCACATCAATGGCAGCAATGTCCAGCCGGGTGGTCCGAGCCGTCGTCAAGGCTGGTGCAGCGGCCCCAACCCAGCAGCATCAGTAGGCGCCGCGCGCGCTTTCTTATGCGCAGGCCGCCAGGGGAGCACCCCGGCAGCAGCAGAAACCGAATCAACGGCCGCGCCGGCAGCAGCTGCGGCGATCCAGTTGCCCGGCGTCCCGTGCAGCGTGGCCCGAGCATGCGGCCGCTTCTCATGGCCAGCCCCCTGACGCACGGGACGCGGAGATCGCGGGCCTAAGGCTGGCGCTGCGCGCTCTCAGCGCACTTTTCACGCAGGGCACCGATGGACACCGGGCCTGCATATAAGTGGCAGGTGCTCCCGCACAGATAACCCAGGATAATGGCTAGTCGTCAGACTCTCTCCCGCATACCATTTATCCTGCAGTCAAACGTGCGCTCTCTTGCGGCGCGGTACTCCCAAATGAGAGTTCGCATCGCTCAGGATTCGCCGGAAGTTATCGCGCTGCAGGAGACTTACGTATATTAACATGACGGGGAGCCCCAGATGCGGCTACCTGGCTACATCGCCTACCACTCAGCCACCAAGCGCAAGGAACCCACCTGTGCCGCAGTGCCCTCTTCTGTCACATCTCATCACTCCGGGAAATCAAGGTGCGCGATATATGTGCGGCAGGATTTCCAGGACACTCTCGTCGGCTCGGCGACGGCGACATGCGATGCCCAGGAGTGCGTGGTGGTGACAGTGCGAGTCGGTGGTGTTGACACGTCGGTGGCCAGTGTTTATGTGCGCCCAGCTGTCGCGTGGAATTGCTGTGTTTTCATGCAGTGTCTTCGTGCTGTGGCCCCCCGCCAAATCTTCTGTGGGGATTGTAACACCCACCACAATGCATAGGGCAGTGCGCGCCACTCCGCGCGTGGAGAAGACTTGCACGACGCGGCAACGCAGCTTGGACTCACTCCCTTGAACACCGGCAAGTCCACTTTTCGACGACGCGGAACACCCGGCTCCTGCATCGACGTTGCCTTCTCATCCAGAGGCATCCAGGCGACATGGCGCCAATCACCACCTCTCTGGGGCTCGGATCATTACTCCATCCTAATTGAGCTTACAGCAGCGGAGGTGCGCGCCCAACGTATACCTGCTCCATTACCAACTGGAGCGAGTTCAGGCGGGCGGTTGACGGGGCGGTTGAGGAGGACGAGTCTCTTCAAGTCTAGTCCTGAGCGCCCACGCAGCCACCCAACGAGCAGACGTAAGAGCGGGGCAGCCCACACCTGATAAGAAGCTGCTCGAACTGCGCCAGAAGAGAGATTGCTCAGAGCGACGGGCGCGACGGACTGACAAAGCCACCGACAGGACTGTCTATATTCGCCTGGACTTGGCGGACCACCGCCACGCCAACAAGCTATAGCGACGGCAGTGGGCTTCACTATGCCAAAGGATGGAGGAAGACTTCAGCTCGCGGAGGCTGTTTGATACCCTGCGGCGCATCACCGAACCACAGGCAAACACTCAACCACTGGCCGCCCTCGCAATCTCCAGCGGGCTCAGCTTTAAAGAACTGTCAGAGCGGTTTGCCGGCCGGTTCGCGCCGTCCAGCCCTGCAAACGCAGCTAAGATAGCTGCTCCTAAGGATCCCAAAAGCGACACCCGTCCCTCTCCCGTCACCTTGGAAGGTCCATGTGATGCGCCGCTCACCGCGGCGGAAGTGAACAATGCGCTTCAGCGTTGCCGCCGCCGCTCGGCGCCCGGACCGGACGGGGCGACCTGCCAGATGCTGCGAAACCTGGATGCGGAGCAATGACAGATCGTCTTGCAGCGGACCAACCTGGTGTGGGAACGCGGGGAGCTACTAGAGGATTGGCGAACCGTGGATGTTTGTCTCATCCGAAAGCCAGGGCGCCCACCTACGGAGCTAAGCGGATACCGACCAGTGGCATTAACATCGGCGGCAGGTAAGCTCATGGAGCATATAGCGTTGCAGCGTCTGAACGCGAAGGCAGCGGAGGCTGATTTGTTTGACGAGCGGCCGAGGGGTTCCCGTGGGATGAGGTGCCCGGCCGATTCTACATTGGACGTTGTCACAGCGCTGGAGCATGCCAGGGCGGCAGGCCAGGTTGCGCTGCTGCTGCTACTGGACGTCTCGGGCGCTTTTGACAAGGTTCAGCGCGCACCAATTTTCGCGGTGATTGAGGGGGCTGGTGTGAGCGGGCGCCTTTCGCGATACGTTCACGGCTTCCTGAGCGGGCGCACCATGCGCGTGCGAGCAGGGGGTAAGCTCTCCGATCCTCGTCCGGTGGACTAGGGCGTGCGGCCGGGCTCTGTCTTATCACCATTTCTGTTTAATGTGGCCATGTCGGTGGTGCCGGCCTCCCTTCCCACGAACGCCAGACACCATGTGTACATGTCCATATATGCGGACGACATAGCTCTTTGGTGCCGAGGACCTTCTGGCGAGGCATTGCGCGTTCGGGGGTGCCTTCAGGGAGCTCTGACCGTAATCGACGCCAGCTTGCGCGGCCTTGGTCTGTCGCTGAGCGCGGACAAATCTGTGGCCATGGCCTGCGTTCTGCGCTCGCACGCTCACCTTGCGCCAATGTCACTGGACGGGACTCCCATTCTTTAGCAAAAATCGGTGTGGTACCTTGGCCTGGACATCGACTGGCGCCTTTCCTTCCGCCCTGCCGTGACCAGGGTCGGTCTGCATTTGAAGAGGATCACCGCCGCCGTGCACAAGCTCACCGCTCGTGGCCAGGGCATTTCCCAGCAAGCCTCGCTGCGGCTATACAATGCCGCAACTTTAAGGGCGGCGCTCTATGCGTTGTCGCTCGTCACGGTGCGCAGGCCGTCCTTGAAGAAGCTCGAGCTCTAGCACCGCAAGCCCCTACGCGTGTGCATCGGCCTGCCCAAAAACTCGCAGTGCGCCGCAACGCTAGCCGAGGCAGGAGCGTGGCCGCTTGAGCTCCAAGCAGCGCGCAGGACACTGAACCACATCGACCGGCTTCACCGCGCACCGGATGGCGACTCTCTGCTGCAGCGTAGGCGCTCTCACCCGCGCTCACGATTGGGCACGGTGCTGCTCAAGTATGAGGAATTGACTCAATGTCCACCCCCTACGGGTCCTGCGCGCCCTGGCCTGCTGCCTCGGAGGTACAGCGAGAGATCGTCGGCTTGCGGGAAAGTGGAGCACACCCCTGTGTGCTGTGCAGCAGCTGGCCAGAGCCGTCATACACGAGGAGCTGCAGGACCATCTCGTGTACAGCGACGGCTCAGTGTCCCGCGACAGCTGCTCCATTGCAGCGGCGGCTACCATCGCCGCCATGCGACTGCACAGCCAGCAGCACGCAACCCTCCTGGGTTCCTCCACCGCGGCGGAATTGATGGGGATCCAGCTCGGGCTGGACCTAGTGCACACCCTCTGCCCTTCGCCTTCCAGGAGTGCTCTGCTGTGCACCTCCCGGGCTGCCCTCAGCCGCCTGCAATCCAACGGCCGCGGGACCCCCCTAATCCGGGACTTTCGCTCGCGCATCGAGCGCGCATCGCCCTGTGGCCGCAGGGAAGTGCGCCTTGGTGAGCATCTGCGCATTCCTCGAACAGACGGGCTTGACGTCCCGTTTATTCTCCGCCAAATAGTTACACGCAGTGACCGAGCGCTCCGCGAGGGCTATCACAGACAATTAGCAACTGGACACCCCACTCCAGCTTTAGTCAACATAGTGCTGTGCGCGTGAGTTTTTATTGCTCTATCATGAACTAACCACGCGCACAACCCGTACACATTTCTTTTGGTGTAAATAGTTTGTGTATATTACCTCTCCACCTATCCTCTCTCCCTGTACCCTCACCTCTTTCTCCATTCTGCCTGCTACCCTTTCCTTCCGCTGCCCCAGCTCACGTGCTTCAGTATCGATGGCAATACTTTTCCTTCCTTTCTCATCATCATCATCATCAGCCTTACTACACCCACTGCAGGGCAAAGGCCTCTCCCATGTCCCTCCAATTGACCCTATCCTTTGCCAGCTGCATCCACCCTTTGCCTGCAAACTTCTTAATCTCATCCGCCCACCTAACCTTCTGCCGCCCCTGCTCCGCTTACTTTCTCTTGGAATCCACTCCGTTACCCTTAAGGACCAGCGTTTATCTTGCCTTCGCATTACATGCCCTGCCCAAGCCCATTTCTTTCTCTTGATTTCGACTAGGATGTCATCAGCCCGTGTTTGTTCCCTCACCCACTCTGCCCGCTTCCGATCTCTCAACGTTACACCTATCATTTTTCTTTCCATGGCTCGCTGCGTTGTCCTTAACTTAAGCTGAACTCTTTTCGTTAGCCTCCACGTTTCTGCCCCGTAGGTGAGTACCGGTAAGATTATGCTGTTGTACACTTTCCTCTTGAGGGAAATTGGTAAACTGCCACTCATGATCTGCGAGAATTTGCCATATGCGCTCCACCCCATTCTTATCCTTCTAGTTATCTCCCTCTCATGATCCGGATCAGCTGTCACTACCTGCCCTAAGTAGACGTATTCCGTCACAATTTCTACTACTACTTTGGCGTTTGAGGCGGAGACGCTACAACTCCGCCACGACGGCTCGAGGTTTAACCGTGAATAAAGGCGCATGTAGTGAATAGTGAATGCGCGACTTTCATATGTTAACTCTTCCGAACTAGATGCCCCCCGCGCTTACGCTACGTATATCCTGGCCTACCAGAGCTAGGCCATCATCATTTTTTTTGTTTATAGACAAATGTCCGTCTGTCATGAAGTACTTCTTTTAAGACCCATGTGGAGAGCTCTGGCTCTATTTTCTGCATTGTCAAGCTGCTATGTTTGAAGCTACTGTTCTCCAAATTGTAGGAAACACAAAGACAGCTGTGAAAGTCTACAGCGCCTTAAGCCAGCTGCAGGCCAAAGTACAAGAAAGATTTGAGCAATCTTTTCTGCCGCCAAGTGTGCGCTCAAGGGCAACAGAGCTCTAATAGCAGGGACAAGTTCGAAGAGAAGAGGTTGTGAATACGTTGGTGAAGTTTTATGCGACTTGCGCGTCATGCCTCGACCGATGGTGCCAGCAGTTTGATGAAGTCAGAAGCCTTCTATGGGTCTCGCTTGGGTCATCCCCATGCTGGTATGACGTGCAGAAAACTAGAGCTCATAACTTCTGAGCTCAATCATGTCACTGTTGATGAGAATGCCATGTTTGATGAAATCAATAATGTTTCACATTACGTGACCACTGAAAAAATTAATGAATGGAAGGCGCAGAAAATATCTGTTGGGGAACTCTGGGTGGAGATTCTCGGACACTTCGAGACGAATGATGTGCCTAGTGAGAACTTGATAACAGTGCTGAAATATCGCATGTTGCTGATGCAGCTATAAATTCACCTGTAGAGAGGGTGTTTTCTTTCATGAACAAGTTATGGACCGCAGAGAAGGCACAGCTTAAAATGGCGATACTAAAAGCCATGCTTGTGCTAAAGGTAAACGTGCGCATGACATGTGAGCAATGTTTTGAGCATCTTTGCAAAAAAGGAACATTCAGTAAAGAAAATACATTCTAGCCAGAAGTAGTAAAGAAGGAGAAACTTTTCACACGGGTTGATTTAGAAAAACGATAATGGCTTTTGAGTGTTTGAAATAAAAATGTATGATTCCATGGTCACTTCGTGCCCACACCCCCCCTACCCGTCCCACTCTGGGTTTTTTTTATTTATTCATTTTTATTTATTAGTTACCTGCATCGCCCCGCAGGGCATTACAGCAGGGGGGTACAGACTTCATTTATAGGTATAAAGCAATTATTGCAGTGCATGGAAAAATGCTTCGTTAGATGTAATACATACAATGCTCGATGGCAAACTGTTCCAGTCCCGAACAGTTCTAACAAAAAAAGAATAACGCAAGACGTCACCCTTGCAAGAAAATTCTCTGACCTTCAAGCAGTGGTCCAGTCGCTTTGATATATAATGAGGTGCCTGGATATATTGTTCACGGTTTATGCCAGTTTTTGAATAATAAATCTCATGGAAAAATTTCAATCTGATGTACCTTCTACGGTCCTTCAACTCTTGCCAGTTAAGTTTTCGTTTGCTTTCCGTCATACTAACTTGCCAATTATAATTACCGAGAACAAATCTAACTGCCCTATTCTGAATTTTCTCTAATCTTCCTACACACTCAGATGTGTGTGGGTCCCAGCAAACACATCCATATTCAAGTATGGAGCGTACATAACTGAAATACAGCTGTGTTTTTAAGTTACTTGGTAAATGGCTAAAATTCCGCCGTAGAAAACCCAAACGTGACGCTGCCTTATTCGCAATATAATTAATGTGCTTATTCCATCGTAAGTCCGATGTAAAAAAGACGCCTAGATATTTAAATGACTTGCTTATGTTGAGAGTAAGATCATTAATTCTATACCTATACGGATGATTAGCACGTTTTCTTGTGAAAGTGACGTGAACAGTTTTGTTTATATTTAAGGACATGTCCCAACGTACACACCAGTCTGCCACAGTATCTAAATCAGTTTGCAGGATTTGTGAATCAGAAGTGGAATTTACTACTCTGTAAACAACACAATCATCGGCAAACATCCTGAATGAAGACTGTATGCCAACTGAAATATCATTAATATACAGCAAAAACAAAATTGGTCCCAATACTGAGCCTTGGGGAACTCCCGACGTAACTGGTGCATACTGTGAAGAAATACCGTTCAGAACAACAGCCTGCCTTCGTAACGACAGATATTCTGCAATCCACGCAATTACTTTACAATCCAGGTAATACGCTTTCAATTTCGAGAGAAGAAGACTGTGCGCGACAACATCAAATGCCTTGCGGAAATCCAAGAAAACGCAGTCCACAATTTGTTTCTTATCGATTGCCGATGCCAAATCATGAACGAACTCCACCAGCTGCGTACTACAGGAAAATCCACGCCTGAAACCATGTTGACTAGTGCATAAGAGATTGTGTTTGGTGAGATGGGCCATAACGCAACTATATATTACATGCTCCATAATTTTACAGGTTATGCTGGTTAAGGAAACGGGTCTGCAGTTCTGAACGGAGTTTCGCATACCACTCTTATATATGGGCATGACACGCGCTACCTTCCAATCAGCAGGCAAGTCGGTTTCATTAAGAGACTTCTGGAACAGCCGGGTGAAATACAGACATAATGTATCCGCACAATTCCTTAAAATTGCGGCAGGAATGTCATCAGGGCCACAAGCCTTAGCCTGATTCAAATCCTTCAATAATTTACGCACACCGTCAACACAAAAAGTAACTTCCGGCATGCAATCTATTTCAAGAGGTAATGCAAAACAGACAGAACGTGAACTAGGTGGCAAAACCACAGATGAAAAATAACGGCTAAACATTTCAACTTTAGCCTCATCATCATGGATGATTAACTCATCATTTTTCAGAGCAGGTACTGAGCTGTCATCCTTACCATTACGCTTCACATATCTCCAAAATTCTTTGGTATCTCTGACTAGTTGTTCTCCTAAATTCGAAAAATACAAGTCTATAGCGATGTGAGACTTCCATACAGTATAGTCACATTACCATATGGATGTCGTAGTACCACCTACGCCTATTTCCTCTTGATTTCCTGTCATTCAGGCACCAATTTTGCTGTCATCCAGGCACCGATTTCCCGTCTTCCGTGCAGACAACAAAATTTAACGCGACGAGTTCTCCGCTCTCTCAGCCCTCGTCAGTGACCGGCATACGAAATCTAAAACAACTGCTTCCGCGCCGTCCCCAAGAATGGCAACACGGACCCACACACTCACGCACGTCCAAGACCGCCCGACACGGGTGGTCGAGGCGGCAGCAGTTTTAAGCGCGTTCAGGCATCTCGGAATGAAGCCTGTCACTGTGCAGCGGCGTCAGCTCTTGGCGTTTTCCCCTTTGGCAGGCGGATGTATGCACTCGCTCGGGAAGAATTCGAACGCGCTTCTCCTCCCTTCTTGCCAGGCCTGCGTAGCGCCGCGGTCCCTTCTGCATCCTTCTGCATTTCCCGTCACCGTCACAGCTGCCTAAGCTGAGCTATGGAGCATGATGAAAGGACCCCGTCTTTTAAATAAGTTTCATGCTGCAAAAGTTGACGTGTCCCGAGTATGCCGCAAAGATATACAGAGTGTACGTGCTGCATTCTAGATTGTAACATGCATATTTCACAGCTCCTTTTGGATTCTTTCATGAAATGGCGTTCTTGAAGTAACCTCAGACGCGCTTTGTTTGTGATTTTTTTGTTTTGTTTCTTTGTTCGTTATTATTTCTGTTTCATCCCCTATCTTGATTGCATATATTGCTCTTCATGTTGCCTGCTGCCCTGTGTGTAGGGGCCGAGGGGAACTTTTTTCTTACTGGCTTTTTTCAGTAAGTGTCTTGCGGAAAGCTGTCCATTTGCGAGTTATACGGGTGAGCAGAAGACTGCTCGCCACTGCCAACAGCGTCATGATTATGCGGCCGCATCGAAACGGTGTACTGTTTTTTCTGGTTTTTTTCTTCTGGTATTTCCTCTCTTTTTCTTGGGGGGATTGTTTGCTGTACTCAAGCCTCATGTACACGGACACACTGCTGTCGGTGCATACGTGGAGCACTCGGTGTTAATTCAAGGTCTCTCAGGCAGGTTTTGCCCAGTGTCCTCTCTTTTAACTGTAATATGTGTTAGAAACAAAACTTTCAATTTCAGTTTGAATAAAGAATTTGTTATTTTTTGTGCCGCTGAAACGAAAATGATTAGGGTATTTATTTTATCGCCTATAGATAACTTATTAGAAAGCAGAAGAAAACACTACCACATGCCGCCGGCGTGATCCGAAACCACGAACTCCGAATGTTGCGTCCGGTGCTCTACCAACTGAGCTGCAGCGTCGGTTGTCCACTCTTCTACTTTCTGGTGTATTTATGTGTAAGTGTAACCTAACCTTGAGAGTGTTCCACAGCGCCACCCTTGTTTATAGCAGCGGACGTAGTGCGCCCTGTAAAAACGCGAGTGTGACGTGGAACTTCATTGAAGGGTCAGGGCGGCATCTGTATGAGAGCGCTCTTATGCTACCTATGACATCAAAACTGCCAGAACCTAGGCTCTCGTTTAGGGGTAGAGCAGACAAGGGAAAGGAAAAGAGGCGCTTGTTATGATATACAAGACGGAAGCCAACAGTCACCAAAACCAAAAAGCCGACGTAGATGTGTGTGCGTGTGCGTGTGTGTGTGTGTGTGTGTGTGTGTGTGTGTGTGTGTGTGTGTGTGTGTGTGTGTGTGTGTGTGTGTGTGTGTGTGTGTGTGTGTGTGTGTGTGTGTGTGTGTGTGTGTGTGTGTGTGTGTGTGTGTGTGTGTGTGTGTGTGTGTGTGTGTGTGTGTGTGTGTGTGTGTGTGTGTGTGTGTGTGTGTGTGTGTGTGTGTGTGTGTGTGTGTGTGTGTGTGTGTGCGCGCGTGTGTGCGTGCGGGTGCGTGCGTGCGTGCGTGCGTGTGTGTGTGTGTACACACACCGGGTGATTTACCTCGATGCACTGCAGTATTTTTACAGTAGGCTTCTTAAGGTAGAAGAGCGCCTTATTCGGCATAGCATTGGCCGTGGTCCAGCGCATCACACTACATGCAAGACGTGCTAACTAGTAGACTTCTTAACTAATACTGAGTCGTTACTTTTTAACTATCATTGTTAGCTCCCTTATTTATTGAAAGCCAAGAAGCACTATTGTTCCAGGCTTCAAATGGTTGTGGAGGGGGGGGGGGGGGTTGCTTTACTTGGTTTGTTTCAAAAGTTGAGTTCGCTCTGGCACTCTTTTCACTCAGCGTGACCAAAAAACTTGCAGCTGGTCTTCCCGCTCTTGCCAAAGCCTTCTAAGTTTATCTAACGAAGAATTCGGCTGAGATGACGCGGGAAAGGGTGGACGCGCCGTAAGCCGTCGACCAACCTGAAAACAGGCCGGCGACGGCGGGTAAATCTCAACAACGTCATTAAAGATCCTTGCGAGATGTGATTATCGCCTCAATTTCAGTGAGAAGCGTACTCATTTCCGTTTGAGTAGACGCCTTCCCAAAAAAATTTTAGAGACTTTTTCAATGAACGCACGAGTCCTTCATACAATGATTTATAGCAGCGCGACAGACGACAAAGAGAAGAGAGGACAAAACACAGAGCGCTGCAAGAATCTTCAGAGCGCTGCAACTCTTCTCTATCCCGTCTGTCGCGCTGTTATGGATCATCGTAAGCACCAACTCGCCCAACAAATGGTATTGTCGTAATTCATACAATCCGCCGCACCAGGGGAGATAAACTTCCACTGAACGTCACGTGCGGCGAAGTTTGCTTGAATATCATGATGTTGAATTATCTCCCAAAGCTTTTTGAGCTCTTTATCAGATCTCGCAACGTTCATGCGCTGTCGTTGTACATTGTCTGACAAAGCCCACGTCGAGAAACAAGTCCCCACCCGGCATACTGCAAGTTCTCTGTTGTCATATCTCCAACGAGTCTCTAATGTACAGCTCTTGTTACTGGACATGTAATTAGTGTGATGAACACGCTCTCATGGCCGTCATGCTTGCTGTACAGAGGTGCAGTGATGTCGACTCCTGTCACTAGAAAAAGGGAAGACTGGTTGATGCGGTAAACCTGTTTCTGTGCTTGGTGCGTGATGAATCGGGAATAATAGCAGTTCTTCGGCAAAATAATGAGTTGCCGTGCTCCATACGTGCCACCTGTGTTTTTCTGCACTCCCAGGACTCGTAGCAGCACATCGCTGTCAAAACACAACCTAAGCTGCCCCACTGAACTTCCCGGGGAAGATGGGGCTTTCTTTTTCACGCAATCTGCCGCGGCTTCAAAATAGGTCAGCTGCTCGTTGTAAACGCCATTACGCTGCGCTTTCTGAGTTTAAGCTGCCGAAAGTGGTCAAATCGTCTTTTCTTTGTTCGTACGATTGTTAACGTAGGGAGAAATTTTACGCGGCTGTCCGTTTAAGGTTAGTAAGAGAGGTGAGTCTCTCAATATCAATTGATGACTTCGATGGAAACGTCGTATTCACGACATGTGAACTAATCGGCAGCTTCCGCTCAGGACTGTGAAGATGAATGTTTTCTAACGAATCGAGGGGCGGCCAACATGTGTGGTCTGTAATTCATATCAGTCCTTGCCACCATACGCGTGTCTGAAGCAGCATGCAGTGATCCCTCTGGCAAGCAAGTCAACCGGATTCTCTTTACCCGGACAAAAACGCACGGGAGTACTCTGAGAGATCACGAATCAACTCAACTCTGTTCTTTATTAAGGTCTTCCAGTTGTTCAGTTCTTCTTTCCTGATCCAACAAAAAGTGACCTGAGAGTGTAACTAAAATATGGCGTCGGAAAAGCCATTATTACAACTCTTCGAGATGCAGCTATACATTCTTGCTGCTATTCACGCCGAAATTAATACAAGTCTTGTCAAAGTGATCGCTTTTAGCGGCGCAACTTTCGTCTTCGTAAGCAGTAGGTTTGTCTTCGTCTTTCCGTTAGCTTAACGTGTGCTCGCCTACGCTACAGCACCGTATTCTATTGGACTTGCGCCCGCAAAATAATGAAGCTCCATGCTTCCTTTCATATGATCCCAATAAAGGTCGGCCTTCCAGAGGTGTCGTAAAAAAATCTTCGCTTGTGCATAAAATGGCGAAAAAAACCCAAACGGATCGTATTTTTCGGCAACATCCTGAAGTGCGAACCACTTGGTGGTTTGGGGCTGGTGGGTGAAATCGACGATACGGAAAGTGTTCACTGAGAACGTGTCTGCCACAGTGTTCCAAACGAGTCCCAATACCTTGGAATGTTCCGATGGGGAACGTGAGGGGGAATGTTCCTCTGGTGTCACTTTTTTTCACGTTCTGGTCGTTAGACACCCATTTCCGTGTGTTCATAGACGCATCTCAAAAAATGTCGATGATTTCTTTCTGCATTCATAGTGCATCTGCAGCAGTCGCAGCTCCCATGAGAAAATCGCCCCTCCACATGGAGACTTGAGGGAGGCGAGCTGTCCCAGGGTAGCGAGCCTCAACGGACAAGAAATGGTGCTTCAACTAGCAATGGCTAAAAAAAGACAATGAAGTGCCTCCGAAAGAAACTCGAGTCATCCACCACGTCTCTTGTTCTGGCAGCGGTCCACCACTTTTCGGTGGAGTGTGAAACAAGAGAAAGCACAGTGCATCCTTGTCGTTGAGCGATTTCGCACTCCTCTCATGCGAAGAGGCGTCGAACACAGTGCGCATCTTGGTTGTAGATCGATGCTCACTAATGACCGCACGATGAGGAAGCTAATACCGCCTATTAGAGGAACCCTCTTCTGTCACCGGTACTTTCTCGGCATGGCCATCTTCAAGAAAAGCTCGTATGGTGTGATATATTTCCAACACCCTGTTGTCACCATTTAGCTTCCGCAGCAAATCGCTAAAGCGTTTGGTTGCTAGAGCGCGGTTGCTAGCTAAATCTACGCTGTTTCCATGGCAGAGTTACCTTATAACAGCCTTCCTTCTTACTAATGTTACATTCAAAGTCCGGAAGGACTAACTCCTGGACCCGGTCTTTCGCTTGTGGACCGTTTTCCTTGACCTCAATGCCCTCCTCCTCCCAAAAACGAATGAGTGCACTAGATATTTCCTCGTATTCGGTGGAAGTGCGCAGCAATATCACACTGCCACAATGGGTCTCGTCGGTTCTCGTCGGCAGTGGGCCTTGAGCGGTCGAGCCTAGTCTTATTTCTATAGCCACTGTTTTTCCTATGATAGGCTTCACTCTGCCGTTCACAGTCTCTCAATGATAATCAGATCCAATAAGGATAGAGACCAACTCTTCTTGAAACCTGAAGTTGAAATAAACTGTGGGGTGTAAACCCATTCATTTCATCTCTCGGAGGCTCTCTTCGGGTGGAGAAGGAATGTGCTTGCTGCATATTCTGTCCACGTCCAGCGTCTCTACCACTATAATGGGCTCTTGGGCACGCTCGTCACCAAGTAGCACACGAACTCTTTTCATCCTTCTTTCCTCTCGTTTCCCGCCAAACACACCCTCAGCCAAGGATCCTCTTCAATAAGCTAGCAATTTTATTGGCGCAGTGTGGCTGCAGCGACAAAACTCCATTAGCTCCCACCATCTAGAAGTCGCTAGCGACTAGGCGCAGTAACTCCTGAGGTTCTAACCCTCGAAGTCTCTAGAAGCACTGTACATCCATATGCTTTAGTTACAAGGTTAACAGACACTGATGTAACGTTCTTAGAGTCGGTAGAAAGTTTCTCAGCAGCGCACATGATTATTACATGCTTTCACGCGCATTAAGAACATTTTATTTCACTTTTGGAGTTCCGGGCAAGACGACCTTGCTTTAAACATCAGAAGCACTGGCCGTTATGCTTCAGAAACTGTGTTTTTGTGCCACAGTCATCTGCGCTGAGTCTCATTTGTCCGATAAATGCTTGGGCGATTTAGAGAAAAAACATAATTTCAGCTGAGTCACAGTGGTTGTTTGGAGGGCTGATGCTGTCGGTGTCATGCACTGGAGTGCTGGTTTCCGGGCGTCTGCCGACTTCCCAGCGTTCCGACGACTCCGAGCTGTGTGTTCCTTCACCGACTCCATGCATTCCGGTTGATCGAAAAAATGCCAGCAAGACTCCAAGATCCTGCTCCGCCTCTCTCATACTCTGTGCAGAAGCGTCTTGCGGCGATGATGGCACTCGGGGTATTGATGGCTTGGGCTTGTGCTGTTCATGAATACGCACTACCATGTCAGAAGGAAGTGTCCTAGTAAAACTCCCCACAGCATGGAGCAATACGTTGCTGAACTTATCCCGAGTGGCTTTAAAGTGCGCATATGCCCTGCACTTGGTAATATAAATTGCTGACCGAACGAACGTCAGATGGTGAATATATCGCTTTCAGGCCCAGCAGACCTTGCTGGTGATCTTCAACCATAGCCCGCTCATCGCCGAAACGCCTCTGAAGCAACTCGATGGCGCCCTTGTAACAGCTCGGCAGTCGGCTCAAGGCCTGCTATCGCTGACGCTGCTGTCCCAGTCAGGAGCGTATTCAACTAGTTATAAACATGTCCACAGGGCTATGTTATCTGTGGTTATGTACTGTATATCTGAGCGGAGTCCAAAACCTTGTCCAGCTCTTCCGGTTCCCATCGAACTAAAAGATTTCCTATTGGGGAAACCGACACTTCGCTTGCAACGTCCTCGGCTCGTTGACTTGACGCACCGTCTGGATAGATCTTTGGGTTCGGAGCCGGAAACGGAGTCTCGCTGTTGTTTTTCCTACCTTTTCGCCATACGTGGCAGCGTCTGAAGACTCGCCTGCGATCAATTCACCCGGAGCCTCCTGAAAAATCTACTCGTCTCGGTTTTTTTTATTTCCTGGTACAACGCTTCGCTTCTTTCGAGGAGAACGTAGACATCGGGACCGATAAATTGTGGTTCCCGTCTCAGCTCCTGCTCCGCTTCGGCAAGAATACCGTCGAGATGGGTGCGGAGGCTTTGTCGTCGTCGCAGGTAGCGTTCCATGCATAGAGCAGGAGACCTTTTCGCCACTGTCGCAACCTTGGCCCATCTTCTTTACTAATGCCGCGCCTTGTGTCGCCGTGGGTGGCGTCGTGCGATGTTCCCGGGTTTTCAACACCATGGGATGCGCCTCAAGGTCCACCTGCTCTTGCTTGGACGCCTCAAAAAAGCGGAGACGAGACGGCCGCGACAGAAAGGAACGAAGTGCTGATTTTTATTTTTATGAAGATAAAGCACTGCTGCGCAAAAGGCGCAGCTCCACGTGAACTTCAAAGGATGATGACATCGTCATCTTTCGATGAAGAAGTTCCAACATCCATATCAATTTTCAGAATTTCGAAAACATCATTTACACTTGCCTTTGCGGCCCAAACAAATTTGCATACATCGCTCAAAAATACACGCGCTTTCGAGAAGCTAGCAGGCAATGCAACCCCTACCGTGCACGTGACTCGTCTAAATGGCCGAAATTTATTGGACCAAAGCGCCCAGGGAAGCTGTGTTATTGAAGTTCTAAAACTTTATATATATATATATATATATATATATATATATATATATATATATATATATATATATATATATATTTATGAAGGGAGCCAACAGTCACCGAAACCAAGGTGCATAGGGGAACGTTAATTTTTTTATATATATATTTTTTAATGTGTTATGCTTATCAGTGGGATAATAATACTTAGATTAATAAATCGCTTAAAGAAAATTACTTATAAAGCAGCAGAAAAAACAACCATGCCGCCGGTGGGTGGCACTGGTGAACACTCTCGAGGCTCGCTTACACCCAGTAAACATAAATTCCCACGAGAGCAGCAGATTGGACAGCCGTCGCCGTAGCTCAGTTGGTAAGAGCACCGGACGCGATATTCGGAGGTCGTGGGTTCGGATCCCACCGGCGGCATGGTTGTTTTTTCTGCTGCTTTATAAGTAATTTTCTTTAAGCGATTTATTAATCTAAGTATTATTATCCCACTGATAAGCATAACACATTAACAAAAAAAAATAAAAAAAATTAACGTTCCCCTATGCACCTTGGTTTCGGTGACTGTTGGCTCCCTTCATAAATTTGTCAAACGGGCCCCTCATTTCCTTTAACTTCTCTGCGAATAGCTTAACGAGGGTCTCGGTTCTGGCAGTCTTGATGTCATAGGTAGCATAAGAGGGCTCTCGCACAGTTTCCGCCCTCGCCGTTAGATGACGTTCTACGTCACGCTCGCGGTATTACAGGACGTGCTACGTCCGCCGCTATGGTCAAGGGTGGCGCTGTTGAACACTCTCAAGGCTCGCTTACACCCAGTAAACATAAATTCCCACGAGAGCAGCAGATTGGACAGCCGTCGCCGTAGCTCAGTTGGTAAGAGCACCGGACGCGATATTCGGAGGTCGTGGGTTCGGATCCCACCGGCGGCATGGTTGTTTTTTCTGCTGCTTTATAAGTAATTTTCTTTAAGCGATTTATTAATCTAAGTATTATTATCCCACTGATAAGCATAACACATTAAATATATATATATATATATATATATAAAAAAAATTAACGTTCCCCTATGCACCTTGGTTTCGGTGACTGTTGGCTCCCTTCATAAATTTGTCAAACGGGCCCCTCATTTCATTTAACTTGTCTGCGAATATATATATATATATATATAATGTAGCGGATGAAATGGCTTTAATACAGGTGAAAGCTCGGTGGATGAAAGCTGGTCGCCGACAGACTGCGCGCGCCTCTCTCCTCTTCTTCCTCGAACTCCGCGGCGTAACAATTTCCCCGGGTGCAGATGATTCTCGTCCCCGAGAAAGTAAGGTAGATCGGCGATGCCAGCGCTTCAAGCGAACCACATGAACAACTTGTGTCTTGCGGGAACGGCGTTTATCCGTCGTCACTTTGGCGACGACGTAATTCACGTCAGTCAGTTGGTCCAACACGACGAAGGGGCCATCGTACTTGTACAGAAACTTCTCACACAACCCTCTTTTGCGGATTGGCGTCCACAGCCAGACAAAGTCTCCTGGAGAGTAAGTCACGGCACGATGACGCAGGTGGTAATGTTCTTTCGAACGGCGTTGCGAGGCCAGGGTACGTAAACGGGCTATACGACGGGCTTCTTCGGCACGGCATAGTATCTGGCCAACCGACTCGTTTTCGTTGGGGGAAAACGGGAAGACCGTGTCGAGAAAAACGCGGGGAGTTCTGGCATAACGCAAATAGAAGAGAGAATATCCGGTGACCTCATGATTGGCAGTGTTGTAAGCGTACGTCACATATGGCCGCACTGCGTCCCAGTTTCGATGATCAGACGAGACGTACATGGACAACATTATCGTCAGAGTGCGGTTGGTGCGTTCGGTAAGACCGTTGGTTTGCGGGTGGTAGAGTGTGGAGTGTCGGTAGTCCGATCCACAAAGCCGGAGCATTTCTTCCACGACATCAGCAGTAAATTGCTTTCCACGATCACTTATTTTAAGACGGGGTGCGCCATGGCGAAGAATAACAGCGTGTAGGAGAAACGTCGAAACAGCATCAGCCTTTGCGGTAACTAGAGCGGCGGTTTCCACGTATCTGGTGAGATAGTCTACACACACAATCACCCAGCGGCGTCCCTCAAAAGACTTTGGGAAAGGACCTAGAAGGTCAATTCCAACTTTTTCAAACGGGGAAGGGGGTGGTTTGACGGGCTGCAAAGGGCCGGCCGGCGGGATGGTTCGTGGCTTAAATCGTTGGCATTCTTCACATGTTGCAACGTACTGCTTGGTGCTCTTATAAACTTGCGGCCAATAAAAATGGTGGCGAAGTCGGTGCAGAGTGCGAGAGAAACCTAGATGTCCAGATGTGATGTCATCGTGCGTAGCGTGCAAAACTTGCCGACAGAGACTTTTCGGAACGACCAAAAGCAGGGCAGCCCAATCAACGGAGCAGTTCTTCTTGAACAAACTGTCATCTTTGACAGTAAAGGGCGTTGAATCTACTCCTCCTTCTGCCGCTGCTATAAAGGACTGCAGTGAGTGATCGTGACGTTGCTCGCGCCGAAAGGTCGCCTCACTGGGAAAGGTCGGCGCGAGCGAGGCTAAACACCCGTCGAAACAGTCTTCATCGGCGACTAAAGTCGGCAATGGGTGGCGGGACAAGCAGTCTGCATCAGCGTGACGGCGGCCACTTTTGTACGAGACAGTAAAGTTATATTCTTGCAAGCGCAGTGCCCAGCGCGCCAGACGACCAGATGGATCGCGAAGTCCGATGAGCCAGCATTGAGAATGATGGTCTGTGACAGTAGTGAAGTGGCGTCCATATAAGTAGGGTCGGAACTTGTGCACAGCGAACACAACTGCGAGACACTCCAATTCGGTGACAGTGTAGTTACGCTCAAATTTTGTTAACGTGCGGCTGGCGTAGGCAACAACGTTCTCAGCCCCACCATGCAGCTGGACAAGTACTGCCCCAAGACAGACGCCGCTGGCGTCAGTGTGAACCTTCCATTTCATCCGCTACAATATATATATATATATATATATATATATATATATATATATATATATATATATATATATATATATATATATATATATATATATTTCACCCAGGCCGCCTGTCCTGCGTCCGGCACCGGTCCCACCAGCGGCCCCGCTTCATCCTCCCTCTTCGCCACATTACAACCCTTGGCGCACACCTGACAATCGTCCCATATCCTTTTCGTGCGGTTTCCCCGGCCACGTGGCCCCCCACTGTCGTCGCCACATGGTCGCCCCTCCAGCATTTGCGCCTTCTGCCAGCTCACCCCAGCTGCTTCGGGATGCTCCACCTCCGGAAGCGTACGCCAGCGACCAGCGTCCGCATACGACCCGTCGATCCCCGTCCCCACGTAGCTGTTCACTGTCGCCTATGCGCCGTCGCCCTACGTCCGCTGACGAGGGAAACTAAGTTCCGCAGTTCCAGAGGCAAGAACTGCGTGCTCTTCGAACAGTTCAAGGCCTCATCGTTTTCCCACGAACATTCTAGTGGTGTCTGTCGACGGTCTGTCTGTGTGCGCGCTTGTCGACACAGGTGCTGCTGTGTCAGTGATTGATGAGAGACTGTGCCGTCGCCTACAGAAAGTGACGACACCATATTCTGGTTTGTCGCTTCGCACTATAACCGAAGAGAGGATCGCACCTTTGGCCACATGCACAGCGCGGGTTGTCATCGCTGACATTTTGTACAGTGTCGTATTCTTGGTCTTGCCGTATTGTTCCCACGACGTGATTCTCGGGTGAGACTTTCTGTCTGAAAATACCGCCGTAATCGATTGCGCTCGCGCTGAGGTAGAATTTTCTGCATTGCGCGACGAACTGGCCGACGACCTCCATTTCGTGTGTCCGCAGAAACTCACCGTCACTGAAGACGTCCATATCGCTCCGGAGGCTTCAGCGCTTGTATCCCTTTCGTGCTCTGCCACGCCGGCCGTCACCGTTTTATATACACCGACTTCTTCCTTTGTCCACCGCAAAAACCTGCCGCTGCCGTCTGCTGTTCTCGATGTTCACGGAGGTCTCACGAAGATGCTTATCAACAATCCATCTTCTTGCCCGCTTACACTGCTACGTGGCGAATCTCCTGGCTCAATTCAACCTGCCCACATTCTCTTTGACCTGGATGCCCCCGTTACCTCTCGCCGGTTCTCCATCAACGCTCTTCATTCCGATTCGGCCCCTGATCCATTGCCCGACGCCGCTTTCCAAGCCGCCATCGACGACGCTCTTCCTTCCGCGCACCGGACGCAGCTCTCAGCCCTTCTGCACACGTTTCGCTCCGCTTTCGACGTCGCCCACACTCCTCTAGGCCGGACTTCCACCGTCGCTCATCGCATAGAGACTGGTTCTCACCCGCCTTTTCGACAGCGGCCATATCGTGTGTCGGCAGCAGAGCGACGCGTGATTAGTGAGTAAGTTGAGGACATGCTACACCATGGTGTCATCCGTCCGTCTTCCGTGTCATCCGTCCGCCCTTGGTCTTCGCCGGTGGTACTTGTAAAGAAGAAAGATGGCTCAATCCGATTTTGTGTCCACTACCGCCGCCTCGACAAAATTACACACAAGGACAATTACCCTCTTCCCCGCATCGACGACGCTCTTGATTGCCTCCAAGGCGCTGAGTACTTTTCTTCCCTTCACCTACGTTCCGGCTACTGGCAAGTACCGATGGCTGCACCTGACAGACATAATACAGCATTTTTACACCCGACGGCCTCTACGAGTTCAATGTGATGCCGTTCAGTCTGTGCAACGCAACCGCCACATTCGAAGGGATGATGGATAACATCTTGCGGAAGTTAAAGTGGCAGATAGGGCTCTGCTACTTGGACGACATTGTTGTCTTTACCGCCGATTTCACCACGCACCTCGCACGCTTACGACAGGGCCTGACTGAGGCCTGACTGAGGCCGGCCTGCAGCTGAATCTCAAGAAGTACCACTTCGCCGCTCGGAAGTTCATCATCTTAGGCCACATCGTCTCCAAGGAAGGCATTCTCCCTGACCCGGCCAAGCTCCGTGCTGTGGCGCAATTTCCTAAACCTCTGTCGCTCAAGCAACTTCGAAGCTACATAGGTTTGTGTTCCTATTTCCGGCGCTTCGTACGCAATTTCGCGTCGATCATTGCGCCACTGACGAAGCTACTTGGCGGAAGCAATGACATGTCTGGCTGGTCGGCCGAGTGCGACGATGCGTTCACTACCCTGCGCCATCTTTTCATTTCGCCGCCAATACTGCGACACTATGACCCAACAGCACGTACCGAGGTCCATGCGGATGCGAGTGGCGTTGGCCTCGGAGCTTTCTTGGCTCAGCGAAAAGATGGGTTTGAAGAATAGGTAGTTGCGTATGCGAGTCGCGTGCTCACCAAAGCTGAATCCAACTATTCCGTCACGGAGAAGGAATGTTCAGCTATTGTACAGGCACTAACGAAGTTCCGCCCCTGTCTGTACGGTCGCCAGTGTGACGTCATCACGGAACACCATGCGCTCTGCTTGTTATCGTCGATTAAAAATCCGTTCGGTGGCCTTGCTCGCTGTGCTCTTCGCCTTCAAGAGTTTGACATTCGCGTCATCTACCGTTCCGACCGTAAGCACATGGATGCCGATGCATTGTCTCGGTCTCCCACTCCCAACGACGCTGCCCGCTCCTCGGCGACAGATCCCGTGCTTTCGTCTCTTACCATCGCTGATATGCCTGCGGAGCAGCGGAAAGACCTGTGGCTTGCTTCCCTAATAAACGCCGTGTCTTCGTCACAAAACGTTGCGCCTTCAAGAACATTACGCCGTCAAGCTCCGCACTTTGCCCTCCGGGACGGCCTTCTATACCGCCGCAACTACATGCCTGATGGTCGGCGGTGGCTTCTCGCGATTCCCCGCCATTTACGATCTCAAATTTGGGCCTCTTACCCCACCGACCCTCAGTGTGCGCACACTGGTGTACTGAAAACATTCAAAAGACTTTCTCAGAGCTACTATTGGTGCGGCATGTACGCCTATGTTCGGAAATACGTCCGATCGTGCATCGCCTGTCAGCGGCGGAAGACCTCCGCTCCTCGTGTGACCGGCCCATTGCAACCACTCCCTTGCCCGGCACGTCCCTTCGATCGTGTTGGCGTTGACCTTTACGGCCCGCTTCCCGGTACGGTCTCTGGGAAATGCTGAATTATCGTCGGCGTCGACCACCTCGACCGGTATGCCGAGACAGCCGCCCTTCCTGCTGCTACTGCCCGCGAAGTTGCGATGTTCCTGCTGCATCATTTTGTTCTTCGCCGTGGCGCGCCGCGCGAGATCCTAAGTGACAGAGGCCGCGTCTTCCTTTCCCACGTCACTGAAGCTCTGCTTACCGAATGTCGCATCGTACATCGGACAACCACTGCCTACCATCCCCAAACTAACGGGCTAACCGAGCGCTTAAATTGTACTCTCGGAGACATGCTCATGATATATGCCGCAGCGGATCAGACCAACTGGGACGCTGTCCTTCCTTTCGTGACGTACGCGTACAACACCGCCACGCAGTCAACCACCGGTTTTACCCCTTCCTTCCTGCTGTATGGGCGTGAGCCGTCGTCCACGATGGATACCATCTTGCCATATACTCCTGACGCCTCCGAGTAGACGCCGCTCTCCGAAGTCGCAAAGCATGCGGAGGAATGCCGCCAGTTAGCACGCTCTTTTACCTCGGCATCCCAGGGCCGCCAAAAGCATCGTCACGATAACGATAACAGGCAACACGTTTTGCCGATAGGATCCCTAGTTTGGCTCTGGATTCCAGGCACACCACCAGGATTGTCGTCGAAATTCCGTACAGAATACCACGGCCCTTATCGCGTCGTCCAGCAAACGTCGCCTGTGAATTACATCGTGGAGCCGCTCAACCACTATTCGGACTTGCGCCATCGCGGCCGAGAAACCGTCCACGTCAGCCGCCTGAAGGCCTACTACGACCCGCTCATCTTGACCTCGCCATAGATCGCCAGGGTGGCTCCTCTTCATTCCCGGGGCAGTTGTAGCGAACCATGACGGCCGCGCCTTATGACGCATAGGCAGATCATTGACCAAGCGCCGATGAGGACGAGGCGCCGGTGAAAGACGAAGTTTCGCCTGGCTGCACGAGATCGCTTGGTTTTTGGACTGGTCGTCGGCGCTGCCCGCTGTCCTGCTCGCCGTTTTGTGTCGCCCGCCGTGAACTCTTTCCCCTGACCTATTTGTGTACAAACCCCATTTGGCTTACGACTCTCAATAAGTGAGGAGGCCAGCGGTAATCGTAAAAAAATTTCTTTTCAAAATTACTTAACTTGCCTTCTACTTAGCATGCACCACCTATATTTTTAAGCGGTAACCTTTGACAATGCTACGCCGAAAAAAAAATGTTCTTCAAACTCAAAAAGCCGTTTTTGACAGCGTTAGCTCCTACTCATCACGTTTCGAGATTTAGTGGTCTTCTACCACCCTGAGATCACAGCGCGATCTGTGACAGCAACTAGAAAACAGCACATATCGCATTGAGACTTGAAGCGCCATCTACAAGAGCATTGTAGAAACAACCACCTGCCACGTGCCAATGGTGAGGTCATGGTCCATTATGGTGGATAGAATTGGAGGTATGTGACTATGACGTCAGGGGACGGAATGCCGGCATAGTTTCGGTTTCTCGAATCCATGACAGCGGCGATTAAAATTGGTTGTGCCTTCCCATCCCATTCCCCCCTAATCCCCTCCTCCCCCAAAAAATATCCTATAACGGTTAGGAAAACTCCCGTTGCGGGGCGGCTATATATGCAAATAGCATTGCAGAAGGAACCACCCGCCACGTGTCAATGATGACGTCATGGTCTAATATGGTGGATAGAGGTGGAAATATGTGACTATGACGTCAGGGGACGAAATGGCGGCATAGTTTCGGTTTTTCTAATCCAAGATGGCGGCCAATAAAATTGGTTGTGACCTCCCACCCTTTTCCTCCTCACCCCTAAAAATATCCCCTAACGGGTACGAAAACTACGGTTGTGGGGCCGCCATATATATTCCGACAACAAGGGGCACCCATCCGGGGACAGTTGTGTACCGAATTTGGGTCACAAAAAAACCCCTATGGGTTGTGGTATAGAAATAAAGCTAGAAATAAGTAATAGGTAAACATTGTATACATGCAATTACTAATTGAAGCGGTATATACTACAAGGGACGTTTAGTCCAGGACCCCGGATTATTGTCGACCACATCGGCAAGTCAGCGCACATAAAAATCTACCATGACTACAACGTCCCTTGGAGTCTATATCGCTTTAGGGACGTTAAACCCCATAAACCAAATCAATCCAAACCTGAGGTGAAAGGTTTGCAGCAATACATGTATATCACTGAGATCGTGGCACTGCGACGAGAGGCCGCTGAGTTGTACGCGCAACCAGCGACAACTTGCTGTATTTAATGCGCTTTCCCGCAGTGCGGTCTCGGTGCACACGAGCGCTGCAATCAAGTGAAAGTTAGGGGCGCTTCTCCGCACAGCAAGCACTGTGCGCACCCGCGCTCTAGCCGACGGCATGAAGCACCGCCTCCAGGCCCCTGTGCGCCTGTGCCGTAGAGCTTCGATGCGCGACCGCGCCGGATGCGCTCGCGCTCCGCGGAGCGCGACCCCGTTGCGCCGTGTTCGTACTTAGAGTGGACGACCCTGTACATAGATTTCTCTAAAGCTTTTGATTTAGTTAATCCTTCCATCCTTCTTAACAAATTCGCAATGTATGGTGTACGTGGAACCGCCCACTCGCTTTTGACATCTTATCTGTCCCGCAGGTCACAGTTCGTAGATACCAGTAACGCAATATCTTCAAGAAAGCCAGTTATCACTGGTGTGCCGCAAGGAAGCATTTTGGGCCCACTTTTATTTTTGATTTACATAAATGACATTGTACGCTGGACAGATAACGCTAAATTCGTTTCGTATGCCGATGACACAACCCTTTTTATTACAGGCAACGTGGAAACAGATATAAAAATAAGGGCTAACAAGACGTTGTCTGACTTAGAACGCTGGTGCACGATAAACTGCTTAAAAATCAACCCTAAGAAAACAAATGTTATCTTGTACACGCCTAGAGGTGAGTTGTTGACAATAATAACAATAACAATAGTAATTCGTTTTGGGGGAAAAGGAAATGGCGCAGTATCTGTCTCATATATCGTTGAACACCGGAACCGCACCGTAAAGGACGGGAGAAAGGAGGCCGTGAAATAAGGAAGAGAGAGGTGTCGTAGTGGAGGGCTCCGGAATAGTTTCGACCACCTGGGGATCTTTAACGTGAACTTGCATAGCACAGCACACGGGCGCCTTAGCGTTTGCCTCCATAAAAACGCAGCCGCCGCGGTCGGGTCCGAACCCGGGAACTCCGGATCAGTAGCCGAGTGCCCTCACCACTGAGCCATCGCGGCAGGTTGTTGACAACTAAGATGAATTTGTGTCTGGGCAATGAGCAGTTAAAGATAGTGGATTCAGTTAATATCCTTGGGGTGCGTTTTTCAAAGCACCTTACCTGGAATGAGCATTTTGAATGAGCATGCTAGAATGAGCCAATGGTGTCATTTCTCGTCTTCGTCGCATTCTCCGACCAAGGTAAACATAATGTTGTACAATGTTCTGGTGGTATCGGTATTGCAGTACTGCATCATGGTGTAAGGCACAACTGGTGTGGCAAACTTAATAATAATTAATAATTGGTTTTTTGGGGAAAGGAAATGGCGCAGTATCTGTCCACATATATCGTTGGACACCTGAACCGCGCCGTAAGGAAAGGGATAAAGGAGGGAGTGAAAGAAGAAAGGAAGAAAGGGGCGCCGTAGTGGAGGGCTCCGGAGTAATTTCGACCACCTGGGGATCTTTAACGTTCACTGACATCGCACAGCACACGGGCGCCTTAGCGTTTTCCCTCCATAAAAACGCAGCCGCCGCGGTCGGGTTCGAACCCGGGAACTCCGGATCAGTAGTCGAGCGCCCTAACCACTGAGCCACAGCGGCGGGGAGTGTGGCAAACTTGCAGAAACTACATTTGCTTCAAAAAATAGCTTTCACTTTCACTTTATTTCCTTAAAGACCCTCGTGTGAGGGTATTACATAAGGGGTGGGACACATATAGATTAACAACAGAAAAAGTACACAAAAATTGAACGAGTTATACAAAGAAAGATGATTATCGTGATGCAAACAAACGCGTAATTTGGTTAAGAAACATAGTTTGGCATGTGATGGCAGGAAGTTCATGGGGAAGGCCGTTCCAGTCGCTAGCAGTCCGTGGAAATAATGGTGAAGAAAAAGTTGTTGTGCGTGCTCGTGGCCGAGATACCTGCTGCTGATGTCCGGTGCGAAGAGAAAAGCGTGGTGGGGGAGGGCAGATATAGGGTTCCTGTGATAACTCGGAATAAAAGAATTTATGAAATAGGGATAAACTAGCAATGTGGCGACAAAGTGCAAGAGTAGGTAAATTGGACCGCGATTTCAGAGCTGATATGCTGATATCAAAAGAGTATGAGGAATGAATGAATCTAGTTGCCCTATTTTGAACTGATTCAAGTGAGTTAGTAAGGTATACTTGTTTCGGAGACCAGATGGGCGATGCGTATTCTAATTTTTATCGAACTAGTGATTTGTATGCGAGTAGCTTAACATGCTGGGGGGCAGAGTGGAGATGACGCTTTAAGAAGCCAAGCTTTTTGTTACCAGATGAAATAATGTTCGCGATATGGCTATTCCACGTGAGGTCATGACTAAGATGAACACCGAGATATTTATATGATTGGACAGGGTCGATAGGAACGTTAGAGATAGAGTATGGGGAACAGGAGAGGATTACTGCAACGGTGGAAAGATATATACTTGCATTTGTTTATATTAAGTGTCATTAGCCAGTCGCACCAGTTTTGTACCAGATTTAGGTTATCTTGTAGGGATTGCTGGTTAACGGAGTCAGTAACTGTTTTGTAAATAACGCAATCGTCTGCAAACATCCGAATATGGCAATCTAATTTCTGAGGTAGGTCGTTAATATAAATTAGAAACAAAAGAGGCCCTAGGACGGATCCTTGGGGCACCCCTGAGGAAACTGGTAATAAGTTAGACATTTGATTATTAATGACGACTGATTGAGAACGGTGAGTCAAAAATTCTTTTATCCATGCTAGTATGTCACGATGCAAGCTTAGGCAGGAAAGTTTCAGAAATAGGCGGTTGTGGGGTACCTTGTCAAAAGCCTTAGCAAAGTCAAGGAAGATTGCGTCGGTTTGGAGGTTAGCGTCAAAGTTGGCATGCAGGTCATGAACGAAGATAGCTAATTGAGTTTCACAGGAGTATCCTTTACGAAATCCGTGTTGTGATGAATGGAAGAAATTATTTGAGTCCAGACACTGCATTGTTAAAGAGTAAGTGACGTGTTCCATGAGCTTGCAGGGTATGCTCGTTAGTGATATGGGGTGGTAGTTAAGTGGCAAATATTTTTTACCCGACTTGTGGACTGGAACGACCTTCTCCACTTTCCAGTCGTGGGGTATGATACCCGTTGAAATGGACTGCGTGAACAGTAAGCATAAGAACTTGGCAGATGCATGGCGAGTGTTCTTTAGGACTGTTGTGTTAATTCCATCAATGCCGGTGGATGAAGAAAGTTTTAATTTATGTATTAGAAGGGATGTGCCGGTTTCTGCGAACGTAACGGTTGGCATTGCAGTTGTGGGGTCATTGGTTGTCATGAGGGGTGGTGGCTCTTGTTCTTTAGTGAATACAGATGCGAAGGCAGAATTAAATATGTTAGCGCACTCAACGTCCGAAATAACACGTTCAGAATTGTCAGTCAGCGTAACAACGCGCGAAGATTGGGGATTTAAAAGCTGCCAGAATTTAGTCGGGTTATTTGTAAGTACATTTGGCAAGTCGATATGATAAAAGGAACGTTTAGCGTTTTCTAGTGCGACCAAATACGCCTTTTCAGCACCGTAATATTTTTCCCATGCGCAGTCTGCTCTGCTCAGTTTGGCACTTCGGAAGAGGCGTTTCTTTTTATTTTCTAGTCTTCCAAGAGTCTTGGTGAGCCATGGTTTGTGGTGGCTAGCGCGGAAGCTGCATTTGGGGATATATTTGTTAGTCAATTCATTCATTTTGTGCTTAAACATTGACCACAGTGTGTGGATGTCTTGTTCGTCAAATGATTCCTGATAAGATGGAAAAAAGGCCTCCAATTCCGCGTTGAAGGCCTCATAGTTTCCTGTGTTGTAAAGAGAAATTGTTTTTTGGGAAGTTTCTTTTGTCATTGGAGAGAAGTTAAAGCATGCATGAATAACTTTATGATCGCTGATTTCCCGGAGGTAAGTGATAGCGTTGAGGCTGTCGGGGTAGCCAGATAGTATGAGGTCAAAAATGTTAGCAGTATCTCCGGCGATGCGTGTAGGCTGTGTTACTAGTTGCGCTAGGTTAAAGTTTAGGCAGACATCCATAAGTTCACGGGATTCATCCTGTCTAAAAACAGGTTGATGAGGAGTAGACCAATTTATGCCAGGATAGTTGAAATCTCCAAAAAGGAGGATGTGTGCCTTAAGGTGTCTAGTTTTAAGTTCGTTTAAAATGTTCTGCAGTTTACGGGGGAATTCAGGACTACTATGAGGGGGTCTGTAACAAACTCCAATTAATATAGATACGGATGTGGCTCGGCAAAGGAGCCATAGTATTTCGAGGTCTGATGTGATGTTGATGTGGGAACACTGTAACTGATTGCTTGTAGCAATAAGGACGCCACCCCCTCGAGAGCTAGTTCGATCAGCACGGAAAAGATTAAGGTTTGGTAAGTTGCAAAGAACTTCAGCGTCGCTTATACTATCAGTCAGCCATGTCTCTGTCAAAACGAGCAGATTGCTGCCCATTGAAGCTGTGGGTTACATAGCTGATGTCCATTAAGCGTACTCCACAGAATCACTTTTTCTAATTATGAAATTCTTCCTGTGTTTTGTATTTACAATTACAGGTTGATGTTGTGCTACAAAGGTTTCGTAAAACGTGGAATTGATGATCCAATTCATCTGGCAAAACTACGAGAGGATCCAAATATTCGTCAGACCCGACATAAAGGAATATGGTTCGTACCCACCCCGAGAACCTCCTATGATGAATAATCTTTATCTTATACATTACCTTCGCTGTTAAACTTATTAGACCGACAAAATTTTGATGCCGCCATAAACCGAAACTCTCGCATTAAACGTTTTTGTCAACTTATTTATTTGCAAGACTAGACCATGCCTTTTTATTCTCTTATTTTGTTCACCGCTGTTGTTAATGTATGTTGATTATTTGTATTACCTTTTTTTGCTTCTCTGATTGCTTGCCGCCTTGTTTCACTCTGTATTACTCGTTGCTTTTTCATGCTTTTTCATTTCATTTCTTGCGTATGACTGGCCGTCATCTTGCTGCTATGCCAACTTGCAAGGGGTCGGGACCTCGTCAAGCTGTCCGAGTTTTTAGTCCCGTACTCCTACTTTTCTAAGGAAATAAAATGATTGATTGATTGACTGATTGAATGATGATAAAGTTTTCACACTGAAAAATAAGATCAATTATAAGAAGAAAGATATAACAATAGTAGATGAGCATAAGGTTCCTGGTGTTATTTTTAATTCTCACCTAAACCAGTATCACCACATTAATCACGTCTGCAAGAAGCTGTCTACTGTTGCAGGCACTATGTCCTGCTGCAGAAACCTCATTCCCGAAAGAGTTAAACTGCAGTTGTACCAAGCACTATTTGCACCCTGCATAAATTATTGCAGTTTTGTCCGGAATTCAACAACGAAAAGAAATATGAATAAAGTTAATGTGCTCCAGAAGAAAGTGCTGCGCTATGTGGAAAATGTTGGAATGCATATGTCTAAAAACAACCTAATTCCGAGGTAGGGATCATTCGTTTCTTGCACAGTTATGAATATCAACTCTTAAACCGGGTTTATTTCTGTTCGTTGAAAGTCTAAATTTTCTTAAAACTGTTGCAACATTACAAGAGCGAACAACACATGTATTCACTTGAAACCGTCACACTGCTAGTTACCTATTTCCGCCCCCAAAAGAAGTTTCAGTCATTAAAGCATAATGTTCCATCGCTCCTAAACAAATATCCAAAAAATCTTTTTCCATCTAAGATAGAATTTAACAATTATTTCTGCAACCTCAACTGAACTCTTACGTGTCACCCTGGTTTGATGTACCTTGCCTTGGTTTTAAACTAATTGTTCTTTAACCGTGTGCTTCCAGATCATCTAAATATTTTTCTTTTTTATATTCTCACGGTTTGTTTCGTGTATATAAACGCTTTTGAGACCTGCTTTATTTCCCATATATTTTCAATGTGATCTTTGATGAGTGCGGTTTCTTTCTTTTGTTGCTAATCGGCGTCGACTGCTGTCTTGTAAGGTGGCCCCTGGGCCGTCGTCAAGTTACCTAGTGCAACCTATAGTCCAGGGGACCATCCAGAGTTTGTGTTTGTACCCCTCTGGAAAATAAACGAATTGAATTGAAATACCTAGACATCTCCTCAATCCCAAACAAAATTTGGTGACCTCACTCAACCTCAACCTCACCAATTGAAGCCAAGGTCTCCTCAGCCGCCCTCACCTTATTTTGCAGAGGCCACTAGTGACCTCACTCAACCTCACCTCAACCTCATATTGTGAGGTTGCATGGTCGGATGCCGGACCTAAAAAATAGAAAAAATGGGACTGAAATTTGAGTAGGCAACTAAAATTGTAGCCACCGAGAATGCTGTGAGTGAAACAAGCCTAAATAATAACAGTAGCTTAGTAACAACTAGTTATGCCAATTAAAGGTGTATAATTATTTGATATGTGGTGGACTGTGTCCAAAAGTGATCGTTTTGTTCCAGACGCATGTCATTTTGCTCGTTTCGATGCGTGGCGCTCCAGCTTGTGTTAAATGACGAAAGGCGCCACATAAGCACCGAGTCATGCAACCTCGACTGCTGCATGCCACTTTTGCAGCCAACAGTACATGCAGTGCGAGCTGCTAATCCTGAATCTAGTTAAGGTCGTTTTGGAGAGTTAATTGATAAGACGTGTTACTAACGGTTTGATAAAAAACACAATCATGAGCAAACATACAAATTTAACAGGACACGCGACAGGAATTATGGTCATTAAGGCGTGACAGAAACTGGGTTAGCCTCCGCGCCTGCCCGGCATACGTGACCTGGGCATCTCTTCTGGGACGCTTAACATCGAACATTACGGCGGCATGAAAACAAATCCATGGACACAACTGGCCACCTTTTCAGGCTGATGTTCGAAATAGGATGGGTGCTCGAAAGAGCGCCGCACGATGTACAGAGCCTCTCCCAAGACTGCACCCGACGAACGAACCATCGCCAGGTCGGGGTGCGCCTGTACCCATCTGGTGAGTATCCAACGGTGGTACCCACCGACGGTAATGAAACCCCATTACTCCCTTGTTCCATTACTCGACGGTAATGAAACGAGTTATATTCATTTATATTGTTACGGCTATAGGCTTGGACGAAGATGATGACGAAGCATGGTGCTTGAGTGTGTGGTGGACGAGGAGGACAGTTTTGTTTTCGTATGAGGGTAACAATAACAACAACAACAACGCCGTGTATTCCGGCGCTGGCCCTTATTCTATGAGAGGAGAAAAGTATAGGACATTGAACCTTCTGCTCTGCTCTGATGGGAACGATCGGCTAAGATTCCGGTGGAGCTGTTCGGGCTGCTCTCCAGTCAGCCACTTCTCATTATGAGTCAATCTCAGAGGTACGCCAGTTTGGACGCGGCGGGATTCTGTGTACATCGCGAGACTTCGCCTGTGTAAGAGATTTACTAAAGGCCTCATCCCTTGCCTCGCTTCGGGGTAAGTTCCTTTATCCCTGCACATCTGGCTTGCACGAAAGGTATTGTTCGAGGCGTGGACTCTTCCCTGTCTCCAGCAAAGGCTCATGAGCTTCTATCTGCTGCAGGTGTTGATGCTGTGCACCTCTGTAGCCGGAATATAAACAACATGCGGGTGCCTACCGAATCTGTGATTGTCACTTTTGCCGGAACTTCCTGCCCCTCTGAAATCAAGGCGTGGCCTCATTTTTCGGGTAGACCGTTTATCATCTAGGCCTCTACAGTGCAACAACTGCTGGCGCTATGGCCATAGCGCCGGCAAATCCAACTTGCGGTGTTGCAACTGTGGGGATGGTCATGTAACGAGCACCTGCACTGAGCAGAACGAAAAGTGTTGCCTTTGCGGTGAGGCTCACTCTGCATACTACTCAAATTGTCCCTCCCGAGCGCAGGAAATGCAAATTCTAGAGATAAATGACAGAAAACGCTGTTCGCGCCGTGGCGCTATTACTGAGGTAAAAGAACGTGCCCACGGTTATGCAGGTGTGACCGCTTGTCAAGGAGTCATGTTAAACTCGACGCTGTCCAAGGCAAATGCGGCTGCTGTGGAGGCTTCAATGTCTAAAATGGTAGAAAGGACTGTCGCAAATGTATCGGAGTGCCTTAGAAACATCCTAGCGAATCAGCTTACATGTGTCGTGCAGGCCGGTTTGGCCCCTTTCTCGACAGCAATTCCCTCTCCTCTTACCCTGTCTACCATTCCTGAAGCATCTCAGTCCCAGGAACGACCCACAGCCCCTTCCGCGGTTCTCACCACGGGTACTTCGATTGATGTTGGTATCATCTATGATTCCGAGACGATGGAGCCTGATGCGCGGGTTCTCAAACGCAGCGGCTCCCCAAAGTCTCAGTCGTCGTCTTCTCCGCGTACCCAGCCCAAGTCAAACAAGCAACTGCTTGGCACCAAGCCCGAAGGTTCCATTTTGGGGCAGACAGTTGCTGCTGTTAGGCTGGCGCATCCATAGCGTTGTTCCGAGTTCTACAGTGGAACTGGCGCTTTGTTCTTTCTGCTTCCACAGATTTACTCTGCATTTCTGCCCAGCTTAATCCGCGGTTGTCATAATTCTGGAAGAAACTTGGCTTTCAGCTGACAAACATTTTCATTTTAAATATTGCCGTTCATTTCGCCTTGACCGCCAGTCAAGAGTAGGGGGTTTACTATAGTCTCTTGAAAATTTTGCCACAGGGCTAAGGTACCTTTTCAACAAATGTCTCCTGACTGTGCGATGTTGGCATTAGACTTTGTACTTCCTGGGTGCTCTCCATTTTTCATAGCAAATTGTTAATTTCCCTCCAGGGTGCAGGATATCTACGTGTGGACTTGTTACTCGCTAACTGTTAAAACCCAGTTCTCGTGGCTGGCGACTTCAATTCTCGCCATGCGTGGCGGGATTTTAGGACTAATCTATGCGGCAAGCGCCTTTGGGACTGGGTTTCTGATCACAACCTTATGTGCTTAAATTCAGGATCGGCCACTTACCTTTGTGCACAGACTAAATCTGTTTTATAGTCGGATACAACTTAAGTCTGCAGTGAAGCTCCATCCACATTCAGGACCGGCGCACAGAATTCCTCCACTACAAAAATGTAGGCCGTTGTTAAAACTTCTCTTGTCACCTAAACAAGAAGCTAACCATGAGAAATAAGTTATAAGCTCTACAATTTTGATACCTGGCTTGTTTAATAAAGTCAAATATTAAAAAGCTGATTTCGTTCACTTTTGTGACTGGCTAGCGGAGTAATACAGTACGCCGCGGACCGTGGCCCAGTGTTAACAACTGCTGTTTTTTTAAGTTGTATCCTACTATAGATCTCATGTTCATTAGTTCCTGCATTGGCGTAACGAATTGGTCGACAGTTGATTGCAGCACCTCAAGTGATCATATACGTATTAATTTTGATATCGTATGACGTGTAACTCCAGCGTCTTCTCAGTTGCGGTCACATGTAAATTATGACAGACTTCAGATAGCGTCGCGCTCTGCCCTTGCGTCAGTGTCACACATCGTCGAGGCCCACCGGTCAACAAGCATATGTCTGGGTACAGAAGAATTTCGTAAAAAGTCGGAGTTTCTTGTGCGGTCAACTAAAGGGAATTCTTCTACCTGGTGGAATGTACACTGTGCAAGACATTACAGACGGAAGAACGCAGCTTAGAAAAAGCTTCTTCATAACCAATGCCCAAATAATTGGAGTGATTATAAATTTATTGCAGCCACTTTTAAACGCACAGTTTCTCATGGGAAGGAATAATATGACTCGGAACATTTCGATTATCTTTCAAAGTCGGGCAAGAGACGTACACTATTCGGCTTTCTACGCTCTAGAATACTGCTCACATTCTCTAGTAATTTGCAGTCGCTACTTATGTCACCTAAAGAAGCTATCCAGGCGGTTGAATTAATTGTCACGGGCCTGTAAATGTGGTTTTCGCCTCCACTACCTTTGCGACCAATGTTGAATGCGTCAGTGGTGGCAAATAATAATGCCTCACAAGTTAATCTATCGGTGCTTTCCCAAGTTGTACAGAGATTACCAGCTACTGCTCCTGGCTCTCATGGTGTTACGACAAAGATGCTCAAGATTCCCTTTGTAGAGTCTCCCAACTCCTTATTTCACCGCATAAACTACTCTATCAAACACGTTTGGATACCTGCAGAGTGGAAGGTGGCCAAGGTGATCTTTTTACTTAAAAATCAGGGTGGAGGCTATGAATTGGATGATATTAGGCCAATTTCTTAAACACCAAACGTGTTAAAATTAATAGAAAGGGTGTTACTAATTCGGGTGTCAGCCTTCGTGGACCGCAAAGCTATACTCAGCCCGTGTCAACTCGGACTCCTGTCACGGTGTTCGATATGGAATGCACATGCTGATCTTGAAAGCAGAATTCTCCTTGCTCGTCGTCAACGCCTGGTCGCGGCTTTGGTTACGTTAGACGTCGCCAAAGCTTACGACAGTGTTGAACACTCCATCCTAATACAAAGGATACAGTCTCTTCAGTTTCCAGATTATATAGTTGCTTGGATATCTGCATTTCTTTATAAAAGTAATTTTTTTTGCGTCTCCAATGGTGTTCATTCAGAGAGGTACAAACAAACTAGAGGTGTACCGCAAGGAGCTGTTCTTTCCTCTGTGCTCTCTAATATTTTTTGAGCTCAATTCCACTCCATCGCCATGCACGCACTTACGTCTATGCTGACGACATTGCGTTTTTTTTTTTTTTGCGGCTGCGCCGGATATACATTCCCTGTATGGTGTGTTGCAGTCATATTTGATTGGTTTGGTTTATAGCGGTTTAACGTCCCAAAGCGACTCAGGCTATGAGGGACGCCGTACTGAAGGGCTCCGGAAATTTCGACCACCTGGGGTGCAGTCATATTTGAGTACACTTTAGCACTGGCGGAGCAGCTTACACCTGAAGGTATATGTTAGCAAGTGCGCCATTCTTGTTTTTCCTCTAAAGAACCCTGTAGTGGTCTCTCTCACTTGCCAGTTACAACCAATACCGCAGGCTCAATCACAAAAACACCTAGGGGTCATTTATGACCATAAGCTCACCTGGCGACCCCACATTGACCATGCCGCAGTGAAAGGGGCTCGTGCCGTGGGAATGTTACGTAGGTTATGTAGTCACCGGTACGGCATGCGAATAGATGCGCTATTAATTATTTACAAAATGTATGTCAGGCCAATTTTAGAATTCTAATCTGTGTTCTTTTGAGACTCGGCTACATACAAACTTCGTCCTATCGTCCTTTTGGAGAGATAAGCACTTAGTTTTTTGTTTGAAACAGGTCAGCCTGTTTCAAACGAAATGCTTAACCAACTAGCCCAGCACCAAGTTTTGCTAAGCACTTAGGATGCGCCTCGGCCTCCCAAAATTTGTGCCTACCAATGTGCTGTACTTTGAAGCCCGCATTCCCCTTTTCTAATCTCGACTTCAATATTTAACTGTGCAGACTTACCCCACAATCTATGAATCTCGTTTTCATCGTTCGCCAAGCATTTTCTTTTGCCAGCCGACCTCTTTTTTTGGTGCCCTCTGGTCCCGTTGTCATAGCCTACAGGTAGTGGTAGTGCAAAGATTACTTCAGCCTTTAGATGTAAACATTTATGATATCCCTCCTTCGCTTCGCAATGGGCCCGCTATCCACATTGTTTTCGACGATATCTTCCCCCAAAATTCAAAACTTTTCCCACCCTGTATTCTAAACGGCCCACTAAAAGATGATCTAAGGACCCTACTTTCAAATATTGCAATAGCAACCGACGCATCGCAATGTAATTAAAAGGCAAATGTGGGAATATTATGTTCGCATTTAGACTGGTCCTTTTCACTGCGCCTTCCAGATTTCACCCCTGTTTTTCGAGCAGAGTTTCTGGCAGTAGTGCTTGCTCTACGCAAGCTAGACCTCTCTATTACCGCAGTGGCAGTAATTACCGATTCTTTTTTTCTGTGTTCATCCCCCGCCGTGCATGTTTACGGTCCCATTTTAAACACATTCTTGTCCCTGCTTCCTCCGCACTTGAGTCTTCTTCATTTAGTATCGGTTCCCGGTCACAGCAGTGCGACAGTTAATGAGATTGCTGATACTCTCGCAAAGGCTTCCCTCAGCGGCCCCGTGTTGCCTATCCTCCCGGCTACAACCTATATTACAGCATCTTGGTTTCGGCGGTGTGCGTTTTTAAGCGCGCAAGACACAACACTTTTAACATCGGCGGATTATCAGCACCTCAGATATTCTTGGAAAAGGCAAGTTTGTTGATCTTGGCAGCTTGAAGTATCTCTCACCAGGGTGCGCTGCCGTATCCTTCCTCCTAATTTCTATCTACACAAGTTCGGCATGGCGCTCTCTCCCCTTTGTGCATTTTGCCGTGAGCCTGAATCAAATGAGCACTTTTCGCTTTACTGTCGCCGATACACCTCCTTGAGAGGAAGGTTACCGGAGGTACCCTTGCGACCCCTTGGCCTTAGTTTAATCAGCCCTTTCTTGCTATCATTTGGTGCCACCACATTTGGGTTCAGCCACAGGTCTATTTGTACCACTGTTCTAAATTTCCTGCTATGATCACACTGACTGCCGTGCTAAATGTTACAAAATTTTCTATCAATTATTATATTTTGAATTATTATTTCTGTTTCAGTTCCTCTCTTATTATTATTATTATTATTATTATTATTATTATTATTATTATTATTATTATTATTATTATTATTATTATTATTATTATTATTATTATTATTATTATTATTATTGTTAATATTATTATTATTATTATTATTATTAATTTTGAAATCAAAACATTTATCCCTTTTCTGTTCATGAGGAAGAACCCTTCAGTGTTGCTTTCCCGCGTGTTTTTCATTTTTATTACCTGAGTAGAGGTGAATAGACACCCGATTCTTGGCCGATCCCCCAGGGTGGGTATGTGCCATGTTTTGATAGGCTAACAACTATGGCTCCTCTGCTGTCTCTTTCTGCACATATTATTCCACGTCTCTAAATATATATTTCTATCCGTTACATTATAGGTGGAGCTGCTGGGTACCGCAATAACCTAGACGAAACTCCGCAGCGGACTGCGTCTTCTCTCAAGAACCCCACTGGAAGTTTTGGTCTTTGGGCCTTGACACTACAGGAGTACTCGTCCAATGTAGTGTAAAAGTCCGGACGTCTCCATAAGGAGACGCTGAATGCTTATCTCGTCACCCTGTACATCCTCCTGACTCCACCGAAAATGCCATGGCACCTTATCTCTTAGCCATTTCCGACTTGCTGCACGTCGCTACCGAACAGCAACGCGATCCTTAGTTACGCACGGTCATGGAAGGCCCCGCCGCTGCTCACCCCGATCCCGAAAGGCGGCTTGTTGTCCTTGAACACGGCATTCTGTACCGGCGCAGTCTCCACCCTGACAGGCCTTACCTACTGCTTGTCGGGCCTCAGTGCCTGCGCTCATCTGTCCTGTCCGACTTCACGACCTGCAAACCACCGGACATCTCGGTGTGTCTCGGACATACGACGGCGTCGTCCGTCATTTCTTTTAGCCAGGATTATATCGTTCCGTCCGTCGCTATGTCGCTGCCTGTGACATGTGTCAACGCGAAAAAAAAAACACCTGTGCTGCCTGCTGGTCACAGCCTATTGAGAAGAGCGTGTTGTCGGGCAAGTTGGCTTCGCATGATATAGAAAAAGTTAGCGCAAAACTTAGACGAAGACAGAGAAGAATGTCGTCTGTCGTCTCGTGTGCTTCTTCTCTGTCTTCGTCTAAGTTTTGCGCTAACTTTTTCTATATCAGCCTATTGACATAGCTCCCACTCCTTTCTATCGTGTCGGTCCCGACCTGCTTGACCCTTTTCCGCTGACTCGATCTGGCAATAAGTGTATTGCCTCGCCACCGACTATGCCACAACATACGCGATCAAGAGTCCGTTGCCGACTAGCTGCGCAATAGGTGTTGCGGACTTTCTTCTGCACGACATCACCCTTCACCAAAGTGCACCACGGCAACTCCTCATCGACCGCGGCCGCTACTTTTTGTCCAAAGTGGTGGACGTCATCCTTCGGTCCTGTTCCACACAACAGAAACTCTCCACATCCTACCATCCTCAGACTAATGGCCTTATCGAACGCCTGAATTGAACGCTCACAGACATGTTATCTATATGTACGTCACTCCCGACCTCTGTGATTGGCATGAAGTTTTGCAGTTTATCAAAGTCACTTATAACTCGTCCCGCCATGACACTTCAGGATTTTTCTCTTTTATCTTTTGTTCGGCCTCCATCCTCACTTGCCTTTGGACACGTACGTTGTTACCTCCCACCGTCAACACACCCACGCAATACGAGCAGGATGCCCATTACACGCGCCGCCATGGCGCGCCAAGTTGCTCATGCTCGTCTCTCCGCCTCTCAAGTCAAGAAGAAGGCCATTTACGACATCAGGCCGTCTAATTCTTCCCCGAGGTCCCTTATCCTCCTTTGGTGTTCCTCTCGCCGCGTTAGACTGTCTGAAAAGCTGTTGCCCCGATACACCGGCCCTTACCGAGTCGTCCGCCCGGTGACCGACGCCACCTACGAGATTAGTCCTGTATCTTCTGCGACGTCCTCCACCCACCCTGTAACTGATGTCGTTCATGTGGGTCGGCTCAAGTCATTCCACGTCTTCTCCTTATCACCGGGACGGTGCTTTTGCAGACTGGGATTATGTTACGGCCATAGGCTTCGACAAAGATGATGACGAGGCGTGGTGCTTGTGTGTGGAGAATGAGGAGGACGCAGTGCATTCGGGCGAAGTGTATTCTGCCTTTTTTTGTGCCAAACCTGAGACAATAGATCCTTTCTTGCTGTTCTGCCGCCGCTTCTGTCATTTGAGGAAGCGTCTTTTTCGAATTCCATTTCACCACCTGAATTTGCCTGTGTCCTCTGCGGTTGTTCTTTCAATTCGCGCTTTTTTGCTTGGACGAAGCGACAGGAGTGTGCGCTCTGCTGTGCAAAATTTCCTTCAAGACACGCAGCGACTCCCATTCAAATTTCTTCTTCCCGCTCTCAGTCAGAACGACGCTGAAACATTACAGGCATTGTATACCATTGTGCACAGTAAGCTTTTGTCCCGTCTTCGATCCCCAAGTTAACAGGACCCCTTTCCTTGCGTCTTCCAATCTATCAGCCTACATGCTATTACCCCTCCTTTTCCATCAAAACTTTCCTGTATCCAGCAATTACCCACCTGTGCCTTGGCCACTCCCCCGCAGTGGGTATCTGCCAGCATTGTTTGAGGCCTACCTACCTACCCTTATTATATGGCTCCTCTGCTGTCTCTTTCTGTATATATTAATCCCTTTCTGTAAATATACATATTGTCACGGTGTTGGTGACAAGTCAGGGACCCGGTAAGAGAGGGCTCGGCAGCACGTCCTTCGGTGGGAGAAACGGCGACCTTCAACGTCCTTCAATCCGTGCGCCAGCAGCGTCAACGTCTTTTTGCTTCAGTGCCATCTGGCATTCCTCCCCTCTTTAAAAAACGCGCGCAGAGGAGCGCGCGAGCACAAGCACACACAAGCACACTCAAGCACACAAGAAAGGCTCGAAGTATCTGGGGGGGGGGGGAGGGGGGGGGGGGCATTGTGCAAAATACGGCTTCATGCGTAGAACATGGACGATCGCTGGACGGGGTAGTCGACGGCTTCTATGCTGTGAAAGTGCCGCGTCCGGTAGTACCTCGTAATTAACGTCGCTGACGCGCCACAAGACTTTATAAGGGCCGAAATGGTGGTAATGGTCGTAGTGGTTTTTTATTAAACTAATGTTTAAAAGGAGGGAAAAGATTTTTGCTAGCCCCGGCATCTGCCATCGATACTGATGCACCTGAGCTGGGGCAAATGAGTTTTCGGACAAGCCTCGCCGTCAAACATATATCCATACCCAAACCTGGTCGCTGGGATTGTAGAAGACTTGTATGTGCCGGACGTTGTATCGGCGTGAGTCTTTATCTTGTTGCTGTGTGATGTGAAGATGTGCTAGCTGACCAGCCTGCTCGGCTTCGTGGGCAAACTCCTCAGCGTCAGCAGAAAGTAGGTCATCAGTTGGGAAAGGGAGCATTGCGTCGAGCATCGTCTGAATTTCCCTGCCGTAGGGTTTTTTCGCCGCGTTGCGAGAGCGTGCGGACGCGTTTCGCATGCGCTCCGAGGATTACGGCTACCACCCGCGGAATAGCCCTCGACCGGCTGCTGAAACCTTTACTAACGCCTTCAGGACCTCGTCCGGACCACGAGGACGACCGGTGTTTGCGTGCAAGTGCTCGTGTGCCTATTTTTCGGCGCATTTTGCGTCGACCACGTTTTTTCCGCCGCTAGGCCTAATAGGCCTAGCACGAGTACGGCCGCCTGGCGGTAACCACTCCCGACGACCTCGGCTCCCCGGAGGGAGCTGACACGCCTGCAACATGGAAGTCACCGTCGAGGGTGAAGCGATCACAGAACATGATTTGAACGACGGAACATGGACCTCCATGGCACTCAAGAACGAGCAACGATACCGCCGGCGCGGCTTCGACAAAGAAGACGGACGCTCGGCGCCGGGCCGAGCCGCCATCGGGACGCCCGGCGTTGGGGACGAGGCCGCCGCCATTACTGGCGCCCAAGGCTACGCGAAGAAAGGCAAGCCCCTTGACTCTACCCATAGGAAGCCTAGGCCTCCCCATAGAAGACGAAGCCCCCGATCCCGAGGCTACCGGCAGAGCATTACAAAATTGTAATGAGACCGCAGTCTCCCCTTGACCTTCCCACCTATGGCGGAGCGCTACTGCTCGAAGCGTTTCGTCAAGCCGCCAAGATTACCGACGACAACACCCTTACCGAAGATATTCTTCAGAAACACCCAGTAAACCACACCTTCACGATAAGCACGCCCAACGAGAAACGTGCGAACGCTTACCTCAACCTGCAAGCGTTCGTCATGGGGGAAAAGCAGTACCCCATCAAAGCTTACGCGCCTTCCCCGGATCTCTCGGTAAAAGGCATCATCCACAACGAGTATTGTGGCGAAACGGACGCGCAGCTTGTTCATAACTACAACACCTACAACCCCGACTGGACTATCCTATCGGCAAGACGGTATGGGAGAACAAATCACATAATCATTACGGTAGCCGGAACGGAGCTCCCCCGACTACTCCGATACCCCGGCACAAGACATAAAGTGGTCCTCTTTCTCAACCGAGTAGAGGCCTGCTTCAACTGCCGCAAGACAGGGCACCGACAATACGTCTGCCCACAAACAAAACGAACCCGCTGCGTCAGGTGCTGAGAAGAGCACGCCCCACCACATGAGGGACAACCACCAACCTGCATCCCCGTTTGCATCGTCTGCACGGGGGCGCACAGAACCGGGAGCACCAGCTGCAAGTTCAAAATCGTCAAGCAGCAAGCCACCCAGAAACCCGACCTGGCCAGGAACGCCGACCAAAACGCCGGGCAGAGCGACACCTTCGGACGCCAATCGAGGGACAGAACCCGACAAAAAGAGACGCTGACCCTAGGCGACGAGAGGGAGGAGTCCTTCCCGCCGCTGCCACGAAGTAAAAGCAAGTCTGCTACACGACGCAGCCAGTCGCAAGACCTTCGACAGGACCTACCATCGTCCAGCCGGAAGCGGGACCCCAAGAACCCCTGTAAAAAGCCAGAAGAAAAGGCTCTCAAGTGCCAGGAAGATCCGGAGAAGCAGGCACTTCGCATTCAGGTGAGGGAGCAAGCCATTTTAATAGAACGCATGCAGTCCCAGATCAGTGAGCTAGGCAGTAAACTCGCGAGCCTCACGCAAACCCAACGCCACATTGAAAGCGCGACAACCGCTAATAACAGGTCTCAATCCCTCCCTCCTTCCGAAGGTGCGGGTATGGACATAGAACAACCGAAGGCTCAAAAAAGACAGGCCCCAAAAGACCAGCAAGAGGCCCAGAATCCCAAGAAGCGAATTGAAACAGACGCGGCGTCCCAACCGACATCAACTTTCGCTGTTAAAGCCAAGCTAGCTCTCCAGCAGAATGAGAGGGTCAACAAACTGGAAGCCCGAGCAGATAGGCTAGACGCGACATGCACAGATATCCCCAAGAACCTACAACAGACCAGAGAAGAAATGATGGACGCCATCAAGGCATTACAAGCCCAAGTGAGCGCAATAGCGAGCGCCGTTACGCAGCTGACAGTGCCCCAACATGGCAGCTCGTAATCAAGATATCATCATCTGGCAATGGAACTGTAGAGGTTTTCGAGGCAAAAAATCCAATCTGCAGCTTTATATTGCCGCACTTAGTTCAGCCATCACGCTACCGGCTCCCCCGTGCGGTCTGTCTTCGACCTTTGTCGCGCGCCGGACTTCGTCCTCTTCTGCTCGGTGCTAGGCCCTGCCGGCTACGCTCTGCGGAGTGTGCTCGCCAGGTACTGTTCTGCCAGGGATTGAACGTCCTACCGGCGTCCGTGACAATATTCAAAACTTAGAAGTCAAACCTGACATTATTACGATCCAAGAACCGATGGGACCCGTTAGTTTACCAGGATACAGAACCATATCACAAAAAACATACCACACAAAGCAGCAATGACAGCCACGCTAGTGGGTAACCAACTCACGGCCATTCAACATGAATTCGACGATTCTCAAGCAGACTACACGCTCACCGAAATTATTCCCGCCAGAAAGAGGCAGGGGAGCCTATACGTTCTTAACCTATACAGCTCCCCAAAAGATCAATCCAGAGAAATCCCGGCATTACTAGAGTCCACCACGAAATTAGCCAAGAATGGGCAGTTAGTGATTACGGGCGACTTCAACGCGCCACACGTAGAGTGGGGATACCAGAAGTCAAGCAAGAAAGGCAACATCCTCTGGAACAAAATCCAAGGATTAGGACTCTCGCTACTAAACGATCCTAGCACAGCGACCAGAACTGGCAACAGCGTTAGCCGAGACACCACCCCGGACCTCACGCTAGCCAGGAATGTGCAGAACCCCGCCTGGCGAAACACAGGCACGGATCTAAACAGTGACCACTACATCCTGGCCATTACCCTTCGCACCGAGATTCGGAAGAAGGGCTGGAAGGTAACGAAATTTACAGACTGGGAAAAATTTCGGAAAGAACGGGATCAAACGGCCCCGACTGAAATCGAAGACATCCAAGATTGGGTTAAATCAATATGTAAGGATGTAGAGTTGCACACAAGCGAAATAACAACAGACGCCGCACAACCTAACCTCGATTCAAGATTGGCACACATGTGGGAGGCAAAAAATAGTCTTATGAAGAAGTGGAAGAGACAGCGACTCAACAAAAGGCTACGAAGTCGAATCGCCTAATTCGAAAGAGAAATTGAACAATATGCGATAGAACTTACCCGGCAACAATGGTATCAAACCTGTGACAGCCTGAACGGACAACTGGGTAGTAAGAGGGCGTGGCAACTGCTCCGCCACCTTCTCGACCCCACACAATCCAAGTCGGCTGCGCAAGGACAGCTCGCTAAAGTCATCCATCAACACCCCGGGGACGAACACTACTTCTTGGACCTCCTCAGGGACAAATACCTAAATACCGCATACGACGGAGAAACGAGCCCACAGTATTCGGGACAACCAAATCCGCAGCTGGACGAGCCGTTCAGTGATGCAGAAGTCTGGGCAGCGCTGGGCCAGCTTAGAACAACCTCAGCGGCAGGACCATATCTGATTACGAATAAGATCCTCCGTAACCTGGACCTGAAATCTGTCACTGCAGTCACAGATTACTTCAACGTATGCTGGGAGACAGGAATCATTCCCAGCAGCTCGAAACATGCCCGAGTGACATTTATTCCAAAACCCAACAAGAAACTCAACGTGGACAACCTAAGCCCCATTTCCCTCACATCCTGTCTCGGGAAACTCATGGAGCACGTGGTTCTGAACAGACTACGGGACTACACCGAAGACCACAACCTCATGCCACACTCCATGGTGGGCTTCAGAAGAGGACTGTCCACCCAAGACGTCATGCTCCAGCTATCACGTGACATACTCGACCCCTCCATTAAGAACACAAGAGCAATATTGAGCCTCGATCTCAAAAAGGCATTCGACAACGTGTCACACAATACCATTCTGAAACACCTAGCCGACCTCAACCCAGGAGAACGGTCGTACAATTATGTTAAAGCCTTCCTAGAAAATAGAACGGTGGAGATCACCGTTGGACTACTGAAATCCACCCCAATCAGGCTCGAAAACAGAGGGACACCACAAGGAGCAGTCTTGTCGCCCTTCCTCTTTAATCTGGCTTTAATCAAGCTTCCAGACAGGCTCAACGCAATTCAAAACATCCATCACACTCTGTACGCAGGCGACATAACTATCTGGACGAACCGCGGCTCCGATGGACAAATTGAAGAATCTCTCCAAGCAGCGGCTGAAACGGTTGAGTTGGAGGCAAGGAGAGCCGGCCTCGGGTGTTCCCAACCAAAATCAGAACTCCTAATCGTACGGCGGAGCAAGAAACCTGAAGACAGGATCCCCATCAACATTACGATCCAAGGCAAAAACATAGATTAAGTGGAGAACATACGGGTCTTAGGACTCCACATCTCCAACACCTCCCGCAACACTGTAGCACTGGGGAGACTCGAAAGCTCAGTGCACCGGGTGGCGCGCATGATCAGGCGCATCGCCAACAAGAGACGAGGCATGAAGGAGCACGACCTATACAAACTCCTTCAAGCATTCGTCATCAGCAAAATTACATATGCCTTCCCATATTTCGATCTCAAGAAAGTAGAAGAACAAAAGATCGATACCCTAATACGGCATGCATACAAAACGGCGTTGGGCCTTCCTAAATTCACAGCCAACGAGAAACTCCTCGCCCTGGGAGTACACAATACCTTTTCTGAACTTAAGGAAGCCCACCTAACAACACAGACGGCTCGACTCTCCAGCACTGCAGCGGGCAGAATCATCCTGGACAGACTTGGCATCGAAGGGGAGCCTATGGCGGACCATCCAGGCCCCGTTCCTAGCCATATCCGAAAAAAAGATAAAAATATTACCTCTACCCAAGAACATGAACCCGCAAACCCAACAGGGTCGGCGGGAAGCAAGAACCAGAGCTCTGCATCGACGATTGCAGTCTTCCAGACGTCATCTACGTCGATGCAGCCAACTACCAAGACAGCCCCCACAGATTCCCCATCTGTGGGGTATCTCATCCTCAGGATCCGGACCCGGCCACTCCACTCATGGCCGCTAAAGTATTTACCAAGAACGCGGAAACCGCGGAAGAAGCTGCACTTGCAGCTGCTGTCGCCTTTACGTACGCTACAACCATTGTTAGCGATTCCAAATATTCCATTGCGAACTTTGCCAAAGGCCGCATCTCACTCACGGCCAGAAATATCCTGGAAAATGTTAGACACATCCCCCCTCCGAGACATTGACCTGGTATGGGTCCCGGCGCACGCCGGAAACCCCGGAAACGAGGCCGCCAACGCGCAACCTCGAGTTAAAGCCGGCCGAGCAGTAGACGGTCCGAACCCGGAGGCAACCGGTGAAGCGCTAACCTCCTATCACGACCACACCACCCATTTTAGACTCGCACGTAGGCAGTTCCCGCCGCCGCACCCCTCCCTGTCAAGGGAGCAGCAGGTGGCGTGGAGAAGACTACAAACCGACTCTTTCCCCAACCCAAATGTGTACTCGCACATATTTATTACAACCTCCAGCCCTAACTGCCGCTTCTGCGGCGCAAAAGCTACTTTAGACCACATAATCTGGGACTGTAAAGCACATCCCCCACCCCCAGATCTCATGGCTGCTCCCTCACCTGACGCGTGGCTTTCAGTAAAGGTCAGCGACGACCGAGGCACTCAAGTCAAGGCTGTCAAATGGGCCTGTGCGGTACGAGACCTACATGGTCTGGACCTCACTTACTGACCACGAATCTACACTTTCTTTCAATAAAGTTTTTACTCACTCACTCACTCCCTGCCGTAGAGGAGGCGGAACGGTGTGAAACGGGTCGTCTCTTCAACTGCTGTGTTATAGGCGAATGCCACGTGCGGTATGATCATGTCCCAAGTCTTGCGTTGCACATCGACGTACATTGCAAGCATATCCGCCATGGTCTTATTAAGGCGCTCTGTCAGCCCATTTGCCTGCAAGTGGTAAGCAGTAATTTTACGGTGGGTTGTACCGCTTAGCTGAAAAATTTCGGCCATCATCTGGGAAGTAAAGGAGGTCTCTCGGTCGGTAATGACGTAGGTCGGGGAACCGTGCCGAAGTATGATCTGATTCATGAAGAAATCCGCAACCTCGGACGCTGTGCCGCGAGGTAAGGCTTTGCTGGCAATGATGGTGTACCGGTTGCCAGCCGAGGACAAAGGGAAAGGGCCGAGAAGGTCTATGCCGACCTTATCGAAAGGGTAACCTGGTGGTGCAATAGGTTGGAGGAGCCCCGGAGGCTTGGCGGCCGGGGCCTTACGGCGCTGACATGGCCGACAGCTCTGCACATAGTGTTCAACAACAGTGGCAAGTTTGGGCTAGTAGAACAGCTGCTGTATTCTTGAAAGCGTGCTAGAGTATCCCAAATGGCCAGAGGTTGGTTCGTCGTAGCACGCAGAAAGTATTTCCTCTCGAAGTGCTATCGGCTCGACAAGGAGGTACGAGCGCGAACTGGAACCAGGGTTCTTCTTATAGAGCACGCCTCGTTGCAGGGAAAACGACGACAGGTGTCGAGGAAACATTTAGGAACGGTAGCCGACTGACCTTCCAGATAACCGATGAGGGGTCGTAACACTCTATCGGCGCGCTGCTGAGTTGACAAATCAGAAGAATGGATCGCCCCAAGGGAACTGATGTCGTCGTCCGTGTCAGGTGTAGCGAGTTCGACAGGCGCACGAGAGAGGGTGTCGGCGTCTTCATGCTTATGCCCGTACTTAAAGACAATGGTGAGGTCAAACTCCTGCAGGCGAAGGCTGCATCGTGCCAGGCGTCCAGACGGGTCACGCATGTTGGCCAACCAACACAAGAAGTGGTGGTCAATGACCACTTTGAAAGGGCGACCACAAAGATAGGGGCGAAATTTCGCAGCGGCCCAAATAATGGTGAGGCATTCTTTTTCTGTTGTGGAATAGTTAACCTCTGCACGCGACAGAGCGCGGCTTGCATAAGCGATGACTCGTTCAACGCCATTGTGGCGTTGCACGAGAACCGCGCCGAGGCGGATGTTGCTGGCGTCGGTGTGTATTTCAGTGTCACCCCGCTCATAAAAATGTCCAAGAATAGGCGGCGTTTGAAGACGCAGGCAGAGCTCGGCGACAGCCACGTCATGCTCGTGGGATAAAATAAAAGGTGTGGAGTCGCGGGTGAGGCGAGTCAGCGAAATTTTCGATAAAACGCCGGTAGTAACTGCAGAGCCCTAGAAAACGCCGAACAGCTTTCTTGTACAGGGGGTGGAAATTCTGCAGCCGCTGCAAGCTTGTCGGGGTCGGGCTTCACGCAGGCGGCGCTGACGACATGGCCGAGACATTTCCGCTCCTGGTAAACGAAATGGCATTTCTGGGGCTTCAATGTTAGGTTAGCTGAACGAAGGGCTTCGAAGACCGTCCGCAGGCGTTCAAGATGTTGACTAAACGAGACGGCGAAAACCACCACGTTGTCGAGGTAGACTAGGCAACACTGCCATTTAAGACCAGCAAGGACCATGTGCATCATTCGCTGAAAGGTGGCAGGCGCTGAACAAAGACTGAAAGGCCGTCTGGAGTTACAAAGGCCGTCTTATCACGATCCCGTTCATCAACCTCGATTTGCCAGTAGCCATTCTTTAGGTCGATGGATGAAAAATACCGAACGCGCCCAATGCGGTCGAGAGAGTCGTCAATATGTGGCAAGGGTAAACGTCCTTATTCGTGTGTGCGCTCAGCTTCCGGTAGTCGACGCAAAAACGCAGAGTGCCGTCTTTCTTTTTAACGAGGACGACCGACCGGCGAGGACCATGGGCTGTTGGAAGGTTGGATAACGTCATCTTCGAGCATCTCCTTAACTTGGGACTTAATGACGTCGCGCTCTGTAGACAATACGCGGTAGGGGTGTTGACGGATTGGGTGTACGTCATCGTACGTCACGATGTGGTGCTTGGCTATGGTAGTTTGATGCACTTTCCACGAGGAGGCAAAACACACTCTGAATTCGAGCAACAGCGCACACAGCTGTTCCCGTTGGCTGGTTGACAGCGCGGTGTTGACATCGAGGCTGCTCTGGTTCTGAGGAGAAGCACTCGGAAATATCGGAGATGCGTTCAACAAACGCTACGGGGGGGGGGGGGGGGGGGGGGTCGCACGAACAAGGACATGGTTCCGAAGTCCGCGGTCACCATTCAATCCGACACAGCGACATAGCACGGCTTGCATAAGCGATGACTCGTTACATTTTCGTTACATTATACGCTACATTTCTATCCGTTACAGTAAGCGAGCAGCCACGGACTGGAACGGCCTACCCCATGACATCGTCACCATCGCTTCAACATCTGCTTTTCAAGAAAGCGTAACAGATCACCTTCAATGTTAAATTACCATCGCTGTTTGTTTTCCTCACTACAAATGTAATCCCACCCCTTATGTAACACCCCCTGAAATGGGGGCCTTTAAGGAATAAAACTGAACTGAACTGAACTGATACGGCTGTTATTATTTTTTGTTATTTTTATTATTTGTCCCGAATTTCTTTAGTAGCACACATTGAAATGCACGTCTTTTTCATCGGCTCGCCCGTCAGAGCACGCCTGAGTGAAACCTTTCGCTCCTCTGTAAATCATCTGAAGCCTCTGCAAGACGCCTGAAGACAAGTCTATGGCGCTGCTGACCCTCTGCAGAGCAGTTCACCAACCTAACTCAAGCCACACGAGAGAAGGACAGGAAAGAAAAAAATGATGACGAACCCATACAAAAAAAAAATCGCGTACTCTAGAAACAGGACTGCTGCCGGACGAAAACAGGAGAGGACAACTGTGCGCCTATGAACTGCACTCATACTTCATTTAGTAATCGATTTTATTTACTAATTTAGAGTGAAAAAATAAATGAATACATTTGTACGACACAGACCACGAAGTTTTCACCCATGATCAGCCCCTCTATATACAAAATGTGGCGAAAAAAAATGCACGTCGTAGTAAGCTATGCGTGATGTAGCATCTGTAATATAATAATAGTTCCGAACGCAATCGTCCTGGAAAAAGTAATGCTGTTTACGAAGCAAAGGAATCAGTCAACGGTTGTGCAAGAGACGCGTATGTTAGTCGCATGGTATGAGCCAACCGACCTATCATACCTGCTTTATACATTTGCACTGTTTTCCTACTGGCTTATTTTAGCACAACACTTTACTATTTATTAATGAAAAAGGAATGCGGTCACTGACCATGTCATGAAATTCAAAGACGTTTCGGAACCTCGTACGGGTTCCTTGATCACTGAGCGGGACAAGAAATGGTCGCGACTTATATACGTAACACGTGGCGCAAGGAGCGTGCGCAGATGGGTGGCATGGTTCCTTGCACCCGGTCCTTGCACCCGGTTCTGAAGCGGATCTTACAGCCGGAAACACAAAGCAACAAGACATTCCAGGCGCGTGCTGCCATTCCTTACGTGCAGGGAATCAGCGAAGCACTATCCCGCGTGTTTTCAAAATATGACATGCGCATTGCCCACATCCCGACCAGCAAGCTCCGTAACCAGCTCGTGAACGTGAAAGATAAACTGCCGATTGAAGCATTTCCAGGTGTCATCTACCAGATCCCATGTGCTGATTGCCCCCAGGTTGACATTGGCGAAACAGGAAAGTTCTCCAGAAGGCTTAACGACCACAAACGTGACGTCAGAAATAATAATCACACAACGAACGCCATTGCCGAGCATGTGCAAGAGCATACTCATACGATTGACTGGGACCACGCCACTGTCATCGCGAAGGAAAAGAATGTGTCATCTCGGTGGCTGATGGAATCTCTAATCATACAATCGACACCAGCTACCATGAACCGGGTGCAAGGAACCATGCCGCCCATCTACGCACGCTCCTTGCGCCACGTGTTACGTATACAAGTCGCGACAATTTCTTGTACCGCTCAGTGATCAAGGAACCCGTACGGGGTTCCGAAACGTCTTTGAATTTCATGACATGGTCATTGACCGCATTCCTTTTTCTTTAATACAATGCCTGACCAGACGAACTTTCGTCGAACCATTGATTATATACTATTTATTCATCAAATATAGCACGGCGTTTCGCCGTTGTCAAGGTTCGGGACTTTATACAGTCGTGCCTCGTTGGTTCTTACTTCGGTATAGACACGCTGAATTATAAACTATTTTCGCAAGGAGCTAACTTTTCAGCCTCTTTACGTCTCGTTTGTATGAAAATTCCAACTTATCGGCAATCGACAGTGCATTAAGGTAAAAAAGCTAAGAGCCTCACAGCGGCGTTCATGATCCTTTCCTGCGTATGTGCAAGCATTTCAGCCAATGCAAAGCCGTAACCTAGACTTCGTGGAAGCCCAAGAGTAAGTCTCGATCCCCTACTCTAATTTTCCGGAGGCTGACGTCATTTGCGGTCGATGAATTTCCTCACCAGGGAGGCACCCGCCAGGACGGAGCTTGCTAGATAGAGGCATAATGGTGCTGGAGACGAGAAACTTAGGTTTACTTATAACCGATATAAAAGATTCAAAAACAACAATGACAGCCGTCCCGCATACAGTTGGGCCAAATGAGCAATCCCTTCACCCAATGGTCGTTCGCTGTTGTCTCCTGCACGGCGGTTCTTCCAAAAGCAAAATGGAGCGAATGAATACCTGCAGTTGTAGGGACGTGACTTGGACAGCGCCTTTAAACTCTGCTACAGCAGAGCTCAGGAGAAGCGCTCTGAATATCATCATTTCATCGAAAAGAGCGGCAGCATGTGCCTCCAAGTCATACGAGTCTCAACAGCGCGGCATGGCTGCTTAATCGGCTTAGGTTACTCGCGCGGCCAACAGATCCGGAGCCCTCAAAGCACCGCGCTGCGGCCCAGCCGCGGCTCTTCAACTTTCAGCGGCTCGCCAAGGAAACCGGAGCTGATCTGCCGATAACTGCAGCGCCTCCTTGTGAGTTTCCTCGCCAGTGTCCTGCTCTCCAGTCACCGCCATAACAAGTGGAGGGCAGGCGAGAATGCACAAGGCACGAGTATTCAAAGGCAGGAAGCTGTGATGTCGTCTCCTGGCCTGCCAATGCGGCGCGCAGCGCATTCCGTAGGTCGACGTGTCCAGGCACAAAATTTCCTGCAACGGCGAAACCATGCCTAGACGACAGGCTGATGGGCTCGTCCCTCGGGTGAACTGAGAGTGCCGATGGCACACTTTTGAAGTCAACAAGACGGTACGAATGCGCCCGGCGGTGCTCTCGTGACACTGAGCACGCGGCTACGTAAAACTCAGCGTCTGTTGGTGACCGGCCACGGTCGCCGCGACCGGGGAGATGGGGGGACACCGGAAACGAGCAAAGAGCGAACACTGCAGGGGATGGACGTCTGGCACCACGTAAGCTAAAAACAACCTGCGGCATTCCTCGGAGGAAAAAGTTACGCAACCACTCGTCTACACAAAGCTTCACATCTTCGGGTTTTATTTTTTACCCGCAATGTAAGATTACCTCGGGCTGTTACAGTTCGACCCACTGATACACTTTGACGGAGTAAGTGCACTAGCTTCTACTCTTTCTGAACGGCCAGAGCATATTACATCTCAACCAGGCAGGGTGTTTAGGAATATGTAGAAAATATTTTGCACTCTTTCTAGTAAGGGCGATACGAAGCCAGTCGGAAGCATTACAATGGCCAGCATGAAGTTCGGAAGGATGAAACTGAGTGCTTCTGTGAAGCGGAAGATTGACAAGTAGAGGTGTCAACGAAGTGGCGTGTGCTGCGGGAAGACCTTAAATTCGCGGATTTTCTGCACTTATGACCAAAACAAAAAAGGCTTGGATTAAATCTGGTCATCGAAGAGTGCTGCCATGGCTACTGAGTCTCCCCAGACAACGCTTCACTTTCTTCACTGGCTGAGCGTTTGTCCCGTCGGTATCTTGTCGGTCTCTTGTCTTTTTAGCACTAGTAACCACGTTTCAGGTAGCGAATAAAAAGCACAACCAGCCCGTCTTTCTTTATTCAGTTTCTTCAGCACAATGGTGACTGACAGAACACCCTTGAGGCAGCTCAGCTCTGTTTACCTTGAATAATTATGCCATCCTCGGATTGCACGGAAGCAAACTATCATCACCAACTTATTTTGTTAATAAATTGAGCTTGTTTTTTTCAGAATTTTCGTTTCTATGGACGACCCAGTGTATGGAAACTTGTTGACGGGGACATAACTGTCTATATGAACGGCACATGGCTATAGGGAATTACGAGCCAGAACAAGAAAGGGGACACTATTTTTTAATCGGGCGGAGGTAAAAGAACTATATTTAAAACTTCTGTTTGCATTTGTCGAATGAGAATACACGGAAGTATAGCGCACGACTCTAAGGTAAAGACTCCGATTAAGCCTGAAACCTGCGACTATCTTGCTTTTTCCTTATTTTTTAGTGAAATCGGCGGCTCTATGTGTTAAAAGCTGCCCCGATTACTTCCGCCTGCTAATGTAGGTTGCTCAAGTTTTCCTCCAGTAGCCGTTTAATGTACAGCGGGGTTCCCCTTCACTGGAAATCAAAACAGCAGCTGTGACGTAATTGCATGCACCGGGCATGAATGTGACGAATTAGTATTCGTTTATACCTCACGATCTCCAATGAGCTTCTGTTGGATTAAACATATTTTTTCGCGCCATCAGACGCTCAAAGATACCGGGTCGGCGTGAGCGTGAGTTTTCCGACCTCAGGCAGCCTGTGCGCCAGCGGGGGAGGCGGGGCTCACCGCCACTGCAGGCACACTCTCTCCACCAAGACTGGAAGGGAGCTTAGCGACTGAAAAGGCATTGCGGTATTGTCCTAAAAAGCGAAGAGTGCGCCGCGTGTTTCCAAGGGGGGCAACCGATCACCAAGCGTCACTGTGCATCGCGGCGAGCGCTTGAACTGCGCTTCGAAAGAGGCGCTCGTCGGGGTAAACTTTGAAAAACCTCGAACTCAAAATCACACCTCGCCCAATGGTAACCTCACTCAACTCCAAACTCACGCGTGAGGTTGAGGCCTGATTTTCTGACCTCACTCAAAAAATTTCGAGCTGTCACCGACCTCACCTCAACCTCCGCTCGCTCCGTGAGGTTGTGGTCATTTTCTCGTGAGGTCGAAACCTCATGAGGTTTCCCACCTCTGTTGACGAGTGTATCTTAGTTTTTCGGCAATATATCGCTACTTTTTAGAACAGATCTGTGGTCAGAAAAAAAAGAAGAAAAAACAGAGCTGTATACATATTGGTATTGAATGTGTTCATGTTGTTCGATGCTTGTTACTTTTGGCTGGGGATATTGAATTTAACCCGGGACCTGATTTTCATACCATGCTTGCTGAGCTAAAGAAACTTTCGACCGGGCAATCCACACTTCTCTAAAAGATACAAGACATGAAAAAACAACTTACGGCTACAGGCGCGAAAATCGCAGACTTATCAGAACGCACGTGTGTCCTTGAGGCACAAAACCAACTTATCACTGAGATGCAGTCGCGGCTTGACTCGATGGAGACAGCGACAACGCAAATGTGCGCTCAGATAAAAAACCTTGAAGCTGGTGTTGACGACGCTGAGAACCGGTCACGTCGGAAAAATGTAATATTTTCTCGCATCCCTGACACTGATCCTGCAGAAACTTAAGCACAATGTGAGGAAGCTGTAATCAGTCTTTTTTCCGGTACCCTACATATAAGAGTTGATCCAATCGATATTGAGCGCGCATCCCCTCGGCCGTCACGTACCTGGCAAAATAAGACCAATAATCATCAAATTTCACTCCCACAAAACAAAGCTGAATATTCTGTCCAATGGAAAAAAATTCAAAGATACTGGATACAGCGCCGGTGAGGACTTCTCGTGTGCTGTTAGTAATGCTCGAAAGCAACTTACCACCTTTGCAAAAAGCAAATCTACGGCTTATATGCTGAGTTACAAAACCTTCTTTAGCGGCCGCGCATGATACGTTTATAACGACTCCTCGGAAACTATCAAGGAAATATTATAGCACCCACCTAGAAAAAGCGCCCCACAGCATCACTCCAGGCCCGCGCCTCGACTAACACCTCAGTCCACACTTTCTTTTTCCGTAGCTTTTACAAACATCCGCAGTTTTATTCCTAAGAGGGAAGAAATCTCCAGTCTTGTTCGCTCATCCAATAGCAAAATCCTCGTATGAACCGAAACCTGGCTGACTCACGAAATAAACGACAGTGGGATCCTGGCAGACTTATCGAACTTTAAGCTTTTCTGTAGGGATCGTCAGGGGTCTCGTGGCGGAGGAGTGCTCATTGGTGTTTCTAATAATTTATCATTTTCAATCCTTTCCATTTCTTGTGATCTCGAAATTGTGTGGCTTTTCTCCCGTTGTCCTCCTCAGTCAGTACTTCTTGGTGTTTGTTACAGGCCCCCGCACAGTACACCGGACTTTTCAAAGAAACTTAATAACTTGCTGTGTGAAATTGCTGCTAAATATCAAGTCAAAGATACTTGTCTTTGGTGATTTTAACTTCCCGGATATTGACTGTAGTACTAACGCTATTACAGCATCAGGCACGGTGGAAGCCAAGAATTTCATAGAAGTCTGCCTGAACTTTGGCCTTACACAAGTTATCCCGGCACCAACAAGAATAACACAAACGAGCGCAAACATTTGAGACTTACTACTCGTCAGCCATCCCGAAAGCGTTAAATCGGTTACAATTCTTCCTGGAGTAAGCGATCACGAAGTAATTCATGCCAATATAGCACAACCTCCGCTTCGGAGCCAAAACTTCAAAAATACGATCCGTTTGTACGACACGGGTGACTCAATCGGGAACTGGATGCCTTCTTTCAATCTTACCACACTTATTTCCATATTCGTTCTATTGAAGAAAATTGGGCTAAATTTAAGAAAAAAAGCTGCTGAACTAACTGATAAGTTCATTTCTAAGTTCACCTTCCGAGAGAACTCTCAGAAGTCATAGTTCACTTAAACCCTTAAACGTCTGGAGAATCGAAAGAAGCGTCTTTTCCGCACAGACAAAGCACGAACTAACCAGACGGCCTGGGATAAGTATCACGCTGTTTAAAAGGCATATAATTCATCTGCCCTGAACGCCAAACGTTCGTTTTTTTAACAAGGACTTGCCTAAAATGCTACACACTAATCCTCAGAAATTCTGGGACATTATCAACCCAAAACACAAACGCGATGTCAGTATCACAAATGAAACGGGTGACGTACTTAGTCATGCCGAATGTGCTCACATGTTCAATGTTGCATTTCAATCAGTGTTCACTAATGAATCTGGTGTGCCATTTCCTATGCCAAACCCTTTTCTTGATGATTCCATGTCGCCTGTTGAATTTAACACTTCTGGAATCCTGTCGCTAATCGCTAAAATGAAACTTTCATCTTCTGCCGATTTAGATATCAACGCCAAATTTCTTAAGAATACTAAACCCACCAGTGCCAGATATTTATGCTTCTTATTTCAGCAGTCACTCTCTTCTGGCCAACTTCCTCGAGGCTGGAAAAATGGGAAGGTCATTCCAGTCTTCAAATCCGGAAACACAAATTCTCCATTCAATTAGCGCCCCATTTCTTTAACAAGTGTACCTTGCAAGCTCATGGAACACGTCATATTCTCCCATATCATTGCCTACTTGGATGCGAACGATTTCTTTCATCCTGCGCAAAACGGGTTCCGGAAAGGCTTTTCTTTCGATACTCAACTAGCCCTCTTTATACATGACTTTCATGCCAACCTAGATCTTAACCTACAAACTGGCGCTATATTTCTTGATTTTAAAAAAGATTTCGACAAAGTTGCTCCCAAACGCCTGTTAGACACGTTATCTCACCTTAATATCGATTCTAATGTTGTTGAATGGATTACAGAATACCTAACTAACCGCACTCAGTCCGTCTTTGTAAATGAACACACTTACAGCTTCCTTCCTGTAACATCTGGCGTCCCTCAAGGTTCCGTACTAGGTCCCCTTCTGTTTTTAATATACATAAATGATTTCCCCTCGCATGTTTCCTGTAAAATTCGCATGTTTGCGGACGATTTTGTTCTTTATCAAACAGTTAATAACATCTCTGATCAATTATCTCTCCAAAACAACCTTAACAAGATTCATGATTGGTGTAAAATCTGGCTAATGGAACTTAACCATCAGAAATGCAACGTACTCTATTTTCATCGTCGCCGTAACCCGCCCGTGTCCTTCTATCATATCGACTCCGTTCCTGTGCTGCCAGTAGAATCAGAGAAATATTTAGGCGCAACCTTGTGCGCTGACCTCTCCTGGAAAAAGCATATAAATAACATCATTTCGTCAGCTAACAAATCCTTTGGTTTTCTAAAACGTCATCTTCGTGATGCGCCCGTGGATGCTAAGTTATTAGCGTACGAATCACTTCTGAAATCAAAATTAGAATATGCTTCACCTATTTGGCACCCACATCAAGCTTATCTGCCCAACGCATTAGAGCTTCTGCAAAACCGTGCCGTTAGATTTATTCATTCTTCATACCATTATAGCACGAGTGTTACGTATCTGAAATCGCTTTCAGGCATTCAGCCACTCGAGCTGCACCGCCGCACAGCCAGTCTTTTATTATTCTATAAGTTTTTTTACAGCCATCTACGAACTGCGCCCTACATGGTCCCTCCGGCACGCATATCTCACCGCACTCTCCATCAACTACAGTTCAGCCGTCCAAGTGCACGCACCGTCACCTTCGCAGCTTCATTTTCTTCTCGCACCGCAGCGGACTGGAATGGCTTCCTGCTGACATTGCCGCAATAACCTGTCCCGTGAACTTCGCGCGTAGAGCATTCAGCTATATGTCATCATCGTAACGCATGAATATTTGCTGTCACATAAAACGCTGTATCAACCCCTTACGTAATCCCCCTAAAAAGGGGTCTTTAAGGAAATAAAATTGATTGATTGATTGATTGATTGATTGATTGATTGATTGATTGATTGATTGATTGATTGATTGATTGATTGATTGATTGATTGATTGATTGATTGATTGATTGATTGATTGATTGACTGATTGATTGACCTACGCTAAACCTCAAGAACGCTTGCGACACCACAGCTGAATCCCTCAAACTGTGCGTCTTTTTATAAATTCTATACGGATGTACACTTGAGTATCACTTTCTCAACGCTCTGTCCTTCACCGATTTCGAACATCGACGAAATAATGCCTCCTTAGTGACAGGTGTGAATGACACATAGAAGCAAAATAAAAAGCCAAATATTTTTGCCTCGTGATAAGAAAGTGAGCACGTATTGTTTTGTGGCGCGTTTTTCTTCTTAAAAGGTGGGTGAGACAGCCTTAAGCATACACCACAACGTGGAATTTGCCTGTGTCTGCTAAATAATTTATAATAATTTTTTCTCAATATGATTCGTCTTAAACCGCCAAACTGTGGCTTTGACCTCACGAACGAGTTCAGACTGTGTATAGGTGTCATGGAGAATACAAAACATGCGATAGAATCAGTGCTTTACCGTTTTAATTCACTCCAACTCTAACGCAAGCAACCTCAATAAGGACAACGGCAAAAAATGAACAAGAAGCTATTACATCACAACATCTGCATCTTTCATGTGTCCTCTACGTTTTCTCAACTCGTATGTAGCGTTATAGCCGTCGTTCGGCAATTGTAACCAAAACCGGCACATCCTTAGAAAAAATTGTTTTCTAAATTACTTATATGGCTTGAGTGAATTTTACGTTGTGACCTATGTTTTCTGATGCCTTGTGCATCATTCCAAAGAAAGAACACACGCCGAAAATCCGTTCTCTCAACTTCTTTAATTGTAGCCCTTATATGCTTCCTCAAAATAGAGTTCAAAGATTGTGCCATGCAGCATCGTATATGTTTCTGCGTGTGCACTTCCATCGCGCATTTGGTATCGTGCAAATGTAAAGAAACTAGCCTGAAAAGGCTTTAATATACACTGGAATGAACATTCGGATAGCAGCACATTATTCTTTAGCAACACAAATAATGGCCGACAAGCGCGTATTCGGTAAAGTATATTCGATTAACGGAGAACAAGAAATACTAAAACCTCAATGAACTGGAGCAACTACATGAAATCTCCGAGACAGCCGCTTCAGAACACCTGCCCTGCCTTTTACGCACGGTTGTTCAGGATGAAAGGAGGTCTGTTGAATCGGAGTCTGAAAAAAAAAAGAAAGCAATCTTCCTCCCTCATTGTGCCGCTGCTGGCGTGAATAGCGACTATTCGGGAACCCATTTCTTTCGCGTCGGCCGGGCATGGACTGGCAGTTGAGCACCGTCGTATATGGCCAGAGCGATCTGAATAGAAAGGCATGGCAATGCTCGGCTCTATGAAGTCTGCGCTGCCAGCCAACAATAGCGTCGCGAAAATAGGCGACGGCTGCGGAATGGTGTTTGGTGCGCGCGGCTGAGTTCAGTGTGAAGTGAGAGCGGGTACTCTTTGCTCGCCAGTTGACTCTTTTTTTCTTTTGCCGCTTGAAAAACGAAACTGCAGCGCGCAACTTACATATCGTCACCGCATCGTAGTAAGACGGCTCGTGAGATAAAATCAATGGCTTATTTCGCTTTCTGATGGCAGTACCCCTACCCCCCCCCCCCCCGAATCTCATCATCGAGAGAAAGGAAATGCGAGACTAAGTCGCACAGATGACGCGCAATGGTTCTGTAATAAATAAGGCTTCGATAGAACGAAGCACTCTTTCTGCAATATACAGCTGTGTATTCTTTCTGAGTTCGCTGTTTTGTTAACATTCTTCCTTAGAACGGCAGAAATTTTCTCCTTTGAGTGTAAGTGAGCACCAGGAGATAGCAATACTCTTTTGTGCGCCATTCCTTACACCGACTAAATACAAAACCTTGCCAGAGCGCACGTCTATCTCACATGCCAAGGGCCTGGACATGTCAGCGCCTGCGCGCACGCATTTCAAAAGCGAAATACGGGCATTTGACTACATATGAACGCCGGCTTCTTTCAGCCGTGCGTTCCTCTGTGACCAAAGAGAAGACTACTTCCATGCATTCTTCAAATTAGGTTCAACCGGATTTATAGTTGGCGTAAGCTTTATATAAGACAGACCTCTGTTTTTAGACCGTGCCGAAGATTGTGCAGAATGGCACGGAAAAAATCTGCCCGTTGGTGCAAAGAAATGAAAACAAGCAAAACCGTTTTGACCAGCGTGGGTACCTCCCGGGAGGTTTATATAGTACCTTTAAGAACCCTGAGCACTGTCGTGAAAACATTTTTTTTTTTTTGCCTGCTTCTCCAGGAATGTTAGAATAAAGTACACAATCAGATGTTTCCATTCATGCAGTATCACTCACAGGAACGCTATAAAAGAGAACAAAATTACTGGAGAACATCTCTGTGAACATTACATATAACGCTCAGTTGTTAAACAACCTCTAGCTCTAACGCATTTTGTATTTATTTTCTTCAAGGAAACTACGAAAATATTTCTTCGAATCCACCAGTTTCGCATTTGCTTTTAACCTGCGAAGGTGCAGTGCTGCCGGGCTGTTTCGCCCGCAGCCCTCTTCGCTCAATGGCAGCCATAAACTTGCAAAACCATTCGCACAGGCAGGCAGTTTTCGAAATCGTGGATGCGGCATTAGCGTGCGACTGCAGAGAATGGTCCGAACGCCGGTCTGCCTTTCGTGGAAATCCCCGTTGTGCGCGCTGCATTTGTTCGCCGCGATATATGGCCGCATCTGTTCGCGTGCTCTCATGTTTTCGATAGGATCAGTGCACGCTATGCGCAAAGTACATCAAACTAAAAGGGTCGGGACGTATTCCTGGCACTGCTCTGGGCATGCCATCGGAAGAAAGCGCCAATGTGATCCGATAATGCTGGGTTCGGCGTGGCACTGCGCTCGTATCCGTGGAGCCTGCATGTTAGCTACCAGTAGGAATGTTTCCTCTTCAAGCAACAAATCGCCATGAGCACACTGAAATTTCTCGGAATTACGATATTTTCGAAGCGTGCTTCGTTCTCGGAAAATGCAAAACCTGTTCCGAGGATATACCGAACTGACTGCCAAACTTCGGTGGCGCCAGTAACACTTATATCTATGGTGATAACTTAGTAGGCAGCGATGATGCCAATGCAGCTGCGTGCTTAGTCTTAGAGCATATCCCCTGAGTGCTTTTTCTTGTTCGCTTTCCTCGAAAAAGTAATACTCGCTTATTTGTGCAACAGTATGATATATCCCTGTCCGTCCCTCCTGACAAAAGAGTATCCACGAAGAAAAAATACTACAGCAAGGTCAAACATTTAATTCCACAATTCTGGCAAAGGCGTTGGGTTTATCATCGGTGATGCTTTTACTCTCATACATGATTTTCCTCTAATCCTAAGGTTTAACACAAAAAACTGATCTTTTCTCGAGGGCGAAGGTCGGAGGGAAGGGAGTGTGATATGTAACAGCCGCTAGCAAGGAGGTTGGCGCGCAGAGGTGGCGGGAGGGTGATGCTTCTGAAGATCTACAACAGTGCGACTCTGAATTTTATTTCGCCTTCGTTTTTTCGTTCCGCTGGTGCGTGGGCTTTCTGTGGGTGCAGGCCTTGTTAAGGGTGGAGCTAGGTAGGTTGGTGGGGGTGGTGCTTCTGTAGGGTGTAATCAGTAGGTAGGTGGCCGTGGACCAGTGATGGCGACGAGTGGGTGGGACTACCTATGTAGGCGAGCTGGGTATGTGGCCAGTAGGTGGTGCTTCTGGAGGACAAAGGATTCACTCTCCTAGGCAGGGAAAAACATTTCCTAAGAGTCGCGACGTAGCTGAAGTCTTAGCTTTCAAGCGGCACCCTGCGATATTTGCCACAGTTTTAATAAAAGCGAAAAATAAATACCGCATTAACCTCTTTGACGGCATCAAATATAAAATTTCAAGCCAACTAAACTCACTCTTGCGTAACAAACAATCTAATACGCCTGATTGAGAGTGCTACGTAAGCTGGTAAGGAAGTGGATGATAACTTCATTGACTACCTCGTCCCATTTGCCGATAGTGAACGTAATTATTGCTTTCTCAAGTAGGCAATCATGCAAGTGTCTTAATTATACTTCATATTTTTCGTGACGACATTGACGTGTTTTCAGCTTTAGACGCATTAAAGCCAGTAATTTTCAACAAACGAGGCTCAAAATACGCACTTAGTCACGACAGTATTGATCCTGCTTATATTTTCAAACTTAAAAACTTTCTGGGCGCCTCTCTGATTTTCTCGAGAAGTGCAAAACTATAACCAAATAAAAATTTGGATTCAGAGAACACTCATCTTCTGAGCTGGCCCTTTTGCGATAAAAAGAGACGATTGCGAGTAATTCATTGTGAACAAAATGACTACGTAAGGGATGTTTGCTGATATCTCAAAAATATTTCATATATAAACCATAGAACAGTCTTGGATATTTCAGCGTATGGTATCCGAAATTAAGCGCTTAATTTCGTTTCAAGTTACCCCAGTATTCAGCAGTTTCTTGTTATTGGCTATTTTTAGTCTGTTCGTAAAACTGTTGAACATGGTGCGCTTCACGAAGCCTTCTGTGCCTTTTGCTATCGATGCACATTAATCACGTAATACGTAAGAATACAGAAGTTGAGTATATCGTAACGTGATACGCGAAGGAGAACCACCGGAGCAGAGATGAAAAACTGCGGGGGTCCCTAAGTGGCCCGAGCGCGCGAGCGAGAGACAACCAGCTTCCGCATTTACTAATGCATGCGCTACTTCTTCTTCTGCAATTTCAAGTATCACTGCCCCCCTCTTCTACAGCATCGACATGATGCGGCTACGAACGAAAAGACCGCGAAAGGGTAGGACACAGCTTCAGTGAGCCGCCGTTCAGTCAGGTAGCCTGTCATGGTAAGGCTTCATGCGAACAATGTGCACGACTTCAGCACGGTGCGACCGACGCGATGAGCAAGCCGCTGGGGCGCACTACTTCGTAAGAGTCGAAGTATCTGCGCAGCAACTTTCAGAAAGTCCGCGGCGACGAACAGGCATCCAAACACACACAAAAGTCGCCGGGCGCGTAACTGACGAAGCGGCGTCTGAGGTTGTACCCAGGGGCGTCAGTCTCCTGTTGACGGTTAATTAGCAGGCGTGCCAATTGCCGCGCTTCCTCAGCACTCTGAACGAAGGTGTCTACGTCGGCGTCAGCGTCAGAGTCGCAGTAGGGTTCAACGGGCAACATAACATTCAACGGAGTGGTCACCTGCCTATATGTATACCGAAGACAAGCTGAAAGGTGGTCAGTCGGGTTGTCTCCTGCAAACGTTGTACGCAAACGTTACGTACGGCAGAATGGTGTCGTAAGTTCGATGCTCGACGTTAACATACATAGAAAGCATGTCCACTAGTGTGCGGTTAGGTCGCTCACTAACCCGTTTGTCTGGGGGTGATAGGCAGTAGCACGTCGATGGCTGGTGTGCGTCAGAGCAGAGTCATCACGGACTGGGTTAAGCGGGCAGTGAAAGCAGTTCCCCGGTCAGTAACAACAACGGCCGAGCTCCATGACGCAAGACAATGTTGTGGACGAAGAACTGGGGTACTTCAGCAGCAGTGCCTTTGACAAGAGACGTGGTCTCAGCGTACCGTGTCAGGTAGTCGGTTGCTACGACGATACAACGCTTTCCAGACGAAGACTTCGGAAAAGGGCCAAGGAGGTCTATGCCCACTTGGTGAAAAGGAGTCTTCGGTGTGTCGACGGGGTGAAGAAATCCGGCTGGTTTCAACACAGGAGACTTCCGACGTTTGCAGTCACGGAATGCTTTTACGTAGGCCCGCATCGATGGGAGTAACCTCGGCCAATAATACTTCTGCCTAATCCGATCGAGTGTACGGCTCACTCCAAGATGACCGGCGGATGGTGCATTATGACAGGCACTCAAGATCACTGGCCGCAACTGTCATGGTACGACAAGTAGTAAGGCTTCTTTGCTGCTGACAAAGTTGTGCTTGTAGAGGACACCAAATCGTAAAGTGAACGTATGGAGCCCAGGAAGAAAACGACGCGGAATGCGAGCGTCGACACCTTCGAGGTAATCGATGAGCGACGCGAACTCCGAGTCTGCCCGGTGAAGCTGCGCCATTTGGGTGGTGCTAACAGCGCCCAGAAAGGAAAATCATCGGCGTTTTCTTCGGTATCTATTGTGATAGGCGCGCGCGACAAACAGTCCGCATCCATATGCTTACGGCCTGACTTGTAGACGACTGTTAAGTCGTACTCTTGCAAGCGTAATCTCCATCTAGCCAAGCATCCTGAGGGTTCTTTGAGGCCCGCCAGCCAGCATAAGGAGTGGTGGTCGCTTACCACACGGAAAGGTCGCCCGTAGAGGTATGGTCGGTTCTTGCTGATGGTCCTTATCACTGCAAGACATTCTTCCTCCGTAGTGAAATTATTGGTATCGGAGCGCGTAAGTGTTCGGCTGGCATAACTGATGACCCATTCTGCACCGTCTTGCCACTGGATCAGTACCGCACAAAGGCCGACATTGCTGGCGTCAGTGTGGATGTCCGTGTCAGCGTGTTCATCTAAATGTCCGAGTATCGGACTACTTGTAGACGGCTGCGAAGCTTCACAAATGCAGCCTCTTGGTCGCTTCCCCACAGTAAGGGCCTGTCGTCGGGAGGCAGTGAGCTTAACGATTCAGCGATTCATGGGAAATCTTGAACAAAGCGCCTATAATAGGACCACAGGCCCAAAAACCGGAGAGCGACCTTCTTGTCAGATGGGCATGGAAAACCTGAGACGGCGGCGGTCTTGCCAGGGTTCGGGCTGTTGCAAATCGGTTGCAAGCCCGAAGGGTAGCGTTGGCCTGGCGGCCTGGGGCACAGCTGGAAACATCCGAAGGTCCCGGCAAAGGATGAGTCGACTGGCAACAGAACAACTTGTTTATTCTGGCATCGCAAAAGAGCAGCCGGTCAGGGCGACCACATTACTCGAAGGAAGAAATCGAAGTCCCCCTTTCGCGTTCGGGGCAGCTGCCTTTTATACCCTCGGAGTCGAGGGCAAGAAGGAACGGCTTGGGATGAGGCGCCCGATACGGCGACGCTTGGACATGTTCAGACGTGACGTGCGCGTCCGCCGGGCCGGCGCCGGTCAGACCTCCTCGCCTCCCAGTTGGGGAGCTCTTCTCCCCGGCTGCAGCGCTTTGACAAGCGTGGGCACCAACATGCACACACACACACACGCACACACGACGACACGTGGCATTGAAACCTGCCTGGACGCGCTTGGCGGGAGGCGTTACGGCAGCACTGAACGGGCCCAAAATGACCGCCACTTTGAACGAAGCCCCGGCGTCCGTTGCATCCGCGCCGGCTATACCGCGCGTCGTAGGCGAAACGTAACAGACCGCCCCGCCGGGAGAAGGAGATCCCGATGGTCAGGGGACTGCATCCGCTGTCCAGAGGGATGTCGCTCGATGATGCTCGTAATCGAAACCGGCCGTCCCTCGACGTTGCTTGAGCGCAGCGCACAGAGAAGGCCTCGTTCTCAGGTTCAGGATCACACAGGACACTGCAAAGTCACTTCGGGAGAGTTGCCATTTTTGTGCTCGTTCCCAGCAAGCGTTAGAACGACGCCGAAACGCAACCGCTCAGTTAGCAAGTACGAGACAACCCTCACTAAGCTCTGCCAGGCTCTTTCCCCTTTTATACTACTGCCTAGTTCCTTACAGTAGTCAAGCAGCACTCAGAACGCGTCCACAAATTGGAAAATTGCACTAGAAAGCACATAATCACTTTGAAACACTAAACAAAAGCAATATGTTAAAAATCCTGCCTCAGGAATAAAACATCAGTAACAAACAACTTTGAGGCGGATTTCTACGTTAGGGGCTTCGACTTAAGCCATCGGCGTTACCGTTGAGATTCCCCTTTTTGTAACGCACATCAAAGGAATATTGTTGCAAAGCGAGGCTCCAGCGCAGGAGGCGGCCATTTTTGGGAGAGATGGTCTGCAGCCATTGGAGAGGGCAGTGATCCGTCTCAATGATAAACCTCGAGCCGGCTAGGTAGCATGACAATTTCTGAACGGCCCACACGAGACACGCACACTCTTTCTCGGTGGCGCTGTACGCCTGCTCACGACAGGTCAGCTTACGACTAGCATACAGAACGGGGTGTTCCACTTCTCCATTGTCCCTTTGGCACAGTACAACGCCCATGCCTCGCTCACTAGCATCGCACTGAACAACGAACCCTTTTGTGTAATCTGGCGATCGTAGCACAGGCTGGCTTGTTAGGGCGCTCTTTAGGGCGCTAAAAGCTCTTCCCTTTGTCTCGCTCCAGACGACTGTTTGGGGCTCTGTTTTTCTTAGAGCATCCGTCAGGGGAGCCGCGATATCGGAGTACCTGGGGATGTACCTCTGATAGTAGCCGGCGACACCTAAGAACGACCGAATATCGGTCTTCGTGCGCGGTTGCGGGAAGTCTCGCACAGCGGCCACCTTTATTTCAGAGGGGCGGCGACGACCCTGTCCAATCACGTGACCGAGGTAGACAACCTCGGCCTGGGCTAATTGGCACTTGGGAGCCTTGACTGTCAAGCCCGCTTCGCGCAGGCGGGTTAGCACTGCCCGCAAGTGTGCCTTATGCTCAGACCAGGATGCGGAGAATATCGCTACGTCGTCTAAATACGGTAAAGCGAATTCTTCCTGTCCTCGCAACACTTTGTCCATGAGGCTTGAAAAGCAGTATGGCGCGTTCTTCAAACCAAAACTCAAAACTTTAGGACGGAATGTTCCCATTGGTGAAATGAACGCCGCATACCTACTAGCCTCTTCTGTAAGTGGAACCTGCCAATAACCCCTGACAAGATTTAGGGTGGAAATAAACTGAGCGCTACTAACTTTCTCAAGGCGCTCCTCGATGTTAGGGATCGGATAAATTTGATCCTTAGTGATGGAATTAAGCCTGCGGTAGTCGACGCAAGGACGAGGTTCCTTGCCCGGTACCTCAACTAAAATCAAAGGGGAGGTATAATCACTCTCACCCGCCTCAATAACACCGAGCTGTAGCATTTTCTTTACCTCAGCCTCCATAATATCGCGCTGGCGGGGTGACACCCGGTACGCCTTGGATCGTACTGGCTCTGGGGAGGTAAGTTCTATATCATGAGTAAGGACAGAAGTCCTACCAGGCCTCTCAGAGAACTGACCTTGAAACTCTTGTAAGAGTTGGTGTAGTTCGGTTTTCTGCTCAGCCGACAGCGGTGCTTTAATGATTAAGTCACTAATGACCTGATCAGTGTCTTCCCTGTTCGTCACTGAGCCTATTCCCGGAAGCTCGACCGGAAGCTCTTCTAACTTTCCCGTGTCGGGCATTTCCTCTCCAGTACCTGGTGCCTTCAACGCTACAGGCTCAATTTATTCAGTTCGGACGTGCTCTGAATATCAGCTTGCTGCGCCTCCGACCCTTTCTCATTGTTCGACAACGTCGGCCCCGCAACCACCGCCTTTGCAGCGAGCTCCCGAACTCTCGATCTGGTTAAGGCCTGAACGCTAGCCTCACCAAACAAAAGCCCCTTCTCGCGCAGGAGGTGATCGGACCTGTTCGAAAATAGGTACGGGTACTGGGGGGGCAGCATAGATGACACTACGGCCTCCGTCTCAAGTGCTCCGAAAGGTCCTTCAATAAGCCCTTTTGCTACGGGCAGACACACGCTATGAGCTTCCAAGGCTTGCTTGATCCATGCGCACTCGCCCGTGAACATATCGGGTTCTACGTAAGAGGGGTGAACTACATCCACTGTAGCTGCGGAATCACGAAGCACTCGGCACTCTTTCCCGTTCACGAGGAAGTCTCGCATGTAAGGCTCGAGAAGCTTCATGTTCTCGTCAGTGCTACATAATGACAAACACACGACTTCTCTTTTTGTTTCTGGACACTGCGCCGAAAAGTGACCCGGCTTCTGGCACGTATAACACACGCGCGCTTGCCTCGTCTCGAACCGCTTTCTGCGTTCGGCTTCGGCTGCCGCCGTCTCCTTACGTTCGGTCGGACTGCTTTCACTCGCATCCGCACTACGTGTGTCCCCCCTTGCTCTCATGGGTGTGAACTTCGGCCTCTCAGACTTGGAGCCAAATTCACCCTTTTGACCGTCCTTAGCTCCGCGAGCCCGACGCGTCACAAACT